>NW_022146235.1:135844-735844 GCF_002938485.1 Sitophilus oryzae | reverse complement strand
CAACGCCGCGTCAAAGGCATAGCTACATTGTTGGGGACACATTCACACACCCATTCACTCCAAACAAATTACTAGAGTAGGCAGTAGCGGCACGAGCACAGATCTAAAAATTAATCCAGACGGCTCTTTAATTCGCCAATAATTTTTTTATTTTTTTATTTTTTTATTTTTTTATTTTTTTTTTTTTTTTTTTTTTTTTTTTTTTATTTTTTTATTTATTTGTTATTTATACCATTTATTTTTTTCATATTTTTTTTTATATTTTTTAACTAATAATAATTTGTTTTTTATTATACACATGCACACGAACTCATTCATACATACAAACATACATATATAATAAACTAAGTATCCATTATGGAGCAATGTCCATGCGGTAAAGTCTGAACAGAGCCCTTAATTAGATGTCTCTTATCGTCATGGGGACTTAACCCAATTTTCGACTGCTTTATGGTATAAATATTATGCTTACTAGATCGTATTAACGTTTGCAAAATTTTTTTTCATTACAACTCTTCAAACAGTCAACGTAATCATCAAATGTAATACAATTTTTAATAACAGATTTTTTAACCCCCTTAATCTTTTTTGTTAAACCAATGTTTTTCAGATAATTTTCAATTTCTTGTCGTTCTTCCCCCTTTTTTTCAAATGCGATTTCTTTCTGTTCTAGCTCCATAGGTGTATAATATAATTTTGTTGCATACATTTTAGATCGAAGGCCAACAAAATGAGTCATAATACGTCCGCTATTTTCATCCTTCATCATACCGAGAATTTTTTTATTTACTAGAGGAATACTATAAATATTATCTGGAGAGTAGTCGCTGGTGTCAAAGTACAGCGAACAATCTCGTTTTATTACATCATAGACGTCTTGATTTTTAATTTCATAAATCAGCGAATCGGTATCAGTATACAGAACGGTACAATCGGAAAAAGTTTTTTTCATATAATTATAATGGAAATCGTAAATTGTGGTTTTCGCTAAATCCAAAATACACATTCCCACATAAATTGGTTTATTAAAATATATTTCAGATTTAGATAATTCAATTATTATAAGGTTTTCATTAATTATGGTGCTGCTTTTAAATTCAGGTCTTGAAATTAACGATTCTGCCCCGTATCGACCTTCCCACATTGTTATAAGTTTAACAGAAGAATGCTTACGGATATTTTCCATGGTTTTACCGAAAACCGCGTTGTTCATCAATTTAAACAAATTCTTTTCAAAATCATTTTTTGAAGCTTGCCTGAGCCGTGTGTTTAAATCAATATACGATTTTAACCAGGGAGACTGATTAAATTCTAAAACACGATGAATTTTTCTTACTCTAACGCCTAAAGCTAAAGCTTGTTGTAAATTTTTATAGTGAACAACATATTCTTTTTTATCATATAACGTGGCTAATAATTTAGAATTTTTAGACCCTTTAGGTATATCATGTTCAGGACAAGGGGGTAGATCAGAAAAGAAATCATGCACCTCGGATGGAATATACAGGTCGACTTCTAATATATATCCCTTATTTGACTCATTGCTAATATTCTGAATATTTAAATTTGAAATTTCATTTTCGTTAAGCCATTTAAAACCGCCATATGGAAGGTATTGTGACATGGCCCACCCGTATTGATTATTAATATCGAAATACATAAGATAGGTTTCGTCTTTAGAGGAGTCGTACGATGGAATGTACTTATTGTTCGCTTCAGCGTACCTTTTCGAGCATTGACTCAGACCGCCCCGAATTCCCTTTTCAATGAAGAGTACCATATCCAAATCTGTAAGGAGTTCAAGTTTTTTAATATCAGATTTCCTCATTTGAAATAACATACATTGCCAAGCGTATCCGGGAAGAGTATAAGTGTGAGCTGGATCCAAACAATAAGTTTTATGGGACGTAGTTCTAAACTGCTCAAAGATATCAGCCAGTAAAAGAATATCTACTTTCATATACAGTTCTGAATAATCACGCATATTTTGACAATTAAAAATATTCCAAACTGTTTTAGCATGCGCATAATCTTTATCATTGATATATGAATCATTTAATTTATTGTAAAAGGCGGGTTTAGGAGGTAGTTGAGTTTCATTCAGTTTATTCCAATCATCCATGAAATCATATGGGAAAATACCTTTTCGAGTAAGCAAATTGAAATGTTCTTCGTTTAAGTGTGGAAATTCCGACTTTAGAATTGGATATTCCGATAGATTAGAAGCTAAAGTATCCAGGCTTGATGCCATGAATCTAAAACTATCTAGAAACCTAAATTGAACAAAATTTCCGGGCACATGTTTAGTTACTGATATATATTTTTCTTTATTGACGGGCAATACATCAATAGATCCTTCTACTTCTGCCAGGGCCTTAATCAGCAGATGTCCGTCGTACGAACTAAAGTTGTGAAATAAAACGGGGACTATATGTTTATCTTGAAAATTTAAATTGCATTTTTCATGGGCCGCACCTCGATATCTCCCCGTTAGATGGCAGTGATCTCTAACTTTTTTATCATCGGTATTAAAAGGAGATTCACATATATGACATAATTTAGAATTTAAAAAAGCTCGCGTTTGTTCAGGAGTAAGCATATCCATTGGTAGATCACAAAGGAAAACCGTTTCCACATTTTCGGCGAAATCAAACAGTTCTTTAACAAACCATTCAATACAGTCCGGTCCTGTGTACGATTTATAAAACGAGAGCGAATCATCGTAATCACATTTAACATAGTATCCTACGCTAAACGGTATATGTGATTGATATTTTTGAGTGTTTTTAGTTTTGTTATCTTCGGTGGGTATTAAAAGGCATTCAGAGTCGGCATAAATTGTGAAAGGAACTTTAGTTTTAAATGAAAAATCTTTAATTCAATCCACTTTTTATCGTTTTGTGGAAGTTTTGGAAGAGGGCCACTATTATGGTTTATACAGTCTTTTAAATGTAAATTTAATTTGTCTTCATCATAGAAATAGTGAAGACACCTGTCACATATAATTTTTTTTCCATGTTTCTTGTTTATCTGGCTTGAAACTAAACGCGATAAATTTTTGATCCATACATAATGAAATTTAACGGGAGTAAATATTTGCTCCTCGTTATCTGAACTGAAATAATTGTCTTGTATCATAAGGAGATTGATATGCCGTTCTAGTTTATTTTTAGTTAGATGAGTAGGAATAACGTTGAAAGATTTATTTAATTGTTCCAACCTGTATACATTAATCGATAAATTATTTTGTTTTTCAAATCGCGGAATTTGTTTAAGAGTCATAGGAAATTGAATGCCTTTTAAATTTAATACTTTCTGAGGATCTGGATAAGAAGAAGTTCTTTTTGCAACTTCTGAAGAGACAGGATACAGATATGATAGTACGGCCCACGCAAAACACATATCATCGGAATTTTGGACATTTACACAAGCCTCTTTTCTTTTTATTTGTGTGGGAAGATCGATAAAGGTACCTGCTCTTAAAGGATTATATTTATTTATATTTACTGTTAAATTTTTAATTTCAGATAACGCCCAACCGCTATCTTTTTCTTGAAATTCTTCCAATTCAACTAGCAAAGAATTTTGAATATGATTAACAAACCAATTATCTAAATTGTAATCTTTATAAATTATTCCGTTTTTAGTATTTAAATATTTTAATTCGGTCTTTACCTGATCTGCTTTATTGATAGTAAACTCTCCAGAAAACACACCATTGACCTTCAAGGCATCAACCTTTTTCAGCATATTCTGAATTCGTCTTTTGAACAAGGCCTTACAGTCATTCAAAAACAGTTTCGGATCCGTATGGTGAAGGTTGATAATAACGCCCGTTCTAACGCGAGAATCGAAAGCAGAGTGCAAATCTTCCCATTTGACGCGAGAACAGGCAGTCGCTTTCTTTTTATTGAGACCCGCCCCTTTCTTTTGTTTTAATTTAAATTGCTGCCTTAGAGTTTTCACATTAATGAGAGCCGCTTGTAATTGTTGCTTTTCGGCAACACTCGAAGCATTTTTTAATGCATAATTTATATGCCTAGTAGCCTTAGTACACTCATGAAGTCCTTCCCGAAGAAGTTCATCGTTACCTTTCTCCCGAAAAATTCCGAGTAAGGCAGCGATATGCTTAATAAGGTCAACGACAAAAGACATCACACTAAAAAAGAGAGACACACTTTAAACACGTCTTAACTCTTCAAGAGCCAAATCAAAACTAAAACTTTTCAATCGCCAACGCTTTATTTATATGTTTTGTATGGTTTCCGTTTCCTCTAAAAATCTCCAATAAATATTTAAGCAAAATTAAACTTTGTGCATAGGTCTTATCTACATCCGCCGGATGCCGGATGTAGATAATTATATCAGAAATTTTTGATGCGGTTTTGAAAGGAAATGATGATTCTGCCCACTAATGAATAGTTTGTGGGATGACAATTAGTCGCCTAACGGATGTTATTGTTAAAATTGAGAATATTCCAAGAAAATATGATATCATACCGGAAACTACAAAGTCCGATTAAAAATAATACCGACTGCAAACTCTGATAAGGAATAAATGTTGCACAATGTGTTTTTCACCGTCATACCGGAAACCGCAAAGACTGATTACTTCTTTTTTTATTCTACATGTATTACCACCAAGTTTGATTTATTTTATTTTACTTAAATATTTATCGCTAAAACCGGGCGGTGATTTCATCACGTATTACTTTTACACCATATATTTTACAGTTTATTTTTTCACACCGTATATATTCAAAAAATATTTTTATGTAATTATTAATTTTTCTACACTATATTTTCTGTTAAGTTACCCAATACCATCGTTAATAATTTTTTCAACGATATTTTGATGGACCATCAGGCTAATACAATTTCAAATGTGTGTTCCTGTAAGTCCAAAATTATTTCTATAGAAAAATAGATCGAACAAAAACAATATATTATGAGTATATGAGTATAGAAGATAATTAGAATAAAATAGGGTAGATAATTTGAATAAATGTGTAATGTGAGGGGCCCATTTAAAGAAATTCAAACCAATGATATATGTAAAAGTCTAAAAAGATTACAATTATGTTACACGGTAATCAAGAGCTATATTATATGGGTAAACGTTTTTCTTTGTAATAGCTATACCAAAAAAATATTGAGAAAATTTCAAACTAATTGGTTTACATTTTGATCTGTCGCAATCGGGTCTGTCGCAATCGGGTCTGTTGGAAACCACCCTGTTGGACCAGCTCGATCGGGTCAACAGGTCTGATAGAGCGGTTAGCCCTACATCGGCTAAAGCTTAGGTCTTTGAATGTTTCACATATTTTTAATCGAATCTATAGCGGATCAAACCTAATAGCTGTCGTTAAGAAAGATTTTTCAAAATGTAAACCAATTAGTTTGAAATTTTCTCAATATTTTTTTGGTATAGCTACTACAAAGAAAAACGTTTACCCATATAATATAGCTCTTGATTACCGTGTAACATAATTGTAATCTTTTTAGACTTTTACATATATCATTAGTTTGAATTTCTTTAAATGGGCCCCTCACATTACACATTTATTCAAATTATCTACCCTATTTTATTCTAATTATCTTCTATACTCATATACTCATGATATATTGTTTTGTTCGATCTATTTTTCTATAGAAATAATTTTGGACTTACAGGAACACACATTTGAAATTGTATTAGCCCGATGGTCCATCAAAATATCGTTGAAAAAATTATCAACGATGGTATTGGGTAATTTAACAGAAAATATAGTGTGGAAAAATTAATAATTACATAAAAATATTTTTTGAATATATACGGTGTGAAAAAATAAACTGTAAAATATATGGTGTAAAAGCAATACGTGATGAAATCACCGCTCGGTTTTAGCGATAAATATTTAAGTAAAATAAAATAAATCAAACTTGGTGGTAATACATGTAGAATAAAAAAAGAAGTAATCAGTCTTTGCGGTTTCCGGTATGACGGTGAAAAACACATTGTGCAACATTTATTCCTTATCAGAGTTTGCAGTCGGTATTATTTTTAATCGGACTTTGTAGTTTCCGGTATGATATCATGTTTTCCTGGAATATTCTCAATTTTAACAATAACATCCGTTAGGCGACTAATTGTCATTCCACAAACTATTCATTAGTGGGCAGAATCATCATTTCCTTTCAAAACCGCATCAAAAATTTCTGATATAATTATCTACACCCGACATCCGGCGGATGTAGATAAGACCTATGCACAAAGTTTAATTTTACTTAAATATTTATTGGAGATTTTTAGAGGAAACGGAAACCATACAAAACATATAAATAAAGCGTTGGCGATTGAAAAGTGCTAGTTTTGATTTGGCTCTTGAAGAGTTAAGACGTGTTTAAAGTGTGTCTCTCTTTTTTAGTGTGATGTCTTTTGTCGTTGACCTTATTAAGCATATCGCTGCCTTACTCGGAATTTTTCGGGAGAAAGGTAACGATGAACTACTTCGGAAAGGACTTCGCGAGTGTACTAAGGCTACTAGGCATATAAATTATGCATTAAAAAATGCTTCGACGGTTGCCGAAAAACAAAAATTACAAGCCGCTCTTATTAATGTGAAAACTCTAAGGCAACAATTTCAATTAAAACAAAAGAAAGGGGCGGGTCTCAATAAAAAGAAAGCGACTGCCTGTTCTCGCGTCGAATGGGAAGATTTGCACTCTGCTTTCGATTCTCGCGTTAGAACGGGCGTTATTATCAACCTTCATCATACGGATCCGAAACTGTTTTTGAATGACTGTAAGGCCTTGTTCAAAAGACGAATTCAGAATATGCTGAAAAAGGTTGATGCCTTGAAGGTTAATGGTGTGTTTTCTGGAGAGTTTACTATCAATAAAGCAGATCAGGTAAAGACCGAATTAAAATATTTAAATACTAAAAACGGAATAATTTATAAAGATTACAATTTAGATGATTGGTTTGTTAATCATATTCAAAATTCTTTGCTAGTTGAATTGGAAGAATTTCAAGAAAAAGATAGCGGTTGGGCGTTATCTGAAATTAAAAATTTAACAGTAAATATAAATAAATATAATCCTTTAAGAGCAGGTACCTATATCGATCTTCCCACACAAATAAAAAGAAAAGAGGCTTGTGTAAATGTCCAAAATTCCGATGATATGTGTTTTGCGTGGGCCGTACTATCATATCTGTATCCTGCACCATCAAAAATTGCTGATAGAACTTCTTCTTACCCAGATCCTCAAAAAGTACTTAATTTAAAAGGCATTCAATTTCCTATGACTCTTAAACAAATTCCCCGATTTGAAAAACAAAATAATTTATCGATTAATGTATACAGGTTGGAACAATTAAATAAATCTTTCAGCGTTATTCCTACTCATCTAACTAAAAATAAACTAGAACGGCATATCAATCTCCTTATGATACAAGACAATTATTTCAGTTCAGATAACGAGGAGCAAATATTTACTCCTGTTAAATTTCATTATGTATGGATCAAAAATTTATCGCGTTTAGTTTCAAGCCAGATAAACAAGGACTGTAGAAAAAAAATTATATGTGACAGGTGTCTTCACTATTTCTATGATGAAGACAAATTAAATTTACATTTAAAAGACTGTATAAACCATAATAGTGGCCCTCTTCCAAAACTTCCACAAAACGATAAAAAGTGGATTGAATTTAAAGATTTTTCATTTAAAACTAAAGTTCCTTTCACAATTTATGCCGACTCTGAATGCCTTTTAATACCCACCGAAGATAACAAAATTAAAAACACTCAAAAATATCAATCACATATACCGTTTAGCGTAGGATACTATGTTAAATGTGATTACGATGATTCGCTCTCGTTTTATAAATCGTACACAGGACCGGACTGTATTGAATGGTTTGTTAAAGAACTGTTTGATTTCGCCGAAAATGTGGAAACGGTTTTCCTTTGCGATTTGCCTATGGATCCCTTAACACAACAACAAACGCGAGCTTTTTTAAATTCTAAATTATGTCATATATGTGAATCTCCTTTTAATACCGATGATAAAAAAGTTAGAGATCACTGCCATCTAACGGGGAGATATCGAGGTGCGGCCCATGAAAAATGCAATTTAAATTTTCAAGATAAACATATAGTCCCCGTTTTATTTCACAACTTTAGTTCGTACGACGGACATCTGCTGATTAAGGCCCTGGCAGAAGTAGAAGGATCTATTGATGTATTGCCCGTCAATAAAGAAAAATATATATCAGTAACTAAACATGTGCCCGGAAATTTTGTTCAATTTAGGTTTCTAGATAGTTTTAGATTCATGGCATCAAGCCTGGATACTTTAGCTTCTAATCTATCGGAATATCCAATTCTAAAGTCGGAATTTCCACACTTAAACGAAGAACATTTCAATTTGCTTACTCGAAAAGGTATTTTCCCATATGATTTCATGGATGATTGGAATAAACTGAATGAAACTCAACTACCTCCTAAACCCGCCTTTTACAATAAATTAAATGATTCATATATCAATGATAAAGATTATGCGCATGCTAAAACAGTTTGGAATATTTTTAATTGTCAAAATATGCGTGATTATTCAGAACTGTATATGAAAGTAGATATTCTTTTACTGGCTGATATCTTTGAGCAGTTTAGAACTACGTCCCATAAAACTTATTGTTTGGATCCAGCTCACACTTATACTCTTCCCGGATACGCTTGGCAATGTATGTTATTTCAAATGAGGAAATCTGATATTAAAAAACTTGAACTCCTTACAGATTTGGATATGGTACTCTTCATTGAAAAGGGAATTCGGGGCGGTCTGAGTCAATGCTCGAAAAGGTACGCTGAAGCGAACAATAAGTACATTCCATCGTACGACTCCTCTAAAGACGAAACCTATCTTATGTATTTCGATATTAATAATCAATACGGGTGGGCCATGTCACAATACCTTCCATATGGCGGTTTTAAATGGCTTAACGAAAATGAAATTTCAAATTTAAATATTCAGAATATTAGCAATGAGTCAAATAAGGGATATATATTAGAAGTCGACCTGTATATTCCATCCGAGGTGCATGATTTCTTTTCTGATCTACCCCCTTGTCCTGAACATGATATACCTAAAGGGTCTAAAAATTCTAAATTATTAGCCACGTTATATGATAAAAAAGAATATGTGTTCACTATAAAAATTTACAACAAGCTTTAGCTTTAGGCGTTAGAGTAAGAAAAATTCATCGTGTTTTAGAATTTAATCAGTCTCCCTGGTTAAAATCGTATATTGATTTAAACACACGGCTCAGGCAAGCTTCAAAAAATGATTTTGAAAAGAATTTGTTTAAATTGATGAACAACGCGGTTTTCGGTAAAACCATGGAAAATATCCGTAAGCATTCTTCTGTTAAACTTATAACAATGTGGGAAGGTCGATACGGGGCAGAATCGTTAATTTCAAGACCTGAATTTAAAAGCAGCACCATAATTAATGAAAACCTTATAATAATTGAATTATCTAAATCTGAAATATATTTTAATAAACCAATTTATGTGGGAATGTGTATTTTGGATTTAGCGAAAACCACAATTTACGATTTCCATTATAATTATATGAAAAAAACTTTTTCCGATTGTACCGTTCTGTATACTGATACCGATTCGCTGATTTATGAAATTAAAAATCAAGACGTCTATGATGTAATAAAACGAGATTGTTCGCTGTACTTTGACACCAGCGACTACTCTCCAGATAATATTTATAGTATTCCTCTAGTAAATAAAAAAATTCTCGGTATGATGAAGGATGAAAATAGCGGACGTATTATGACTCATTTTGTTGGCCTTCGATCTAAAATGTATGCAACAAAATTATATTATACACCTATGGAGCTAGAACAGAAAGAAATCGCATTTGAAAAAAAGGGGGAAGAACGACAAGAAATTGCAAATTATCTGAAAAACATTGGTTTAACAAAAAGATTAAGGGGTTAAAATCTGTTATTAAAAATTGTATTACATTTGATGATTACGTTGACTGTTTGAAGAGTTGTAATGAAAAAATAATTTTGCAAACGTTAATACGATATAGTAAGCATAATATTTATACCATAAAGCAGTCGAAAATTGGGTTAAGTCCCCATGACGATAAGAGACATCTAATTAAGGGCTCTGTTCAGACTTTACCGCATGGACATTGCTCCATAATGGATACTTAGTTTATTATATATGTATGTTTGTATGTATGAATGAGTTCGTGTGCATGTGTATAATAAAAAACAAATTATTATTAGTTAAAAAATATAAAAAAAAAATATGAAAAAAATAAATGGTAATAACAAATAAATAAAAAATAACAAAAAAATAACAAAAAAAATAAAAAATAAAAAAATAAAAAATAAAAAATAAAAAATAATTGGCGAATTAAAGAGCCGTCTGGATTACTTTTAGATCTGTGCTCATAACACTGCCTACTCCCTAGTAATTTGTTTGGAGTGAATGGGTGTGTGAATGTGTCCCCAACAATGTAGCTATGCCTTGACGCGGCGTTGGGGCTTAAGATTGTTTTTGTAGTAAAATTATTATAAAAGCAATCAACTAAATTAGCTACACACCTCGTATATTAACCTTATTCTACACACCCCGTATATTAACCTTATTCTACACACCACGTATATTCCAAGAACTGGTGTTATGGTGTTGTTTCCTGTTTATCATTCGGCCTTCACATTATATTTTTAGCTACAAAATCATCAGTTTGTTTCTAACTTTTAACGGTACTGCATCAAGAAATTTATTGTGTATTTTCAGTGCGTTTAGTGAAAAGGACTATTGAAGAAGAAAAAGGGTGTAAGTGTATGTGTTGAGTGAATGGATAATAATAATACATATAAACCGTAAGTACGTATTTTAGTAATACGCTTTGTTTTTTGATTTAATACTCTTAAATTTATTTTCGTTTCGATAAATATTAAAGTTTTTTACATTACAAAGGGTTTTTGCGGGTATACTCTGCTGTAATTTTTCTGATTATTTCTGCCGCCGCCACACCTAGTTTTTTTTTGGCGTGCTGATTTTGACGTGTTTGATAACGATGTTTACCGAAGTTAAACGATGGGCTATTGTCCTTGTATATATATTTTTAAAATTTTTCTGTTGGAGCTTGCGCCGAGAGCCACACCTAGCGTCGATTTTTGACAATGTTTACCGAAGTTAAACGATGGGCTATTGTCCTTGTATATTTTAAAAATTTTTCTGTTTATTTCGGAGCTTGCGCGCTACACCTAGTTGACATTTGACGTTTGACTTAATACTTTTAATCTTTTAGTAAAGAAATGTCTTTTGGTTTAATGCTCTTAAATTAATTTCAATACCCCTCACAATCGTTATGTTTTGCATTATAATATGTACATATTTTTAATTTTTTTCTGTTTACTTTGGAGCTTGCGCGATGTTCGGTTTTGGCGTACCACTTATGACATAGTTGACGTTTGACATTTTAATCTTTGTTTTGATTCCCAATACTCTAAATTAATTAATCGTTATGTTTTTTATAATAAATCATTGAGCTATACGTATATATTTTATTACCATTTTTGCTAAACTATCCTATAAACTATTAATTAGTGGGGCTTGCGCGCGCGACAAAGCGACAGTGCCACACCCCAGCGCGCTTACGATAACAACCGATGTTTGCCGAAAGTCAACTTTGTTTACCTAAACTTTTTCCTTTGAATTGCATCTAATTACTTTGCGCTTATTAGTTCTTATTGTTAATATTCATAGGTACTTACCGTGCGCCGCTGCCGCCGCCGCTACAGCCGCCGTATCCTCCTCCTAAACAAAGCTGATGTGACGGAATAGCTATTGTGGTAAGTAAATAATATTTTTAATCTACGCTATTATTTTATTTTTGATAAATCAATGGTGCTAATAATAATAAATTTGGGGGGCCCCCACCAGGTATATGGCATTTGGTGAATAGCGCTCGTATATGGTATTTGACTTGTGTACGAACGTCGTTCATTACGTGATCTATACCTTTGAGACAACTTTAAATTGGGGCCCTCATATAGGCATACCTACAATTAATTTTAAATGCGTTTGTGGTCATGTTGATTAAGGCGTTAGCTTGGCGATCGACAGGTCCGTGGTTCAAACCCTACACCGAACTTTTTTATTAAAAATAAATTAAACTGTATGACGTTAGGCGGATGACGTCATGCGTATAAATTGACTTATTAAGGTTCAGAGGTGATGACTCATGCGTCACGGTTGGTGGCGTCATACGTCTGGCGCCAGAATTCCTGGAATTCGGTGTCTGGACCGGAAGTGACTGCGCAATATGAGTCCGAGATGCTCCAAACTGCTGTGACCTTGAATTGGTCAAAAAACGACAGAATGGACCTTCATAAGAAAAAGCATGGGATTTTGCTGCCGAACATAGGTTGCTTATCTACTCTCGGTTATTTTTTGGTTATCTAAGATTGTAATATTTTGTATATGAACAACTTATATTAAACCTAAATAAAATGTAAAATAGTTTTCTAAATAAATCAGTAAAAGTTAATAAATATATTTTTGAGTGACTTAAAATCAGTTTTAGTTTTGGCGGCACCAAAGTCATTGTAGACCTATGTTATTTATCAAAAAAATATCGCGGAAAAAAATGATGCAGGAAAATATTTTTTAGGAAAATTAGGCATTGGATAATTTGCAATAATTTATATCCACTGCAAATCAGTGACATACTAGACATTTTAAAATAGAAATCCAACCGAAAATTGTGGAAAAATATCACACTAAAACACAGATAGATTTTGAAATATCAAGAGAATAATTGTGTGTCAATTGAAAAGTAAATAAAAACATAGAGAACAACTATCAAATCGATGAGTCTCAATATAAATCTCATAGGTACTAAATATCTCGTATTATCGAAAAAAGTCGTTTCGTTGTTTTGGAAATGATGATTATTTACCATAATATTTTACATAAGAAATAACAGCGATCTTCATAGGATTCAAATCATATAATATTTTATTAAATTGTTTAATGACATAAAAACCATGTTATTAACGTACTGTACCCAAAATCATTAAACCTACAACACTTTCGCCGGAAACTGTAAATCTCAGACACCCTGACGATAACGCCAGCTATATCTCTGACATCTTTAAATATTTATTTGTGTGCCACCGCGCTAGCCAACTGAGATATACGACCTTGAACAATATGTTAATAGGATATAGTAACTTGTTAGCACGCTAGATGGCGTATAAGTTTTTATAGTTGCCTAAAAACTGACAGAAAGGGAAATATTTTGTTTCTTTTTCTACTGATCTAAACCACACTTTTCCAAAATTGATACCGGTAAATCATCACCATCAGCTGTTTATTATTATTTCGGAACTTTCGATCTTCATTGTTGTAATTAATGTATTTTTCCACTGGATTTGTGATTTCAGATTTATTTTTATCGCGACAGATAAGGAAGTAGTTTCTAATAAAAACACTATCTTTATAAACCGAGGTATTAATTTTTGAAAACATTGTTTATTTAAAATTAAAGTGTTTCAAGTACCTACGTACTTTATTACAAGATTTGCCCAATTTTGTGTTACAATAATTTTTGTAAAAACTTCTATTTTTATGAATATTTAAGTTACCTTTCTCTTAAGTTTTTTGAAAAATAATGTACTTATAAAACTATTTCGAGGAAGTTTTTTCGAAGAAAATATTTCAAAGGGGGTTATTTATATTAATTTTATTAATACCTATATTATAGTTTGAATTGATTTTTACCTGTATTGTTAAATGTGTGATGGAACTATTTGACACTACAATATTTGAACTTCTTTTCATATAATACTTTATTGATTATTTTCTTTGTTCCTAGAGTAGGTGCGAACCAGTCAGCGACAATTAGATGTAAGAAAATAAGTTTTTATACCGATTTCTGAAAATCTGTTTGTTTCTGATTGTTTTGTATGTACATTTCAAACAACTTATATTATAAAAAATAAAATATGGTATATTCAAATTTTCCGCCATGTCTAGTGCATTCTTAACACGCTAGGTGGCGCCACTAAAAATTTGAAACTAAAAATACACGGTAGTTAGCATTCTTCTTCATGTTTAGTGGTGAGGCACGAAATCGCTCATAAGATTGCGTCTTCTTATTTCTTCATTCTCAACGGTATTAGTATTCCTCAATTACTTACAACATATAGGTACCTACTTCAAAATATTAATTTTCATTCGATTAATTTTTTGATTTGCTATATCAATTTTATTTCTATACAGCGAGTGAGTTTCCCTATTTACCGTAATTGAAATTCGGCTAGTCCGATTCAAATGAGATTTTCTATAAAATTAGGTACGCTGTATTAATTTTACAATCTGCCGCCGGGGTATTTTCGGCAATTGATTAAATTTATACCTCTAATAATATAATCTTGTTAGTATTATGTAAAATTAATATTACTAAATATCGTTGTGCATTTGTAAAATTTATATCTCTGCTCTACAATTTTATTAAAACGATTACGTTTCGACTTTATGTCAATATAAATTTTGTAAAATATGAACGAAAATATAAAATAATTGTTTAATAAAAAATATTACTGTAATAAAAAGGGCAAACTGATACGTTATTTTGCGTAGCAACTTCCATGAAATATAACAATTGGATTACAAATTAAACTTATAAATGAATAAAGTATATATATAATATAAAGTTTAACTTTATATTATATATCGCGGACGGTATTATATATCGCGGACGGTCCGCTCCATCTGAAAGCGCTGTTAGCTTACAAATCTATCGAGTTTGTGTTTTGACTAGTCGCACAGTCAAACACATATTTTCGTCTTTATTGCATACATAAATCATAGTATACAAAAAACAAGAAAAAAAAAACAAATTTGCGTCTAAAACATTCCTCAAAAAAGCCCTGATTGAGATTAATACACAGAAGGGACCTGCCAAAAAAGTAACTGTTTATGGAAAATTTATCGAGCCAAAAACACACGAGACCGGAAAACCCTTTTCAATAACCGCTTAGAATATAAAACCCGCCAAGAGAGAACCGGCCACTTTATACTTAAGACCTTTTCTTTTGTGTAGACTTGTTTTATGCTCGAAGTAGGAAAGTTTTCGAACCCCCGTCTTTCAATAATGCGATTTTTAACTTTGGCATTATTGTGGAAATATCAATTTATAATAAGTCTATGGTGAACGCATCGAATAATATGAAAATTACATGGTAATAAATTGCAGCTAAAATGACAGTTAGTTATAAAGGAAAGTACGGAGCCATCAACAGCCACGGAAACAGTTGGCTATTGTGATTTTGATCGTTTGGTTAGTAATAACTTCAAGAAATTCGAATATAAAAAATATCTATACCTATGTGGCGGATTCATCCCTCCAAAAAATCCTATATGGGTATTTCGCCACTGCAAGAAAATTTACAAAATAAAATAGTTATTTTTTGTAAACACTTCTGCGTTAATCCCAAAAGGAAACTACTTGTCAGAAGTTAGATTTACAGATATACAAATTTGCCTAACGAACAAAAAAATGCTTGGAAAGTTTACTCTTTCCGTCGTCGGAAGCAAAAAAAAACAGAGAATAAAGAAAAAAAAACTATTTAAAATATTTAAATTCAACTATTCGAGAACAGTTTAGTTTTTTAACACAGATACGTCTACAAAAACCGTTGACGTTCTGTTAAAATGACATTATATATCAAATTAAACTTCAAAATTAACAATTACTACCTGATAACAATTACTTAATAAGGTAAAACCAAAAAGCCCCAAACTTTTTGTATGATTATTTTTAATTTTTACGTAGGTATGTTATGTTTATTTATGTTATGTTCTTTAAAATTAACGAAGCGACAATACTAACTTCTACAGATGCATGAGCAATACATTTATTTTTATTAAATTGTATTAATAAATCCTCCTTTATTTTTTAGAGGCTATCGCTTCTTTCATTATAATTTTGACGTTATTAAAATTTATTCTGTGCCATGTGTCCCATGAATGCTGACAAATCTTAGATTTGTGAAAATCTCCCTTTCTTAAATAATCTTTATGTTATTTAATTCGAACATTTAAAGGTCTAGATGTTTCACGAATGTAAAATTTATCGCATTTTCATGGTATTTGGTATATTACATTTTTTTCTTGTTGTTCTGTATTCATTGGTTTAGTATGTGATAAAATGAATCTAAGTGTATTTCTGCCTGTAGAATGCTAGGGTAGGTTTTGATTCGGAATAAAAAATGTAATATATGAAATAACAGGCGAATGCGATAAATTCGAATATTATATACAAAAATTGAAAATTTGGAATTTTTTGAAAAATGTTTTGGAATGCTTTTTTATTTTTTAATTAAAAAAAATCATCACCTCTTAACAAAATGGCAATATAGGTGACAATACAAAAAAGAAAATGCAGAGAAGACCTAGTGATTCTCAAAATTTAAGCAAAAAAAAACATTTTTTTTTTAATTTTCAAAGTAAAATATCTCGGTTATTTTGAACTCATTTGAAAAACGGTAAAGAGAAAATACGTTTATTTTACCGAGATCTACCAGCTCTAAAAAATATCCGCTTATTTAAGAGACACCCTGTAAATAGCGGCAGTTATTACCAACATCGAAAAAAAAACGAAAATTGAATTATTATACGGTATGTCCCCGGATTATTTTTACAAGAGGAAAAACTTTTTTATTATTGACATTGTGAGAAAAATGCATTTATGCTTGTTCTAAAATAGTTTAATCCTGTTTATACTTTTCCAAATTTCCATACCGTTTTAGAGGAAGTTAAGGAAATCATGAAAATATTGTTGAATTTTTTCCTAAAATTTAAAAGGCGTTTCTATGGTAATAGCAATCCATTTCATTCTTTTATTGATGGTAGTAGTGATAATTAATAATTTTCATCAAATTTTGATTAACGTCATATTCTTTGCTGTTATAAAAATATCAAATTTTCCGATAACTATCATCACCCTTTCCGTAGTATTGAACTAAATAAATTTTGGGGTTCTTTAACATTTTGAAACTACCAAAAATATGCCGTTAATTAAAATTATATGAATCAGTTTAATTATTCAATTTTTCAAAGAATGAAAACGAAAAAGTGAAGTGAAGTTAAATTACCATAGAAACGCGTTTTGATTTTTAGGACATTTCAACAATATATTTAGGAATTTTCATGTTTTTCTTAATTTTCCTTAAAACGGTATGGAAATTTGGATAAGTATAAACGGGATTAACCATTTAGAACAAGTAAAATTTTTATATGAAGAAGTTGCATTTTTCTCAAACTATCAATAATAAAAAAGGTTTTTTTTCCTCTTGAAAATACAATCGAGGAACATACTGTATGCTTATTTTTTGACAATATTTAAATCCCTTTTCCATAATAATATGACACTAATCAAAACAAAATGAAAAATAAATGGATTTAATCTGAAAGCCTTCTTGATAGTAAAAATATCTTATATATTTTTTTCGAGTAAAAAAAAATAAGTTCCAGGATAACAATCATTTACCATATCAAAAATAAAATATTATTTATTTATTATATATTTATTAAATACATTATTCGTATATCAAATTATTTTATATTATGAGAATCACTGTTAAACCTCAAACGAATGTAATATTTTAATAGAACCTTTTCAGTAATATAATATATTTTAACAATATTACATATAACACACAAATACTGTTCTCTGCATTACAGAATAAAAGCCCACACGTAACATCAAGGAAATATAATTTTCAATCCTTTATATCAAAACAAATAAAACATAGTCGTATTAATTACATGATTTTTACCTACCTGGAACGATTTTAATAATATCTGATTTGTTGGAAAAAAATTATACAAAAAATTAATTTTTAAATGAATTAGGTTTGGAACTATCGAAATGTAAACAATAAGTATATAATATATAGGGTGGCCCGAACTGTATTCCGGAAACTTCTGCAGCATATTCTCAAGATAACAATAATTAAAAACGTTCGTATAAATGTATGTCCTAAAATGCTTAGTTTCGGAGATACAGGATGTAGAAGTTTCATTTTTATTTTGTTTTTTTTTCAAATAATTTCTGAACTATAGTCTATATTTGAATGAAAATTGGTGTCTGGGTGTTGTTTGGCATGAGAAATTTGATTTTGATGTCAATATGATTCCTACTTGTAGAGGGCGCCGCCTATATATTTTTAACTGGTTCGAAGAGTAATAACTTTTCGTCAGTACTTGTATAAAACTACTGAGTAAAAAAATATACATTTACGACGTTTTTACGACCTTTTTTACGTAAAAGGTCTCTTGGTTTGGTTGTTACGAGTCATGTTTATCCAGATATTTAGAATCAAAATTATCAATACCTGTCATCATTGACATAAATTGAACATGTCGACTAAGACTGAAATAATTCGATTAGACTGAAATTATAAATTTGAAATGTGTTTGTGCCAAAAGTTCATCAGAAAACTGTTTTATCATAATTTTTTGCAGAAAAAAATTATGATTAATTGAAAAAAATCCCAATTTTACTATTTCAGTCAAATAACTATTGACTCAACGTGTTTATTTTTTGTCAATAATGACATGTATTGACAATTTCCGTTCTAAATATCTTGAGAACGGTTGCTCCTAGCGATTTTTACCAGGAGACATTTTTTATGTAAGAAGTCACTGAAATGTATACTTTTGAACTCTTGTAGCTTTGTAGTTTTATACAGGTATACAGTTTTATACTCTTGAACTTTGTAGTTTTATACAGGTACAGGCGAAAGGTAATTATTCTTCAAAACAGTTAAACCACATGCAGGTGGCGCCCCCCTACAAATAGGAGTCATATTTACATCAAAATCAGCTTTCTCATGTTAAAAAACTACCAGACACCAATTTTTATTCAAATATTGACGTTAGTTCATAAATTATTTGGAAAAAATCTAAATACAAATGAAATTTCTACACCCTGTATCTCCTAAACTAAGCATTTTAGGACATATATATATACGGACTTTTTTACTTATTTTTATCTGCAGAATATACTGCCGAAGTTTCCGGAATACAGCTCGGACCACCCTGTATATAATAGTAAATGAATTTTATTAATTTTACATGAGAGCACTGGACGGCTGGTTTCGATTAGGTTCTTTCTGTGTATTCGATATTTTTACTAAGCATAATCATAGCATTTAACAACTTATTGCTCTGCAGAGTTTAGACATGTTGTAGGGACCACTTAGATCTACTATACTATTGTAAAATCCCAAAATAAAGAAATTGGCGCTTATCAAGTTTTTCTCTTGGATACTTTAAATGATAATATCTTTAAATGATAATATCTTTAAATGATAATATCTTTAAATTATATTATCTTGTAAACATAACTTCTGACAAGCAGTGTCCGTTTAGGTTTAACGCAGAAGTGTTTACAAAAAATAACTCTATAATTTTATAGATTTTCTTGCAGTGTAGTGGCAAAATACACATAAAGGATTTTTTGTTGAGAACTATTGTATCTATTGGAACGTAAGTTGGTAATTTTACTACCATCGGCCAATTAAATGCCGCTTTAAGGAAATTTTCTAAGTCTTCTAGATTTCGCATAACAACCGTCAAGTTCTTGTTTTCTTATGGCCGCCATTTTGAATTTTTATGACATTAGATAGAGCGAAAAAATATATATAGGGTCATATCCAATTTTGGAATATTAATATGTAAAATCTCTAGGAAATTAAGATTTTTTAAAATATGCTCAATGCATCAGGTCTGCCTTGCAGATCAAGTTAACACTATGTAAGAGTAATAAATAAATACGGAAAACCCTTAGCACAGAACATTAAACAGAAAAATATAAAATATATTATGTTTTAATTAATATCAGTTAAATAATGAGAAAACATTTTTTATATTATCTTTAATAACTTTCTTTGTCACAACAACCAAGATTTACAAACAAAAGTAACATCAATGTCTCGAACGGTAGTCTAGAAGCTATAATAATTAAATTAAATAAAATTAATTAATAATAATTACATCATCTCTGTTCATTGTCTGATTTCCGTCTCCCTAGAGTCCCTAGTTTGCCAATAAATATTTTAAAAGATCAGTAATTATTTATGTATACAGAGTATCGTAATATTGAATGTACTGAATTTAAAGAAATATGTTTATTTTTAAATAGGTGGCACATCTCTGTGTATACCTCACTGGAGGAATATTGTAGATATATTCCTGGTAATAATGTGCGTCTTAAAAGTGGCTTACTCCTATATTTTTTTTATTTTTTTTTAGATAAAAAAAGAGATTTGGTATGTTAGTTTATGACATAAATTAGGATTGATTGTCGTATTCAATTGTTTTTGGTCACTTCCTGTTTCACCGGAAATTACTACAACTTTTGATATTTAAATGGCACCCTCGGTATATTTTTACGTTGTTCGATAGAAAATGACACTCTGAATAGAATAGCATATCATATGTCAACTTTTGACATTTTCGCTTAAAACAAAATCGTATCTTAAATCATGAGTGCCATGACTGTGTTAAAAACACTAATTTTTAATCAAGGAGCCTTGGAAAAATAGACTTGATCCTCTAATGTTTTTCGTGTCTTATCCTGGCCGGTTAAAAAATGCCCAAATCGTATTTTTAGTCATATCTCATTTTTTTTTCAAATGGAACAAGTGTGGCTCATTAGTATATTTGGAAAAAGTATTCTTTTAGGAATAATTTGGTACCACATACTTGGTATTTCTAGTCAAATCGACGTTATGAACCGCATGTTACAATTTTAAATAAACCATATCCGAAAATATCAAAGTCATTCTATTCAGAGTGCCATTTTCTATCGATTAAGGTAAAAAAATACCGAGAGTGTCATTTAAAAATCAGAACTTGTAGTCGTTTCCGGTGAAACAGGAAGTAACCAAAAACAATTGAATACGTCAAACAATCCTAATTGATGTCATATACTAACATATCAAATATCACTTTTTATATAAAAAAAAATAAAAAAGTTATAGGGGTGAGCCGTTTTTGAGACGCATCCGGGTATACTGGTAATATAACAATTTCAAACGATATTGTAGTAATAAATGCGTTCTGTCTATCGTTAAACTATCGTTATTAATTTCTATTTATAGATGTTTAATTGAAATTTAACCCCGCCCATGGTAATAATAATGGAAATTAATGAGTCGCATTGTCCGGTGACAACCTAAACTTTTCACACATCGCCAAACCGTTTCCAATATTCCGATATTAAATACAACAAAATTATTCTTATTTGTACAGTTGCACAGCAATTCAGTCAGTTTAGTCGCTTGGGTTTAATTTAATTAAATTTTAAATTAATTTTCGACAGGGCTGTCGGACCATATTTTTTCATGTCGAATCATTCATTCAAAATGAAATTAATAATCAATTGCCAAGGAAAAATTAATTATTTCAGGCCAACGATAGAGAGAGAATTCGTATGAGTGGAAAATTCATATTCGTTTGATCGTTTTTATAGTTGATTGAGTTATGTGAGTTATTATTTTGTATAAAATTGTATAACTATAATATATATAGCAGATATACAATTGAGGGTGTCTTAAATAAGTGCAAATATTTTTAGGGGCTGTATACTAAGAGCTGGCAAAGGTTAGTCTTGGGTCGAAATTTCCGTATGTAAGAAGAGTACAATGCGTTTATAATGTACTGAACAAAGAGAAAACAATAAACACGTTGCCATACGCATAAAATAAACCGAGAAACTGTGCACATTGCTAAGAGATGTGGAAGGGGATATAGCAGATTTGTCGCAGTCGACTGGTCGACCCAATCAGTACCTCAGTGCCTTTGTTAGTACTTAAAGTTCTAGGGAAACATGTACATCATGCGTTCAGCTTCACGATTTAATTGCGTCTCGTGATATTGTTTATTTGTTTATTGATTTATTAACGAGTCGTTGTAATTTACCCTATAGCTTGAAAATTTTAAGTGCAAGTTAGAAACATTTGCAGTTTCAGTAAAAATAAATGGAATTGAGTTGGTGTTCGGCAGTGGTCGCGCTATTAGAACTCTGAATTCAAAAATCGATATCTCGAAATCTATTAACAATAATTGATTGTAGTTTTTTCAAAAACTTTCTTAATATTTCTGCTATATTTTCTTTGCAGACAGTATGTGAAAATCTTTATAAATTAAAAAGGTATACGATTGCTGAAAATTGCTATGCACTAATGCTATGCAAGTAAGTGGATGGGTTGTTTAAAATTTTTGAATGGAGAAATACAACCTTATCGAATTTTTCTTATTCAAACATATTTTAAAAGATTCGATCTTCAAAACAAAAAAAGTTCCAATATCTAAAGAGGTTCTTAAGTTATGGCGTGTTATGTGTTAAAAAGTTGAGTCTAAGTATATGCTTATAATTCCATTTCAGATGCTCAGAAACATATCTAATGATTTTATGTTATCGTTTCTAAAGAAAGTCTTTTAAAAATAAGCGGTTTTCGATCGTGATTTTACTTTACTTGATAGGGAAAGGTATACTGGCAACGCCGCACAGAGGGATATTTTTAAAAATTAGGCGGTCAAATGTATTTTATTGATTTTAATTTGGAATAATAGCAAACCAATGTGAAATTATGTAATTTAGACGATTTGTATGGGTAAAGAATACAATATAAGAATAACAGAAAGAGGAAAATATGGAAATTTAATTATTAACTCTAAAAAAATACAAAATAATTATAAATTCCCAAAAACCTTGTCCATTTTTAGTTAGATAATGATTCCCCGTCAGAAAAAAACGTATTAGATGGATCATGGTCAGAGGGATCTTCTATTGTTATCAAAGAACTGCATCAAAGTTACTTTGATGCAGTTTGATGTCCTTCTGCATGCAATTGCATTTGAGTCGCGTATGTAAGTAACTTGGCATCTGTTTTAGTAAGAACTTCCTTGGCCTTTCTTCTTTTACTTCTCTCACTCAATTCAAAAAACAACTTTTTAGGTCTTCCCATGTTTGGCACTGTTTGACATTCGTGACGTCAGCACCTGGCAGTCTAACGTATCACACTGCCATTCGCAAATATATTCCAGATAGGTATAGTGAACAAATGAACTGTTCGCTGATTTGCCGCCGAGTTTCCGGAATACAGTTCGGATATATATATATATATATATATATATATATATATATATATATATATATATATATATATATATATATATATATATATATATATATATATATAACCAACCAAATTAAATATATAGTTCGACGATATATTTATGTATTGTAGGTTCTTTTCATCATACCTGGTAAAATCTGTGTTCCAAACCACTACTCATAGTAAAATATACTCTATGTATTTTAAACATCATTATGATATTTAAGTCATAGGTGCCCATAATATGAGTAGCGGTATTGACGGTTTTTGTTATGATGAAAATGTGTGTGATATGAAAAAGCAACAAAATATATTATCGATTACAGCAACTATACCTAGTTTACATTCAGTATGCCCAATTAATATAGAACATTATACCTATGCATGATTTTAAAAATTTGCTACCATTATATTTTGATAGTTGAGTTTTTGAAATTATTTGTTAGCTTCTTAAACAAAACAGACCCATAATAATTCAAATCTTTATCATCCAAGACTTCCAAGAATTATAAAGTAATCTCATGTCAAAATTTTTTAAAATTATTGCATGCCTTAAATGTTTGCAAAGTTAACAAAAACATGTCTTTGATTACCTGCAATTAATATATTTGGTCCAATTTATCAGTTCTGCATCATATCCGAAATTCAGATTGTGTGTGACACAACGAAGAGTCAACGTGCAACGTGAACGAGAAGAAAATGGCAAGTAAAAAAAAATTGTAGTCTTAATTACTAATTGCACAGTCGTTCTCTTGAGTTCTCCTGCCTAAAATCTATATTGCCTTCCCTAAGATTTTAAATATAAATGATTGAAACTCATACAAGTTTACCACAATTTAAACTTAAGATAATTATTTAATTATTAAATTCATAATTATATTAAAATATAACACTTACGAAGTTACTAAATATTAACTATTTCTACTTAATCATACAATAATTCTGATAAAAACACTCTTGATTATTTATTTTAGAAATCGTACGGGCTATAATCATTAATATGACTATATTAACAATACTTAAATCAAAATTTATTTGAAGGAATGCTATTGTATTACAATAATTGTAAAACAAGTATGTAATAATAACTCGGAATAATTATTAAAAACTGCTCATCTTGTTATAGATGTCGGCGTCTTGTCTCTATTATTTTATTAGCCGTTTAGCTATAGTTTGATTTCAGATAATGCAGATTTTAATGTGCCATTTGTGTTTTTTTATTGGAATTATTATTTTTAGCATATTTGATATACTCTATGAAGTTATTTTTAAGTGCTCCTGTCCATTTTTCAATTATTAAAGTGCCTTTAGATACAATTAAAATTAATTAATTGGTGTATAGTATTTGTATTATGGGTTTGTTTATTTTTTATGAAATGAATTTTTTGCCTATTAAAATAAACAAAGCTTACTAAATCACTAGATAGCCATTTTTAAATACAGGATGTTAATTAAGTATCTGGCCAAACTTCAGGAGGTGATCCTTTGAATGTTTTTAAGGTAAAAAGTTCATATAAACATGTGCCCGGAAATGTATAATTTTAAAGATACAGGGGTGTCAAGGTGTTTTCTAATAGACCTATTAATATCTCAAAGATTTTGTTGTTGGCTGATTTTGTTGAAATTTCGCCATGTTGTAAAATTTAATAAGTTAGCACTAATTAAATGATAATTATTATTTACAACAATATTTAAACGATAAAAACTTATCCCAATAAATATTTGGCACCGCCTTGAATTCATTTGTTTTTACTGTTGACGGTGGAAACCATGCAAGCTTTTTCTTTGTCCTAAGTTGTTAATTAAAAAAATTAGTATCATATAAAAAATATAGGTCCTAATAGCCTAAATTTTATCAAAATATATCAGCAGATCCGATGAGACCCGAATTATTATATGTTTTGGAACTTAATGATTTAATTAATCATTCCCTTTAATGCATCCATTGTGCGCATTATCCTACGCGCCAAGAAAAAATATTGCATTAGTCTAAATTTATTATTTATGTTATTCCGCTCTTTCACGTATAATGTGCCCTCTGCTTTTCATACGGAAAGAGTTAGATTAAAATAGTCCCACTGTACCTAACAACCCATGCATGCCTTGACGCATATTCTTTTATAATAATATCGGCTTTCCCAGACTAATCATCCATATCCATAAAATAGTTGGCTCACACTAATAAGACCTCATTTCGGCCCTAGGACGACCTTTGGTCTATTCAGCTATCGACTTACGTGTTGACAAGTTGATTAGGCAGGTTATTGAACTCCATGTCGCCTCTAGCATGTCGTTTTTTCAAAGATGGGTCCCATATAAACGCGGCCAGAAGTATTTTCAATACTAAAAATAGCAGGTTTAGTCGTGACTGACGAAGTTAAGGTGAACGAAAGTCATCAATCATTGTGCATATTAGCCATATTTTTCAATTTGTGTTTGACTGAATCAATTAGTAAACAACATTCACATGTGAGTGTTTTAGTCTAGTAGTTCACAGACATTGATTGTTGTAGGGCCCTTTATAAAATATTAATATACATATCCAACGACATTACTTTTTTACTCAGTCACTATTTAATCAAACAGTGACTCAGTCAAAACAACAATGTAGAAATTGTCTTAGTAAATTTTATTTTTTTTTGTTTAAAAAGTAATGTCGTTGGATATGTATTTTAATATTATATAAAGGAAATTTCTTTGTATTCCAAATGTCATATGATGCTAGTTTTAAGGCCTTTTGTGCAGAGGATGTTGTTTTTGCCAATTGACTTAGTCAAACTTACAAATTTGAAAAAGTAGTTTTATTAGCCTGTGTGGTGATTATTGACTGCATCCTCACTAAAATTTTGAGTTTTTTTTTTACATATAGTTTTCGCTAGACATTTTGATATAAGCGGCAACGTCGCAATGCTGAAAGTATTTTAGATCGATAGAACACGTAGGGAAAATCTATGACGACAAAATTTCAGAAAAATCCTGCATCCCGTTTTCCATAAACGTCTAACCTGGCACCGACCGTGAATCAGCCTGTATACTTAATAATAAATAAATCAGTTTATTATAGTAAACACCACCGAAATATGGACTTGCATAACACCACAGTTTATTTGGGTTAAATATCACCTTATAGCAAAGTTTACAGCTTATAGTTTGGGCAAATGGGTTAAATCAGCTAAAATTGTTGAAATTAATATAAGTAGCGACCTTTATTGTTCAATTAAAACAATGATGTTTTCTAATTTGATGCATTGAGTTTTAACATAACATCTCCGATAACATTACTTTTTTAATTTTTAGTAATCAAAATTTAATTATATTCCTGCTTGTAGTAGGTAAAATAAGTAGGTGCCTACATAGCAATACGCCCGTACTATGCAACTATGCACAATTCGGTATATAGCTAAATTGTTTCTTATCACAAATCTTTTCCTTGCATTTTTTGTTTATCATAATCTCAACAAGAAACGGACTCGGTGTGTATTGAGTTTGCGAATTTTATTATAAACAATTAATTTTTTCTATGTAATGTGTGATAATATACTGGGAATATATAGGGAACTATATTTTAATTTGCCGCCGAAGTTTCCGGAATACAGTTCGGACCAATTCTATATATATATATATATATATATATATAGATATATATATATATATATATATATATATATATATATATATATATATATATATATATATATATATATATATATATATATATATATATATATATATATATATATATATATATATATATATATATATATTATTTATATATCTATTTTTAATGAAACTATTCCGAGTGGCAAATTAAAATATAGTTCGACGATAATTTAGTTTGCAGCGCTTCTTTTTCATCATAATTTGTAAAATCCTTGAAACACAAACCACTACTCATAGTAAGTATACCGGCGTATTTTTAAACATCATTATGATATTTAAGCCATAGGTGCCCATAATATGAGTAGCGGTATTGACATTGTTTGTTATGATGAAAATGTTGTGTGATATGAAAAAGCAACAAAATATATTATCGATTACAGCAACTATACCTAGTTTACATTCAGTATGCCCAATTAATATAGAACATTATACCTATGCATGATTTTAAAAATTTGGATTTGGGAAATATGGACTTGCATAACACCACAGTTTATTTGGGTTAAATATCACCTTATAGCAAAGTTTACAGCTTATAGTTTGGGCAAATGGGTTAAATCAGCTAAAATTGTTGAAATTAATATAAGCAGCGACCTTTATTGTTCAATTAAAACAATGATGTTTTCTAATTTGATGCATTGAGTTTTAACATAACACTCCGATAACATTACTTTTTTTAATTTTAGTAATCAAAATTTAATTATATTCCTGCTTGTAGTAGGTAAAATAAGTAAATTATTGGCGGATCCATTAGATATATTGACGTTGCTGTGGTCTACAGTTTTTGAGAGAATCTGATAGCAACTTTTTGTTTTTGTTATGAAACGCTCTGGGATTTATTCGATATTTGGATTCTGAGAAAAACTCTACTTTTATTAAACATGCTTTTTAATTTAAACTTCATAATTTTCGAAGTATTCGCAAACATTAACATTTAAACAATAAATGGTGTTTTTTATCTAACAGACCGATCTGACAGATAGGTGACAGATTTTAGGCCACGATTTGAGGTGCAGCATGCTTTTTTAGGGATAATATTATACATATTATTAATATTTCCTTAGAAGACATCGCATGAATCAAAGAGTTAGTCATTTGTTCTTTTCATATTAACAAACGATCCTCTTCATTTTTTCGGAAAATTATGTATTTAATACGATTATAATCCGACCAGGAATTTGATTTTTGGCTGAAATTCAAAATCAAAATTCCTGAAACAACATTGGCAACCTGTTTAAAACGCGAAATATTCCCTTATTCAAACATAAGTTCACATAAATGGTATGCCTATGGTTTGTCAGGATTTTTAGTTTGAATTTCATTACAAAACACAGGATAGCCAGATAAAGTCTATCAAAGACATATTTTTCGAACAACAATGACGAATCAGTTTTAATATGAAGAACACAATCATGATAACACTTTGATTCATACATTACTAACAAGGCTGTACGTATCAGGGCGGATACAGGAATTTATTTAGGGGGTCCCATATAAAAATGAATACACGGCAAAAGCCTAATATTTAACCCAATTTATAGTTTAGAAGGTTAGTTTTTATTTTTAGATAGTTTTATTTTTTAGAAGGGCCTTGCCGCCATGGGCCCCCACTCTGTATCCGCCACTGATACGTATAATACTATCCTCTGCAAGGCATATCCGGCCTGCATGCCTATAATCGTGTCCCAAAATCTGACACCATTCCTCGGTCTATAAGTGAGAGCCACTGTGTCACTGAAAACATTAAATATATCCGAAAAAATATATTATTATTTTATAAATCTTATTATCAATTTACAACAAGTAGGCTTTGGGAGCATCACAAAACAAAACGTTGCAAAGTTTCAATTGCAATTGCAAAACGTTGCAAAAACCTTGCAAAACGTTGTATTAGGGTTGTTTTTGTTAAAATATATTTTTCAAAAAAAAAAAAACTTTTAAATTTATGAACGATTTTAAAAGAAATGTAGTAATATCTTATTTTTTTTATACATGTCATTAGCTTAGGTGGTCTTTATACTTTTATGTCGCGCAAAAAAAAATATGTCCCAAACTGCCATCACCCTGTGTGGTATTGTTCTGGTGGATACACAGTCCCACAGTCCGGCAATAGTGCGTCAGGAATCTATAGCTCCTAGAATATAAAAACTTGGGGAGTTTGTTTAAATGCATACCTAAAGTATTTACGAGAATGTATTTCAAGAAAATATTTTAACTTCTATAGGGTGGCTCAAAAAAGTGTGAGTGGACCGGGATGATTTTTTTAAAGGAACACTCTGTATTATTGCATTTTTGGCTTCCTTTCTGATTACTTTACATAATCCTAAGATAAGATGTAAATATATTTGGATAGTTTTAGAGATATTAATAAATAAATAAAAAAATATATATTTTTCAATAAGTTACAACGTAAGTTGATAAAATATTGTATTTCCAAAATAATTACAAATAAAAATTAAGGTACAGCTGTTATCATATTTTTAAGCAATCGCCTCAAAAGTCTTAAAAACGATTTTTAAGAAAAACTAGTTTTATAAAAAAGTTGATTACTTTCTTACTTTGGGACACCCTGTATAATAAAAATTTTCTCATTTTTGATGCTTCTAGGCTCATACGTTTTTGGACACTAGTTAAGGTGTGCCTTTAACTCTGAATCTCATGAAAATATGTTTTTACATAAGTGCGTTAATATTGTAACACCCTGTATAAACCATTTCCTATGGGCTAATAATTGTTAATTTTTTCATATTTTGAATTGATTTTGTGATTTTAACACTAATTCATAATAAATAATACTAAATAATATCTATGAGCAAAATAATTTTTCCATAAAATAGGGTCCGCTGGTCTCTGTGCGCCGCTGAAAACTGTAGACTTGGTAACGTCGGCGTCGCTGTCGCGATATTACTCACACAATCCGTCGTCATTTCGAACTTGAATCAATTTTTAAAAATTGATGGGTAATTCGTCAGATATTCAATGCGTTCCAGACTTTTGTTATACTCTGTATAATTGGTTAGTTTGTGTTTGGATTTGTTGCTCATTCACATTTTCATCTTTAACAGAAATAAATAATGTACAGGTAAATTTAATAAGTTTGACTAGCGAATTTATGTGTTTTTATGGAAGCCGATATATTCCTTACTTCTCTCACTTTATGATAGAAAGTATATACATTTTACACCCTGTAATGTTTTTTAGAACACGTACAGAGAGAACTTAATGTCATACTAATTTATCACTAACTCAAACAAAATAATAATAATTAATTAATTGTTGTTCCAGAAATATATAGAAATTGCCATCAGTTTTCGTCACAGAAGAGCAATAACATTAGGTCCCATAGACAAATCAAAATTATTATTTTTTGACATAGACTAAGACATTACGTTGCCTCTAAATGTTTTAAAGTAAATAGACAACGATTACAGGGTAAAGAAAAATATAAATTTTCTATCAAAAAAAAATTTTTAAAAATTTCAAAAAAAAAATCTTTTTGCTGAGATGGTAGTTTTCCTAAACCTGTTATAAATTTCAGCCCTATCACTGCAATAGAAGAAGCTTTAAGATGGGACTGAAACTTTGGCACGTAAAATCTTATGACCCGCGATAAAAACGCACTGCACCTATACTCTATTATTATACATATACGAGTAGGAAAAGCTCCATTACTTCACTAAGTAGGTACTTACCTTTTTTTTTTTTTTTCACTTGTTTTATTAAAGATAACCCTTGTTTGTAATTCTTGTATCGCTAATTGAAACACACTTTCATTTTCCAATACACAGGTTTTTCGGTTTATTTTAACATACGCAACCCTTCTTACTTTTATTTTTGGTTGTTTTATTTAACACGTACCTATCGTCGGAAACGAACAAAATAAAATGAAATATTCATGAAATATAACACACACCCTATTAGCTTCACGGCTTATACAATCGAATAAATCACATAATATTTCTCTCACATACACACTTGACTTAAAACTCAAAAAGTACCCACCAATATCTTAAACCAAACAGATTTTAATTAATTTTCAACACTTTTAAAACTTCGAATCGTATTTTAACATTATGGATCATTTTATTTACGACCTCTACCTCATTTCGGCCTTCGAATGTCCTTGCCCTATTACATTTTCCTAACGCCGGCTAAACTATCGACGTGTTGACAGGCAGGTTATCGAACCCATGTTGGCTGGAGCATGTCGTTTTTTCGAAGATGGGTCCCATATAAACGCGGCCAGAAGTATTTTCAATACTAAAAACGTATTAGATGGATCGTCATGGTCAGAGGGATCTTCTGTTGTTATCAAAGAATTGCATCAAAGTTACTAACTTTGATGCAGTTTGATGTCCTTCTGCATGCAATTGCATTTGAGTCGCGTATGTAAGTAACTTGGCATCTGTTTTAGTAAGAACTTCCTTGGCCTTTCTTCTTTTTACTTCTCTCACTCAACTCAAAAACGACTTTTAGGTCTTCCATGTTTGGCACTGCTTTTGGCAAACAAAAAGATGTTTCAAGCCACGTAGCATTTTTTTGGAAAAATAATTTTTCTGAAAACTTGCTTCTGTTCATTTTTTTTAAACTCGGCCCTAAATCTTGAAAATTTATATTTTATTTCTTTTTTACAGTCATCCGAGAAATCATCGTAAGAAAGTAAAAAGTTTTCTAAAAAACACAGTTTTTCTGTTATATTTGGCACACAATTCTTATTCGTTCATTATATATCAAATAATTGCTGTTTGGTGAATATCTTCACGCCAGAGGGTCCTAACATTAAATAACGAAATAAAAATTAACAAGTTTTATAATTGTGTGAAATTACATGATTTTTTAAAAAGAAAAATCTTGGAAAATCGGATATTATCGGGTCTAAACTTTTTAAATTCGTGTACTAGACACTACCATCTATACAATTTAAAAAAAAATAGGCCGGAAATACACGGAACTATAACAAAAACCTAGCTTTACTTAAAATTTAAAACGTCAAATCTTTTAGATTTACTTTTAAGAACAGTTACATCGAATATATTGAACAACATATTAATAATTTGTAGTATTTACCTGCTTCATCAATATCCATATTAACGTTTTCAAGAAAAGTAGCTACTAAAAAAGGTATCGAATTTCAAACTTTGTCTTAATACCTCAAATAAATATGCTTGTTTTGTATTGTGGCATAGAAACAAAAACAAAAATTCCTTAAGGTGGAAAAAAACACGTCGCATTTCTCTCACTCCGACTTAATAAGATTCCTATGCGATTTACTTCCACACATGTAAGTACCGACCCAAAAGTAACAGTTGCCAGCACGGTATTTCGATCCCAGGAACACGCCTAAATTGAAGTCCTTAAAACCAAAACGCGTTTCTATGATAATATAATTTTGATATCATTCGTTGATAGATAGTTATAGTAATTTTGATTAAGGTCATATTTTTTTCTGTTGCTAAAGTATCACATTTATATACAGGGTGTTCCTTAATGACACGCTATTATTTAAGGAGGTGATAAAAAAATCATATGAATATATGTCCTAAACGTCTTAACTTTTCAGGTACAGGGTGGTAAAATTTTCTAATATTTTTTTTCAAATATCTCTAATGGTATATTTGATACACGTCTTCCATGCATCAAAATGTTTATTTTGATATACAAAAAAATTGTTTTATTTCTTAATTTCCTTCCAGCCGATGCAGAAATAATTTCCACACAACAGACAACACATCATATTTTCAGCGATTTGACCCTGAAATAAGCTGACTTTAATTTTTTTAAGCAAAAACTATTTGTCGGACGAAAAAAAAGTAAGTAAATGTTTAGAAATAAATTGAGATTTGGAAAATAACTTTTGTTTTAAGAGAAGTCAGTGTGTCACTTTTTTCTCCAAAAATATTCAATGTAAAATCCGTATGGACGGCACTAGTTGAAATAAATAACATTCTTTTTACACTAAAAAGTATTTTGATGCATAGAAGATGTGTATCAAGTTTCAATCTGTAATGAAATCAGAGTTATTATGAAAAAAAAAAATTTTTTTAGAAAAATTTACCACCCTCTATCTCAGGAATTAAGTTATGCACTTGAAATTAATTATGAACTTTGTCCCTTAGAATAGGTCCAAGAATCACGCCCTTAACTATTAGCATGTAATTAAGAAACGCCCTGTATATAACTTTTACCCTTAAAATTTCATTCGAATCGCTATAAGCGTTTGGAAGAAAGTTATAATAAACACTTTTACCCCCCGTACCTACGAAATGAAGCAGAGTCAGACCTATATTGATGAATAATAAATAATAAATCATATTTTTACATGAGGAGTCTCACCATGAGAGATGGCAAATGTTTTTTGAAACATCCTGTATATCTACGAAATTATTATTATTACCAAACTAATAGAAGATAGAATATTATTTTTTTAATTTTGCTAGACTAAAACAAACTTAATATACAGCGTGTTCTTATAAAAAATAAGAAAAAAAATACGTTATATTACTTTATATTGAAATTACTTTATGCTGCAACCGCACATGCGGCATTTGGCGATCTCCGAACGGGGTTTCGCCGATTTTCTATGTGTGTGGATGGGGAAGTCGGAGTTCGGCGACTCGATCGGCGACGAGAACGAGCGCTCGTCTCAATGTTGTTGCTATCAGAGCCCGCATGCGTGGATGGAAAGGCGAAGTCCGATCACGAGCGCTCAGTAGTTGACGAGCGCTCGGAGTTCGCTAAATGCCACATGTGCGGTTCCGGCATTATATGAAAATATGAAACAAAAGTAAATAAAAAAACTTGCTTCTACATTTTACTTTTGTGATCTTGTAAATATAAAGTGAACTGTTTTCTGACCAAAAATCAACCGAAGAGTTCTCTTACATGAATAAAATGGTTGCTATGTATTTCTCAGTATCCTTAACCTCATAGCTTTAAAAAATGTACATGTAATTAATCGTAATATAACGATACCGTGTATGTGGTGTACTGGGTTCTAAATTACAAACACAGGACGACAGACAGTCTTTAAGGCTAACTAAACAATTTTTGAAAAGAAGAAAATATGTTATTTGTTTACAATTAATGATGTTATATATAAATAAATGTATATTTAATGTAAGCCATTCTATTTTGAGATAAAATGTATTATTTATAATGTCTAAATACCGTATGATCGAAAAACCTGCATCCGGTTGCCTTGGAAATGAGGATTCATCCTTCATATAATAATTTAACTTGCAAAATATCAGCATTTTAATTTCCAAGCCATCTTTGGCTTTGTTTTTCGATCGTGTTGTAGAAACAAATTATTATTTTTTTTTACTTAAAATAACACTGTCCAACATGTACACTCAGAGGCAAAAAAAACGCAACGGAGAAATTTTTGGTCAATTTTAAATTGTTACATTTCTGTTATTTTTAGCCCTATTTTTATGAATTTTTAGCAAGCTGTAAATAATTATATCAACTTTAATTCGTAAACTAAGTTTTTTACAAACTTTAGTATTTGGCTATTATACAGGGTTAATCGAAGTGTTGTTTTTTTACCTTAGCCTTAAAACACCCTGTGCAATAATTTCGTGTTTGAATTTTCCTACATTATAATTTCACGGTCAGAACCATGACTCCTGATCATTTTGTTTTTTGATTCATGTCAATACATGCTTTGGTTAATTTTTAAGAGCGAAATGAACTGATTACGTTCAATTTAAAATTTTTTTAAATTATTATTACATTTTGATGTAATTTTTTAATATGACGAGATGGTTTTTGTGACTATAGACATAACGTCATATTACACTGCATTGGATACTCTATATAATCTTACAATCAAAAATACATGGTACAAACTCCCATCTAGACGACTTTATACCTGGAAGTCTCCACAAGACCATGATTACCGTATTGTTCGTAATCAAATAGATTATATACTAATTAATAATAGATTTAAAAACCTGATCACAAAAGTAACTACAATGCCAGGTGCCGATATTGAATCGGACCATAATCCATTACGTGCAAACATCCTATTGCGTTTTGCCAAACCTAAACTAAAAAGCTTGAGAAAGAACTTGGATCCAAAACTTCTCAGAGACCAGCAGACAAGATCAATGTATGAAAGCCATATAAATAGAGAATTGGAAAGTATTGTCAGTACAAATGACCTTTATTAAGCAAGCTTTCAAGAACACAAATGAAAACCTCCTCACGGCTAATCGAACAACAGCGAAAAACGAGTGGATGAGTGAAGATATTTTAAAAATGATGGAACAACGAAGACAATTTAAAATCCAGAATAAACACGACGAATATAAATCTATGCAAAAAAAAATTCGTAATAAAATAAGAACGGCAAAAGAGACATGGTTGAAGGAGAGATGTATAGAGGCCGAAAATCTCAGTCACCTTGGAGACAGTTTCCATCTTCACAAGAAAGTGAATGAGATAGCTAGGTTACACCATAATAAATCAATAACCCTAATTAAAACTGATGAAAATAAAATTATAACGGAAACAGAAGAACTATTGCAAACTTGGAGAAATTATACCATTAATCTTTTCAACGACGAAAGATCAGAAAACCCTGCAACTGAGATTCCCATGCCATCAGGACCAAGCATATTGGAAAGTGAAATTATTCATGCGATTAGATTAATGAAAAACGACAAAACTCCAGGGCCTGATGATATGTATTCGGAAACGTTCCACTTAATTAATGAACAAAACTTAAAAGCCATATTCAGTCTTCAAACTTTAGTACAGAATTGCCAAGATCAGAGAAAAGACTTTGTGCTTTATAGACTATGAAAAGGTGTTCGATAACTTTAAACATAACCTCCTTATATCATACCTCAGAGACTTGGGACGTGATGGAAAAGATATAAGGCTCATCAGTAATTTGTATTGGAACTAAAAAGCTGAAATTCGTATACATAGCGTGGGAGTAACAGAAGATTTTGAAATAAAAAAGGGGGTAAGGAAAGGGTGTATTCTATCTCCAATGTTGTTCAATTTATATGTGGAAAGAGCATTCACTGAGTCAATCTCCGATAGTCCTATTGGTTTGAAAATAAATGGTATTCCAATTAATAATATTCGATATGCGGATGACACAGTGATATTGGCAGACAATGCAAATGATCTCCAAATCCTTCTAAATAAGGTTAACAGTGAAAGTCAAAGAATTGGTTTAAACATAAATACTACAAAAACTAAATTTATGGCTGTTAGCAGAAACAATATTCCGAACACCAGAATTTACTTAAATGGAGAGGTCATCAAGTAGGTCACACAATTTAAATATTTGGGATGCATGGTTAACGAAACGTGGGATCCGGATCAGGAGATCAAATGCAGGATCGAACAAGCAAGATCTACTTTTCTGAGACTGCGAAGATTTCTCACAGATAGGAATTTGAACTTCGGCCTTAGATACAGAATGGTGAAGTGCTATGTCTGGTCCGTTTTGTTATATGGTGTGGAAGCATGGACACTGAAGGTAGCAACAATAAACCGAATTGAAGCCTTCGAAATGTGGACCCTACGACGAATGCTAAGAGTGCCCTGGGTCGACCGTGTTAGGAATGAAGACATTCTCAGAAGAGCTGGTCTGGAACAACGTGAACTCTTCGAAATCATCAAGAAGAGGAAAATAGCCTATTTGGGACACATACTACGTGGAGAACGCTATCACTTTCAGCGTCTGATTCTCCAGGGTAAAATAGAGGGGGGCAAAAGGGGGATAGGACGAAGGAAGCTATCCTGGTTGAGAAATATTCGTCATTGGACAGGCATACAGGACTTCCAAGCACTCCAAGTCGCGGCAGTTAACAGAACCATCTGATGAGGAAGAAAGAGATGAACGCCTACGCAGAAATCTGCACGGCACCTTAAGAAATAGAAGGATACTCTATACCAAATTAAAAATAAACGTTAAATACTTAAGATACAGTCCTGGTTTTAATAAACATTAATAACGATAACTGCAAACTAACGATATTAAAGAATACATCTTTAATAATCAATTATACAAACAGAAAAAAAATTGTAAAAAATAACCTAATACCGTTGATTGAAAGAACTGGGTTAGGTTAGGTTAGATTAGAACGCTAATACATTGTATTGCCTCCCTTGGCTGTTATAGTTGCCTGTATACATCCGTTCATGCTGTCATTGAGGCTGCATATACATATTGCGATATGTTTCCTCATTCTTCTTTAAGGACCAAGCGAAGATCATTTAATTAAGCTGGTAGGGCTTCGTGACCTCTAACCCTCTTGCCAAGCACTTCCCAAACGTCGAACATGATGAACAGTTCATAGTGGTTTATAGTTCACAGTAATCCCCAAAGCCGCCTTGTCATATTGAAAACCAACTTCAAAAAGAAATGATAATTGAAAAAATTGCAAATTATTGATGGCGACTTCATTTCGCCCTTAAAAATTAACCAAGGCATGTATTGACATGATCTAAAAAAACAAAATGCTCACGAGACATGGATCTGACCGTAAAATTTTATTTTAGGAAAATTTACACACAAAATCTTGCACAGGGTGTTTCAAAGTTAAGGTAAAAAAACAACCCCTCGATTAACCCTGTATAATATGCCAAATACTAAAGATTATAAAAAACTGAATATGCTAATTAAAGTTGATATAAATATATAGAGCTTGCTAAAAAATTCACGAAAATAGGGCTAAAAATAACAAAAATATAGCACTTGAAATTTGAACAAAAATTTCTCCGTTGCGTTTCTTTTTTGCATCTGAGTGTAATTATTGTTGCATACAAAAATGCAGGGCCCGGCAATAGTGTGACGACCGTCTGTATAGCTCCTAGAATAAAAATCTTAAAATGTTTATTTAAATGCAAACATTAAGTATGTATTAGGATCTATTTCAGGAAATTATTTTACTTCTACAGGTTGGATCAGAAAAATGTAAACGGATCTTTACGTTGTCACTAAAATAAAAGTTTTTTATTCTACAGATGCTCGACGCACTATTGGCGGACCCTCTCATTATACGTAATTTTAACAGTAACAAATAAAAATGTACAAAAAGTATTATATGGATTAAATAATAAACGTTTGATAAGTTTCTGGATGTCTAATATAAAACATGTTGTATATTAGAAATGAGTGATTACCGGAATTTAAAATTAAACCTTCAGTAGCTATCCTGTTTTTTGAAATCTTCACTAATCTTAATGTGAAATGAGTTTTAATTATTTTGAAATTAGGAGAAAATAAAATCGTTGTATCTTGTAAGAATATATTCATACTAAGTACAGTAGCATTTAATATCTAATTGGTTAAATTACAATTGGTTATATTTCACTTATTTCTACTATATTTAATAGTATATTGCTGTCTAAAAAGTATCGAACATTATTTGCTGTATTAAAAAACTCGCTCCTAACTACAATTCTAGATCAATTCTAGATCATATAGGTACTTTTGTGGATATAACTATAACCTCAATAATTCATCTGTCTCCATGTTAGAAATATTCGTCTATTAATTCTCTAAAATGAAGAAAGGCAGAAAATTCATACTTTTTCTTACAAAAAATGTAGTCAGTTATTGTCATGTTGAAGATGTAGAGAGTATATTGATATTAGAAACATTGTACAGAGATCCACAATAATATATTATGATCTAGGTTTGATGATATTAATGTCCAAATTGATATAAGCAGTTACACTAAAAAACTTTGTCATTCCTGTACATTAACAATTTATAACATGGTGTAAAATGCAATAGTATAACGTTATCTAGTAAATGTTTTCAGTGTAAATAAAATTATGATACTTATAGAATATAATTTATGTATAAACTCTCATGTCAAAATGTACTGGGCGTTATAAAGAATGCGCAGATTTTTTGTCAGAAAATCTGTGGTGTTAAGTAAAATAACATACCCATTATAAAGGTGTTGTAAACAAATAAATGTTTAATGTCACTCTGTCAAACATCAATTGTTCTAATTATTAAACCCCACTGTGACTAATTACTTCTTTTATGGGATTGTATGAAAATTTTGTGATATAAAGATAGATGACAGTTTGAGACCTTGTTAATTTATGTTTCCTATTTTCTAATAAAACTTGATTGGTAATTATGGCTGTTATTGATTTCTTGTTTCTGCATACCTCAGAAAATAACTGATAAATATATCCCAGATCTAGTTGTTGGAAAGAGGACAATTCGAAAAGATAGAGCCTGTCTAATGAGTGAAGGAAAATTTCGGCATATCCAAAAAATTACTAGAAATATCATTTACCCGTGAATAAAAACGACAAGAACCGTTACTGTCAAGAAACTCCTTGTTAGACAGACTTTATACATATAACTATAAGTTTCATTGATAATACCACTTGGAGATATCTTCCGTAATCAACAATAGCATGTTGGAGTTTGCAGAGGTGCATATAATTTCGACCAAACCAGTTAGATGTCGATTGGGATTCATCTTTGGGCCAATTCGAAGTAGAGGACTGTCCATGGCTGTATAATCTTTACCATCACAGTATGTATTTGCTCTATCCCATGGCTACCCTGATAAAACTATTTTCTTGAATCAAGAGTATACCCTCATCGCAAAACCATATGATTTTCATATATTATATCTATGTTCTGATTTTTTGGTTCAAGTAACTAATTACTCTAACTGAGATAACGCTTACTTCATTTAAAGAAAATGAAGTAAAAATATTTTATATTTTTATTTTTATTTTATTAATATAAATATTTTTTCTCATATAGAGTCTCAATTGAAATCAACTTGTATATTAAAATTCAAGTGCGAAGTTTAAAATGAAAAATTCATCATCAGACGGGCTCCCCGTGCTGGATTTGAAAATGAGGCTTGAAACCGGTAACCAGAAGATGGTTGGTTATGGGGTAAAACGGCAAACAAACATAACTTTTTATTATTTTCAGTTTTTCGTTATTTTTGAAACCTGAAGGATTTTACAAAATGGCAGTTATATGCAGGGCCGGCGGAAGGAAAATATTGAGACCGGGCGAGTACCCTATTTGGCGCCCCCCCCCCCTCCTTAACAGTTATTATAATTCTGTTTTTCCTTCAGTCCTATACTGTAACTACAAACTAAGCATATTTATGCTACTTTAGCAATACATTTTCACTTAAAGATACTTCAAAATTCTTCTCTTCGTTCAATCTTAGTCTGCGATTGTTGTTTTTTCTACACCGGTCATGAAAATCACTCTTATAATTTTTTTATTTTTTTAGATAAAAAAACGAGTTAGGTTTGATTGACGTATTCAATGGTTTTTAGTCACTTCCTGTTTGACCGGAAATGACTAAAACTTTTAATTTTGAAATGCATCCTCGGTATATTTCTACTTTATTTCAAAAGAAAATGACATTCTGAGTAGAATGGCATATCATATGTCAACTTTTGACATTTTCGTTTAAAAAATCGTATTTTAAATTTTAATCTATAGTGCCAGGGCTGTGTTAAAAATAAACAAATTATAGGGGGAGAAACTTCTGAGACGCACTCGGTATATAAAGCATAAGAAATAGAATTCCAACTTCGGCAGTCTCGTTCTGGTATAAGTGATCTTTGAAAACATAACAGTATTTAATTGCAAGCAATTGCATTATTTTTTATTATATTTTATTATTAAGAATTTAAGAAAATTTTCCCTTTTTTTTCACAAACAATTACATTATGATCAATTACATTTCACAAACAATTACATTATGATTATGTATTATGATCAGACAGTTTTGTCGGCTGCAAAATGAGGATCAGCCAATGTTTGAGATGCATTTCTTTGTGTGATTCCTCTAATGAGAAAATTTTATGATGTTGCTACCATTTTCAGTGTATTACTACATATTCAATCCGGAACAATCAAAACCATGAAAAGATTGATATCTTTCCCACTACTAATTAATAAATTAATTTAATTAATGAGACAAACTTATCAGTTTTTTTTTATAATAAGGATATCGGGATCCTCTTCAGCCTCTTGCGAATGAATATTTGCCGCATTTTACTTTAGGGCATATCAGCCACTAATAACAAATAAAGGGTGTAGAAAAAGTGCAATTTTGAGCGGTCAGTCTAAAACTGTTAATTTTGCTGGCTCTTGACCCAAAACAGTTTGTTTAGAAATTTATAAAAACGAGAATTATAGATAGAAGGATTATTTACAAAAAGTTTTTAGCTTTTGAGTTATGAAAATGCCACGAACAAAAATCCGATTTATATTTTTTTATTTAATTTTGTTTAATATTCTTCCACGAAAATGAATTCGCAAATCCCAGTTTCGGATAGAGCACTCAAAAAACATATAGAATAAAAGAAATCAAAACTACCCCAAAGCTTTCGTGATAAGGATTTTTTTGAGCATAATTTCAGTAAACTATAATAGGATACATCTAGGATATAGTATAGTGTTTATAAGGTTTAGTTAGATATGTGGTGTGGTAATAGCTAATGTGTTAATGTGGAAATTGACAGTACCGATTAATTATTGAACTGGATATTCGTTACTATTTGTTTAGGTTACTGTTTTTAAATATTTTAGTTGCTGTCGTGGCGCCTCTCGTTTTTACTAATATTTTTATTTTAAACATGTTCAATTACAGATTTGGATTCAGCATAAAATATTCCAGCACTATGCGGCGTTGCTACTCTGTTTCATATTTAAGTAGTAAATTTAACTTTATTAATACTTATTATTGCTATATTTTCTTAAACTTCAGGTATAACAGAATCAACTCGCAAAGTATAATTTACATGATTTTATACATAATAATAATTTATGGCGTCACCAACAAAATAATATTTAAAATGCTATATACTCACATCAAAATCAAATTTCTCATGTCAAAAAACTCTCAAACACCAATTTTCATCCAAATATTGACGTTAGTTTAGTTTATTTTTAGGCCTGATTTTAGGACATACATTTATATGAACTTTTTTACTTATTTTTATCTGCAGAATATGCTGCCGAAGTTTCCGAAATACAGTTCGGACTACCCTGTATACTCTAATTCAGAAATTATTTACAAAAAATACTATAAAGAAACTTATACACTCTTTATAAACGAAGCATTTTAGGATATAAATTTATACGAACTTTTTACTTATTTTTATCTGCAGTATATGCTGCAGAAAATTCCCGAATACAATTCGAACCACCCTGTATCTCTGTACAGTATGACTGCCTGCCAAATCTGCGGTTCTTTGTATTAGAGAAGGATAAGCTAGTGAGATCTGCAAAGGTTTGGTTTGCAGATTTTTGGATAAAGATTTTTTTTTGAGCCAATAGATTTGCACAAAAAAGAACAAATATTATTTAAAAAATCTGTATTAGTGACGCTACCTAAAAAGAAATTTAATCTTGATCATTAAAACTGTTCTTAACATTTATCAAAAAAAAAAAAAGAAAAATAGGGGTTTAATGGACGACATATGCGCATTTTTTTAATGGCCGCATCAACACGACCGTTAGCCGTCAAAAAAACTTTAAGAACTGGAAAAAAAACCGTCTCAAAGAGCACTTAGCTTTTGGGGATTACGATCCCAAAGAAAACACGGGAAACGTTATGAGAAAAAGCTCTGATGCGGGGGAGATGATCGACCGCCGAGACACAGATATAGACCGAACATTTTGCATTCCGTCAAAACATTTTGATACAGCCTCCCGGAAAGCAAATATTCGGGCACCGCTGTCAATAAAAAAGCTTTAAAGCGAGACGTCCGTTGGAGTTTATACGCTTTCGATCATAATAAATTTTGATTTTGCATTTGACGAGGTCATATTTTTTACTTTAGTTCCCCTTATTTTTCGGTGGATTAGGATTAGGGTTTATATTGTGAGTCAATTTTATTGACTGTGGTTTATGTAAATACGGTGTGCACACATATATAGAGAATGGACTTTGGAATGGGTAATAAAACAGTACTTTATAGGCTCTATCTTTTGTTACAAAATAGACCATAGGTTTTTCCAGTGTAAGATTGTTAGTTCTAAATCATTTCGACAGTGGCAATAGACTACAAAGAGAATTGAACATGTTATACTAAAACTGCATACGCTATTTTGTAAAATATTTAGCAGTAAAAAATAATGAAAAAATACAAATGACAAAAAGTTTTTTTACTCCAAAAAATATTATATATAAAATCCGAGATAAAATCTGAAGAAAAATATATAAAATCTGAAAATCTGATAAATTTTGATTTCACATTTGACGAAGTCATATTTTTTTACTTTAGTTCCCCTTATTTTTCGGTGGATTAGGATTAGGGCTTATATTGTGAGTCAATTCTATTGACTGTGGTTTATACAGGGTTGTTCACCACATACGACACGGAGTATTGTAGCTAAATGATTAGATTTTTACAAATTGTAAGTTTTGGGTTTGTTGAGGGACTATAAGAGCTACAATTTAAAAATAATTTTACGAGGTACAGAGAAAAAAATATTATAGTTATATTTTTTTTAAATGGAACACCCTGTATATTATTATATTTTTAGATTCTACGATTAAAATAAAGGTAAATTTGATTAAGGTTTATCACACTTAAACCTTAGCGTTTTTGGAATATTTTCAATTAAGAATTTTAAGGTTTCATTTCTCTAAGGGTATCGAAGTTTTTAATACTAAAAAATTACTGAAGTTTATTTATTGAGCAGATATTGTGTTGCAATAATAAACAAAATACAACCTTATACAGGGTGTGTACAATTTATATTAAATATTACTATCTTTAAACGACAATAACTTGTTTAATTTAAATGGAATACCCTGTATATTTTACGAGAATCAGATGCACAATTTAATTGTTTATCAAATTGTATTATACCATTTTTTACCTATCTATTCAAGTTTTCGTAGAAGTAGCATTTTCTTATAATTTATTAATAATATAATATAATCTAATATTGACATTTTAGATTATTTTTAAAGATGTAACAAATTTTCCAAGAGTACAGATATTAATCTTGTCGATATAGCTAGCTGATTTCATAAAAAAAAATAAAAAAACTGTTTAAATATTTTTGTTAAAAAGGACCAATTAATATGATCCCAGTATTCAGACTACATTAATTGACTGTTTATGTTGATTAATAATAATTCCTCCAAATACTAAAAAACTTAATTTTGTGTGTGTATTAATCAGTGTGGTAAAAAGTAACGCCTTATAAATTTTATTTCATTTTTTGACGAATGCTGATTTATAAAAACAGAGACGTTTATTTTCATAATTTATTATTATATTGATTTCTGAGCCAAATCCACATTTATTTAGAATACTTTATTAATTAAAACAATTTAAAAAGTATGTAATTAACTAATTTTGGTCGGAAATAATGGTTGTATATTTAATTCGTATACTCTTTTATAAAGATTTAAATAGTTTTTTTGGTATACCAATAGGCTTGCAATATTTACCACTTGTACATTTTCTGCATATATGTTGCTTAAAAAAAATCTGAAATGTCAATATTCCATGGGTATAGTGATAAATGAGGTCTAGACAATTAAATAGTGCATATGATTCACGTAAAATATACAGGGTGTTCCATTTAACTTAAACACGTTATTGCCGTTTAAAGCTAGTAATTATTTAATATAAATTTTTGGACACTCTGTATAAGGTAGTAAAATTTTTATTATGGCAACACAATATCTGATCAATAAATAATCTTCAGTAAATATTTAGTATTAAAAACTTTGATACCCTTGGAGAAATAAAACATTAAAATTTTTACTGCAATTTCTTAAAATTGAAAATATTTCAAAAACGGTAAGGTTTAAGTGTGATAAACCTTAATCAAATTTACCTTTATTTCAATCGTAGAATCCAAAAATAGAATAGTATACAGGGTGTTCCATTTAAAAAAATACAACTATGATATTTCTTACTTATTTGGGACAGTCTGTATCTTGTAAAATATATTTAAATTGTAGCTCTAATAGTCCTTCAACGAACCCAAAACTTACAATTTGTAAAAATCTAATCGTTTAGCTACAATACTCCGTGTCGTATGTGTGTTTCAAAACAAATGCGAAAAACTTCAGGGAGTGATTCCTTGTTCAAAATAAAGGGTAGTTTGCTTTATAACGTTGGGTCAAAAGTCAACCATTAGGGAGATATCGCGATACAAAGATGGCGGAAAAATAATGATTTTATGTTTTATCTTGAAAACGAAAAGCGATAGACTAATGAGATTTTAAGGAAGCATTACTGTTATGAAAACATACTTTCTGGTAATTTTCTTACTTTTTTGAAATAAGTGGAAGGTGTTGAAATAAACTGCCCCTATCATTCTTGTTAACGAAATTTAAAGAAAAATATCATCAAACACATGCAAAAAAATTAATTTGGATAGTTTAGTTTGTTTAGAAACTTTTTTATCTCTTCGGTTTTTTTGATAAAACTCACCGATTATGATAAAACTCACCGAAAAATAAAATGTAAGCATTACATGTCAGGACAAGAAATATTTTTAGATAAAGAATCTAGCGGGCTGCTGTAATTTTTTTAGGAAAAAATCTAGTCGGCCGCTGTCACTTTTTAAGATGTTTCTAATATTTTATTTGACATTACTCTACTGCAATACGTTATTATCTTACGACCAATTAATTATTCCGAAGCCTTTTTATGATCTATTCAATTACTCCTGCAAAAGACTATATTATTACGAAATAAAACTGTTTGACAGCATCCCACTAGATTCTTTATCTAATTTTTTTTGATCCTGACATGGCTTTATATTTTATTTTTTAATTTCAAATCGGTGCGTTTTATAAAAAAAACACAAGAGTTAAAAAAGTTTCTAAACAAACTAAACTATCCAAATTAATTTTTTTGCATGTGTTTGATGATATTTTTCTTTAAATTTCGTTAACAAGAACGATAGGGGTAGTTTATTTCAACACCTTCCACTCATTTTAAAAAAGTGAAAAAATTACCAAAAAGTGTGTTTTCATAACAGTAATACTTCCATAAAATTTCATTAATCTATCTCTTTTCGTTTTCAAGATAAAAATTAAAAACATAAAAATCCAATCGTTTAGCTACAATACTCCGTGTAGTATGTGGTGAACAACCCTGTCTAAATACGGTGTGAAAACACATATATAGAGAATGGGTAATAAAACAGTACGGTTTTACGATACCGTATGCTGTTTACGCGGCATCGTTCGGCCAGAACCGAATCGCGATCATGGACGTTGTTTACAAATATGCGTCCCGGCCTCTACCAATTCTTAAGCGTAGGTTTTAAACAAATATTAATTCTGATTATCGAATTAGAATTCTAATTCTCCATGAAGTGTTTCAATATACCATGGACATAGAATTACTACGTATTTTTAGAATCAAAATGAACTTCTGTATAGAGGTAAACTATGTCCAATTATATTTTGATTACCAATATATGTAGATCTCTACCCACGAAATATTGGAATATCTTGTATATGTCACAAATCTGTATTCTGTCTTGTTTTGTTTAATATATATGATAATTTATCAAAAAATAGTGCACATCTACTCTACTCTATATACCGCAGAGTTTGTGGTAAAACTCTCAGAAGTTGGGGAAAAGCGAAAACTTTCTAATAAGAAATTTATATACATATTGTTTGAATCTCGGTTTCATGAAATATTTAGATTGGAAATATTTTTCACTTTGTCGAAAAGTCGTGGAAAGGCTGCTTTTCTTTCATGTTATTCTTATGAGTTTTTATCAATGCCGTGGAAATACGAATGGAAAATTCAATCAGTTTGAAAACTAATCTGAATAACATATCTATGTATTTTCTGTAAGTACATATTTTGAAAACATTGTTGGAAATTTGTTTTTTTTTCATATATTTTCAATCAGTTAGTTATAAACATGTTCTTTTTTTTCTTTATGTTGGTTGTCAGAATTTTTTAAATTTAAATAACGGTAATCCATTATTATGTAAATGAAATAAGCAAAAACATAAAGAATGTCAAAACTATGCCGTCTGGTAAATAGCATCCGTGATTCCAAATTTTATCTGCCTTAACTCCTCTTATAAACAGCAGACGATATCGCGAAATGTGTTGATTGGTTGCTCGTAATCAGCATTCAAGATCGCAAAATTCGCAAATGCAGGATGTCTACCAAAGAATATAGTACTAAATAATATTTTGCAAACAAATTAATTTGCCCCCAAACCACGAGTATAGGTATAAGTTAATAGATAAAGAAATTATTAGAACAAGTTTCCCTAAAAAGGAAGAAATTGAAGTAAGTTACAGAAATTAACAAGAGTAATTACCCAAGATGAATTAACTTAAAAATACAGATTATAAATCGAAATCAAAAAATGCATGCTGAAATGAATAAAGTTACAGAATGTTTTAAATTTCCAGGACATTTTACCAAAAGTTTAGAAAATGACCAGCTTTACTTCAAAAATTTAAAACAAAAACTACAAATAATAATATTTTTTATAGTTAAGGACACATTTTTTAAGAAAAGTTAGGTATTAGAAGTTTATATTGAGTTCTATAAAAAATATACTTTATCTCTATTTTGTTTTAAGTAATTTGCATACTTATGTAATTTTAATGAACATAAAATAATCTCATCTGGGAATTTATTTTCTGTTGATTTCTCGACACGATTTTACTTTATAATTCTCTATAATAATCGAATTTTTTATGAATCAACAGCACGCTGACGTGTATTTTTTCGTACGATCATCAAAGTTTAGCAGCAATATGCGTGGTTGTTATTGGAAGGGATGGCTGGTTGAAAACACCCCTCTTTGATTTTTGGCTCGTTTAATTTGTGTTGACAAACAAAATTTGCGATCCTGAATGCTGATTACAAGCAACCCATTAATAAATTTCGCGATATCGTCTGGTGTTTATAAAAGGTATTAAGGCAGTTAAAATTTGCAATCACGGATGCTATTTACAAGACAGATTTGAGATATCATATGCTGTTCGCGATAATGGACGTTGTTTACAAATATGCCGCCTGGACTGGTTGACCCTCATGGTCTTTCTGTTGAGAAGCAAGGGGAAAGACACCGCCTACCTGCTGAGCGTCCAGGTTCACAACTCCAATGTAAAGATATCCAGTTGGCGAGTCATCAACTCGAAGGAGGAGGGTCATGGTCAGGTCCTCACAATAGGAATTGACCTCAAATCCTAGGAGGGAATAGTGATAGAGGAATATACCTCTATTATAGATCAGAGACAACACCTGTATAAGGTCTAAGGAGAGATCAGGTTAAAGAGATGGAGAAAATGGAAGCAGATACTCCAGTCTCCACCTCACGGGTACGGAGGGCCAAACCACAACCTTGGAAGAGTGTATACCCCTGGAGGAAGAATATCTGTTATCAGAGGAGGATGGGAAATACCCTGTCCCCCCTACAACAGGAAAATCCTTATGCATGATGAGCTATAGACTGTATGATGAGTTATAACTCAAGGAAGGGGGGCACGATAAATCTTTAAGGTAGCAGTAGATTAACACCCCTCTCACTCATTCTCCATTCTATTATTCACTCATTCTATATTCTACATTGTATATTTTACTGGACGTATTGACTGTACCCTACGCACACACGAAAATTGGTACTCAAAGCCCAATCTTACCGACACTGTATATTTATACATTAGCAAAAAATTAAATATTTTTAGTTCTAAAACTACTTAATCTGTCTATATGTAACATAAATAAAATCTAATGTTCATAACAATGTTTTTCTTTTAAAGTTTACCGAAAATATAATATAGTGTATATAATTTTATAAAATATAATCTTGTCCTGTACTCTATACGAAAAATTAGAATCAACTCCAGACAACAAAATATTAGCTCACCTTGAAAATTTGCATTTTAATTAAACCGTTTGATATGGAAAGTTTATGTCTGACAGATCTATTGAAAAAAAAACATTTTTTTTATTCGGTGCCTCTTATTTGTATCCCCGTATTGAGCTCGCGGTCGCAATATTAAATTATTATCAAGGAAACTCACTCAAACTGCATCTCAAATCTAGTTTCCTGTTAGATACTTTACCTGAATTATAGATCAAGTGTTCTGTTTACCTTTAATGTGAGTTGCACATCTGAGGCAACAGGCAATAAGCAATAAAGTACAGGCGATAGACACCAGAGTGCATTAAGAATATCCGGTACGCCGACGATACGGACTTAATTGCTGATAATATACACGATCTACAACAACTGATCAACAAGGTAGTCCAATTCAAAGCAATGAGTTTAAATATCAACATCAAAAAAACAAAATTTATGATAATATCCGGAAACCGAGATATATTTAAAAATTACATCCTGACATCTAACAGAAGAACCATAGATAGAGTAGATAAATTTAAGTACTGGAGCATCTGGCTCTTCGAAGATTGGACATCAAGCAATGAAACTAAATGTATCTATATCAAAATTAATATTTCGACGTCCTCTATCATTCCCCAAAAGCATGACCGACTTACAGGAATCACCCTGTTCATCTAATCATTCAATTTAATGCATGTTAGTAAGAAGTTTCACTTCAAATATGCGTATATAGTGCACACACTGTTTTTTATTTTTTATATTTTTACTTCGGTTGCGAGATATCAGGGGTTTTTATTTGTAACTATTGATTTTTATACATTTTAATCAAAAATCTATATAACACACCGTAAATATTGACAGGACTGAAATATATAAACTGAAAAAACAACTTTAATAAAATTGCTACATATTTACTTGTTAAATTAATACAAAAAGCGTTATGCGGCTTTGTGCTGCTTTTATAAACAAACAGATAAAAAATCTGAAACTACTAATTTTCTTTCTAGATATAAAGGGCTCGCTTTGCAGTCTCTTATCTCGGTTTGGAACAGAAGATGCAAGTTTAATATTAAATTTTTATAATGCGGATAAAGTTTAGTGAGGTAATATTTTTCGCAAATAAGTGGTTTTATGCCCGGGCATTGTAATTTTAAGACGACTAATAAAAGCAGTTTAGAATACAAAGAACCCTCGCATTTTACTTTATTAACGCGCCAACAATGCATAAAGCCGTTATAAAATAATGTGACGTAACTTCTACAAGTGGACTTGATTTTGCTTGTTAGTATACCTATTACTTTAATAAAATAAAATAAAATGAAAAATTTTACTATATTATTAACAGATCAAATGACTTACCTGTAGGAAATTTGATCCTAATTACACTTCTCAGTTTTGTCCTCGTACTACATAAAAGGAACACAAATAGAGTAGGTCTTGTCTTGCTGAAATCCGTGCGACAATACAAAAATAAACGTGGCAACGCCGCGCCGCTCCGCACCGTTCTCGCTACGACTCGCCCCACTAGTGATGGGCAAAACTGTTATTTTTAGATAACAGTTGAAACTGTTATAGTTATTTATAAAAAACAGCTTAAAATAACAGCTTAAAAATAACAGGTTTCTTTATTTTATTGCTAAATATCTGAAAGAATATGAGGCGGTCACCGCCAGGCGTATTAACGCAGTTGCAACAATGACGTGCTCGGTGGTAGTATTTCCAGGGTGTCATAACATTTCTAAATATCGATTGTTATCTAAAATACCTCTCTAAAAACGGGGGTTGTTTACAAATAAGCGCTGTTTACAAATTGCGATATAAAAAAGCCAAAATGCCGCCACTCGTCTATATCTATAAATTCCGATCTACCTACGCCCTACCCCTCGATCCGCGTAGATTCTGAATTGCGTAGCAGTGTACAGGGTGCATCTCACTCGACGGGCGAGAAGCTCTTCGTTATGATTTTACCATTTGCGGTCAAAAAATAGCAATATAAGAAAATGTGTAGTATATTCTTCATAAGTAAACCAACTACACACTAGAGTTCGAATTAATTTTACACTTAAACTAGCATGTACAGTTTGACAAATATAGGAAGAGACTTGGGGATAGCACCGGTCGCGCACACGATAGAGAGAGAACGCATTCGGCGGAAGAGAGATGCAGTTACGCTACGAAAAATCTGATTGAAGCAAATTTGTGGGATGTCCACTGCGCATCGGGGGGCGTCTCTTATTTTATATTTCTCACGTCTCTAGCTATACTTGTTAAGTTGTACCCGCGACTTCGTTCGCATCGAATTATTAATTTGTAATGGTGATGATAAAGCAAAGCAAGAATTTCCATTAACATACAAACTGGATAAAATTTTCTCACATTTGCCAAAAATATGCTTTAAACGTCGAGCAGTTTAAGCAGAATCGTGGTTAATCAATTACTCAACTTTTTGGAACACCCTGTATTATTTTTTAAAAAATTTCAAAATATGTAAAAAAACAAAATAAATTATGCGTGTCCAATCGTTTTCCCGAAAGACTAACCGTTTTTTAAATAATAAATATTGTAATATTTGAGGGGCGTTTTCACCCTCTTGGAATTTGAGATTCGAGAAACCCCTCCTTATCGCACCTCTACACCCCACAGTCAATCCGTTTACCAAAAATCAGCTTTAAACGTCAAGCAGTTTAAGCAGAATAGTGATTACTCAGTGGTCATATTTTATGAAACACCCTGTATATATTTTGTAAAAATCTCAAAATATGTAAAACAACAAAATAAAATATACGTGTTTAAGAGTTTTTTCGAAAAACTCACCAGTTTTTAAATAAAAAATATTCTAATATTTGAGGGTGGTTTCACCCCCTTAGAATTTGAGTTTCGAAAAATCCCTTCTTATCGCACCTCTACACCCTAAAGTCAATCCGTTTTCCAAAAATCAGCTTTTTACGTCAAGGGCTTTAAGCAGGATCGTGATTAATCAATGACCAGATTTTTCAAAACACCCTGTATACATTTTTAAAAAATCTTAAAATATTATTCTGAAAATTTTTCAGAATAAATAAATACTTAAATATTGAAACTTAATAACAAAGTATTGAAACATACAGCGCCATAATATCTCGACCTCCGCCCGTTATGCTCGTAACAGGTTGAAAAACAATATGTATCTAAAACAACTGATGCGTTATTCTCCAACCTGTTTCAAACCTCCGATTATCTCGAACGCCGTTCTGTTATGCTCGTAACAGGTAAAAAAACAACATAGCTAAAACAACTGATGCGTTATTCTCCAACCCGTTGCGAGCCTCCATCGACAATCGACCGATGCAGCAGCGCTCCTTTCCCACTCCTGTTATCTCGACAGCCAGGCGTTATGCCCGCAACTGTTTCAAAAAAGCTGCTTCTTTTATATCCTATTATTTTTAAGCTGTTGTCAGCCCAACACGACGCGCCGCGCCGTAGCGCATACCCCACTCCGTTGTCCGTTGTATCTCGCCGCCTGTATCGATGTTTGTTGAAATAATAGGTTTTCCATCCATACTAGTTGTTTTTTGGAATTGCTTTGAGCAGCATCGAATTTCGTGGCGGTGCAGAGCGCCGACTTTGTTTCACGAACACTCGATCTCTGCGTGTCGTTATTTTATATCTGTTATTTTTTAAAAGCAGTAACTGTTGCGTTATGTTATTTCTAAATAATTGTTATAAAATAACAGATAGTTAAATAACAACCCATCACTACGCCCCACCAATGTCATTATAAGTTTTGATAAGAGATCGGCTTGTGAGGGCTGGGAGTGACCAAGGCCTTAGGTATAGCTGTAATGTGGTTCATACATAATATTAATTATCACTGTTATTATTTTATAAGATGGCGTGGGTTATGTACTACTTCGGACAAAACTGATCGTGTAATTAGGATCAAATTTCCTACAGGTAAGTCATTTGATCTGTTAATACACTTCTCAGTTTTGTCCTCCGTACTACATAAAAGGAACACAAATAGAGTAGCTGTTTAGAGAATGAAAAGACGATATATAATTACTTATGTCCATAAAATTACTTAAATCCGTATAATTACTAAGGTCCTAATAATTACTTATCTCCGTATAATTAGGTACTGAAGACCATATAATTACTCAGGTCCGCACAATTACTGGTCTGAATTGCAGCTTTACATAAACCAAAATATATTCAAACCATATGGTTATCCAAACCAGGAATTAAATATTAATCAAAACCTTCAAAACAAATAAAAAAACGGGAATAAGGTGATATATTCCAAGAAAAACCCAACAAATGCGAACTATACTCTGAACTGCATATTTTCACAAGGTCTTCAAATCTCCAGATCGGATACCCATGCAATTAGAAACAAAAAGCGGATTCAGAGTGCTTTTTACTGAAAGAATCGTATGGACGCCGAACAACGCGTCTCTCCAGATCCGATCTCCCAGCAAAAGGGAAGAAAAGCCTACTTGTTTTTCACCTCCCTTCTCGTATTTGTAAATAGAAAATGGAAAATAGAATGACAAGTGACATCACCGAGAAAAGTGAACTGTAATATATGTATGAAGTTTGACAACTTCGACATGTAGCGAATAGATGGCGTTAGAATAAATATTGAAAATCTAAATATTTAAATTTAATTTTATTAGATGATAAATAAAAACGCTACAATATTATTTTGCCACTTAACTCGCAGATCATCATGATTTAAATAAAAAAATATATACTTAAGTCATAAAAACGACTTAAATCTAATTAAAGACTTAAGACTTTTTTTTTAGAATATCTCTACCTCGCCTGAGAACCTTAACGATTACTTTGTAAATGTAGCCAAAAGTTTAACTAATACCATATTTCCTTCTCATGATCCACTTTCATATCTCTCTAATGATAATGTAAACTTACACAGTTTCTTTTTTTCGCCCGTAGTTTTAGAAGAGCTTCGCAGTTCAATTAATACCATCAAAAATAAATCCTCATCTAGGACCGACGCGACGGGCTAACTTTAAAAATGTTTTCGAATCTGCCAGAAAGCACTCTGAATCACCTTACTACTTTAATAAACATGTCATTCCAAAATGGTATTTTTTCAAAACATTTAGGACAGCAATACTCATTCCTCTGCATAAAGGAGGAGACAAAGATCAAGTTTCTAACTATCGCCCAATTGCACTCCTTCCAACGCTATCTAAGATCTTAGAAAGTTTGGTTAAAAGATAGCTGGAATCTTTTTTGTTTAAGTACAAAACACTTACCGAATATCAATTGGGATTTCTAAGCAACAAGTCCACAAATGACGCTATGTTTTTCCTCTTTAATAAAGTTTGCTCCAGCCTAAATAACCATCATTCTACAGCAACAATTTTCTGTAATTTTTCGAAGGCGTTCAACTGTGTAAATCATAAGATCCCAATTAATAAACTGCAGCACTATGGGTTCAGGGGAACATCTCTCGAATGGTTTAAGTCGTATCTGAGCAACAGAAGTCAACTTATGAGGGTGGATACCACGTTGTCTTCTACCAAGCCAATAGAATGTGGAGTACCTCAAGGCTCAGTACCAGGCCCTATTTTGTTTTTTCTTTTTATTAACGGCATTGCTAACATAAACATTAGTGGTAAAATATGTCTTTTTACGGACGCCACTAGCTTTACTTGGAGCAAGAAGGACGTCACGGCACTTCATAGGATTATATCAAATGACTTAATCACCACTAAATCTTGGTGCGATTTGAACCTCCTGAGTCTCAACATTTCTAAAACTAAAGCTTTGTCGTATAAAAACTCACTGCAGCCTTTTGTACTTAACAACACCACTATTGACGTCGTAAAATCTATAAATTCTTAGGGCTTGTTGTAGACAATTCTCTGAAATGGGACATGCATATCGGCGCTTTGCCGAAAAAATTATGCTCTGCCTGTTTTGCATTAAGATCTTACGCTAGAACTGTTTATTATGCACTTTTTGAGTCGCACCTCAGATATGCCCTTCCATTCTGGGGTACGTGATGTGCGACTCAATTTGACCGCATTTTCAAGCTCCAGAAGAGAGCTGTTCGATATTCACTGGGACTAAACAGCAGAACTCATTGCCAGGACTTTTTTAAAAAATTAAAAATATTAACTCTTCCTTTTTTATTTATATTTGAATTCGTTTGCCTAATACGTAAGCATGTATCAGCTTTTCAGAAAAGCTCTTCTCACACTTATCCACTCAGGAACGCGGAGCAGGATCTTTATCTACCTACCCCACGCTCAGAGGTTAGTTAAAAGTTCAATATTACAGAACACGAAAAAATGCACAATCACCTGCCATTTGAAATCAAATCCATAATATAATTTTCTTCATTTCGCAAAGCATTGAAATCTTATTTACTAGACAAGGCTTTCTACGCCGTAAATGACTTACATTTTGATAATCGAATTTGATCTTGTAAACACTGGTCTAATATTATTTGCTATTACTATATTTACTATAAAAGTTACTAAATATTTTTGAATCTTATTTTTTTTTATTCTTTGACATTGTAAACATTTATAAATGTTTATTTTAAACAATAAGACTGACAATGTAATTTGTATACTTGTTTTGTATTCTATTTTGTTTGTTTACTTTACCTTTGTCTACAAATTGTAAAAATTTTTGACAATAAAGGCATTTATTTATTTAAGTCTTTTCGAAAATGACTTGACTTGAACGAAAATGGTTTAAGTCAAAAACTTAAGATTCAAATAAATTAAACTTTAGTTGAAATTGGCGTAAGATTTAAATCATTTTGATTTTAGAAATTACTTTAGACTTAAGATGTAAGTCATTTTGAAACTGACTTGTAGCTCTGATATCATACAGAAGTGTAAGAATTAATATAGGTAACAAAAAAATATATTTTTTTCATTTTTGTTTAATAAAGTTCTAAGAATTTTAAGAAAAAAAAACATTTACTTAAATGTTATACTTTATTTACAATCTTGTTTTGTTATAATGTTAAAAGTTGTTTAATATTGCAGTCACCAATACGTTGTAACATGATGCCAGTATGTTCAGTTATAGAGTGAATTACTTTAGACACATCACTGGCTACTTCTATTGCACTAACCTCTTTCTAGTTTCGACTAGTTTTGGTAAATTTGCTAAGGTATCTTGATAGGCTTTTAAGTGAGCCAAACGCGCAGCATATACTTCTGGCACTTCTCCAGTAGGGCTTCTTGGAATATCCTCCGCTAAAACTTTTGGTACAACTGGAACTGATGTTGTAGTTGGTATAATTGGCAGAGTAAAGGCCTGAACTGGCTTTTGGTATTGGACAATCGGTTGAGGTGGTGTAAATTGCAATTGTGGTATTTGTGGCAGTTGGGGAATTTGAGGTAGTTGAGGTATTTGAGGTAGATGATGAACGTTTTCAGTTTTAAAGCGTTCCTCTGGAGAAAGTGTAGGCAAAACAGCCAATACCTTTATAAAAAAATATTGTATATTAGAAAATTGAATACACTATTTCTTTAAATAAAAAATAAGCTTTCTGACAAAGTGTAAACAGAATATACAGGGTGAGTCTTAAATAAGTACAAATATTTTCAGGGCTGATAGATCTATATAAAATAAACATATTTTTTCTTTATCGTTTTCAAATAAATCCAAAATAACTGAGGTATCTTCCTTTAAAAATGTAAAAAAAATGTTTTTTGCTAAAATTTAGAGAACCATTAGATTTTTTGCTGGATTTTCTTTCTTGTAAATTCAATCTACTACCAATGTTGCCATATTGTTAAGATATTATGTTTTTTAACTAAAAACTAAAAAAAAATCCAAGCATTTTTTCAAAAAATTTCAAATTCTCAAAAATTTCTTTTTCAAGAAAAATCTTCATGATAATTCTTCTGGAATCGATATATACTATCCTTAAAATATTTGGGGGGAGGGGGCACTTATTTAAGAACTCACCTTTAATAAGTATATTTTTATCTATTAAACACAGATGGTTTTGAAATATAAAATTGTCGCAATAGTTAATTAATTTCTCAGAATATATACAGAAAATGGTTTGATAATTCACATTGAGCCAACACGGAAAACAGTTTTGTTTCATTTCTATTAGGTTCTTCATGTGTACTTTCAAAATTGACTCTACTTGTATTTGTAGATAATATAGAGCAGTTAAAAAAATTTCTTAAGTAGCCAGTAAATTTTTAGAGTGCGATTCTCATGTTTTTTTGAAAAAAGTTTATATAAATATGGGTCTAAAGAACTTCAGTATTCAAGTATAAAGGGAGTTAATTTCCATTAACTGTTCACACACCCCAGTATTATTTGAATAAAATAGATAATATGCTATTAATTTTTTTTCAGAAAAAATATGTTCTTGATTGTCCATCCTTTTTTATCAACATCAATCTCCTGAATTTTTCTAGACGTGTTGTATATTGAACGAAAAAACGTTCACTGCACAATAAAAAATCAAGGCATTAGTTTTGTTAAAAAAAAGTATATCAAATAAAAATAATCAAAAAAAATAATGGTTTTCTCGAGACATTGCAGTGGCGTACTTAAAACAATTAAATTCGATTATTTTAAATGTTTAAGACCGTTTAGATCAAAGCAAGTATTTTAGACCCCGTGTTCATATAAACTGTTTTTCTTACAATTTATGAAAAATCACAACCCAATTTTTTAGACTACTTAATAAACACCCTGTATAAGGCATTTTGTACATAAGTTATAATAGGTAAGTTTGGGAAAAACAGTGCCTATTTTTGACATAATAATCTGTAAAAATGTTCATTATTATTTTATTTAATTCTTAAAAATATTTTTTAAGTAAAAATATTTATAAGATTTTACCTTTTATGCTACAACTTAAGAAATAAAATCACTACAACATAATCTATTTAACATCCATTGTTTAACAAAATATATAAACACAAAAGCCACATGTGCGAAGTAGATTAGTGTTTAGTACGTATAATATTTTGTATTAAATTTACTTATGTACACATTTTTAGTTTTTGTTGAAACTTTGTGTAATAAAACGATCAAGACTGGTGTCTTGACTTCTACCTACTTGATGTGTGAGAAATAAGATCAACAGGTGAATTTAAACAGTTAAAGACAAGGGATGATGAACAGCTGGTACTGAATAAGCTGTAGTTTTATTAAAATAAAAAAAATAAATACCTGCGAATAGGCGTTACTTAGAGCTTCTTTAGCTGCTGCTACTTCCGGTGTGTCTTTAGGCTGTACCCCAAGTACGTGATCGGAGATGGGTCCTCTCCATGGTGGAGGTGTTACTCCGGGTATATTTAAATTGGGAAACTGGGCGTAAGCCAATGAAGCTAATCCAACCAAAATAATCTGAAAATTTTGAACAATATATTAGAAAAGTTATCCTGGTAGAAAATCCCAAGCAAATGTTATTATTGTATTATGATCTCATTACTCTTTTAAAACATAAGTTGTTCAAACATCTGCTGGTTCGTTCCATAAAAAAGAAATTGTAATATTTTAGCAATAGATATTTACGTTATAAGTTCGTTAAAGCAACTTTAAAGCATTCATTCAGAACCTCCCAATTAGTGGAATAAATTTGTGGTTTCAATTACACTCTATACTTTTTAGTTTACGACAAGTTTACGATCATTCACAATGTCAAAAAACACAATTAAAATTAATAAAATATCTTAGCAACAGCTTACGGTAGTCTGTTGTATTCATAGAGAAAGCATAATATTTAGCTTACAAAACAATAAACTTTCGATTTCTAACCGAATTTTTTCTTGACGGGTGACAATCAAAGGACAAAATAACATTCCTGGCAAGTTTTGCAGTATAATTAGTGGAAAAGTTAAAAGTTTGTTAACTTTTTCCAATAATTGAAAAGTACTACCACTAATTATGGTGTTCTTATAACTATCTATCAGAGAATGAATATCATCGACGAGTATTATTCCCTAAAACGATATGGAAATTTGGAAAATCATAAACAGGATTTACTTTAGAATAATACGCAACATTTTTGTAAAAAATAAATTTTTCTCAAAATGTAAATAATAAAATAGTTTTTTTCTCTTCTAAAATCGTTCTTGGGACATATTGTATATTATACATACTCTATTAACTACATAGAATGAGAATATTATACAGGGCGTTCGTTATTGACATGTTAATATTTAAGGAAGTGATTCTTAGGCCTATTCTAAGAAAAAAACTTCATATGAATATATTATGTCCTAAACATCTTAACTTTTCAGATACAGGGTGTTAAATTTTTCTATTTTTTTTTTCTAAATATCTCTGATGTTATATTTGATATACGTCTATATATATCAGGGTTATTATGGAAATATTTTTTTTTAGAAAATTTTTTAGCACCCTGTATCTCAGAAGTTAAGATGTTTAGAACATACATTCATATGAAGTTTTTTTCTTAGATTAGGTCCAGGAGTTATCCCCTTAAATATTAGCATGTCATTAAGGAACACCCTGTATACAATCAATTCTATAATTTTATTGAATTTAAAAAACAATAATGAAGAATAAATAAATTAAAAAAATACAGATAAATATATACGAGTATACTTACAATTTGATTCATTTTGATGTTTTACTTAACACTATGTAATACGAAATGATATCACTACAAAGTGCCCATCAATTTATATTAATGGGTAGATAGAAAATTTGCAGGGCGTCCTTCAAAGTACTATACTTATTTATTAAAACACTGAGAAAGGGCCATTACGAAAATATTTTTCAAATTGTTTACTAGTACTGAACATTAAGTAGGTAAGTAATTGCATTTAAAGTTTGATTTAATTGCCGAATTTAAAATACCATAAGATCGAGAGAAAAAAACGGCAACAAAGATGGCTGGGTATCGCCACTGCCGAGCACCGTGTTACAATTTTTTTCCATAAGGGTACCTACATAGTGAGACATCTCGATGCGCTGCTCGCCGCTATGCATCCGCCAACGCGCACTTACTCGCCGTTTTAAAACGTGCGCGTACGATGCATCGCGGCGAGCATCGCATCGAGATGCCTCACTATGCAGGTACCCTTAAACTACTCCCCAAAAGGTATACAATCCGCCTGAAAAGTCACGATCAACCTTCATTTACTGGACTATTTATGGTATACGGACTATTATTTATAATTGAACTATGTAGTTAACATTTCTTATACAGTTTTCTTTTTAAGTTTGTTATTATGATGATTTAATTAACCAAATCACCACAAATCTAAATTTATACAGGGTCCGGCAGAAGTACGTCGGACATCTGTAGCTCCTAAAATAAAAAAAAAACTTAGCAATTTTGTTTAAATGCAAACCTAAAGTATGTATTAGGATGTATTTCAGGAAAATAATTTAACCTCAACAGTGTGACTCAAAAAAGTGTGAGTGGATCAGGATGATTTTTTTAAACGGACCGCCCTATATATTATTACATTTTTGGCTTCCTTTCTAATCACTTTACATATTCTTAAGATATTTTTAAATAAGTTTTGATAGTTTCAGAGGTATTAATAAATAAAAAAAAAAAAAATATTTTTTTAGCCTTTTTTAAAACAATATAAAAATACAAGAACTGTCCTCAAATCAAAACTACATTATTTGTTTATTTTAGATAGTCTGTATATTTTATTTTTATTTATTTTATATAGTCTTACTTTGCTATAAATATCGTAATCTTAAATCATACAGGGTGTTCAAAATTTTACGCCAAACTTATTAAGGTATTAACATTTTTTGTATTTAGCGTATTTCAAAATTTTTAACGGCTTCGCAGTAACCCGCAGTATTATTTTATATGGCTCTTTCAACACTAAAATCCGAGAGAAAAATCACTGGGTGACTTTGATAAAAGTTTACTATGGAAAATGCCATATAAAATATAAAACCCCAAATATCTGAGAAACCGATATACATTTTGAAATACTCTAAATACAGAAAATGTTTATTTTTTAATTCTCCATCTGTTAAAAAAATAAGATACAGGGTGTTTCATTTAAAAAAAGAAATAATTTATTTTATATTTTAGAAAGTTTGGCGTAGAATTTTGAACATCCCGTAAGATTTAAGATTACGATATTTATAGAAAAGTAAGATTAAAAAAAAATTTAAAGTACAGACTATCTAACGTAAATAAATAATATAGTTTTAGATTTAGGACAGTTCTTGTATTTTTATTAATTTTTTAAGAAATGCTGAAAAATATATATTTTTTATTTATTTATTAATATTTCTAAAAAATCGAAATACATATGTCTACTCATATTTTAGAATAATGTAAAGTGATTTGAAGGGAAGCCAAAAACGCAATAATGTACAGGGTGTTCCATTTAAAAAAATCATCCCGATCCACTCACATTTTTTGAGCCATCCTGAAGAAGTTAAAATGTGTTCCCGAAATACATCCTAGTACATACTTTAGGTTTGCACTTAAACAAAATTTCCAAGTTTTTTATTCTAGGAGCTACAGATGCCCGACGCACTATTACGGGACCCTGTACTATATCTGCTGCCATTACGTAAACGTGTCATTAACGTAACGGACTGCCTAATCGGCTCTAACCGAAAATAAATATCTGGAATTCCGTCAAATCCACTCTTTAGCAAGAAATCCCGCCGCTGCACGGCTTAAATTGCTCATATATGAATGCGACAGCTCATGAATGTTTAAGCTTAATCTCATCTAGGCAAACACGTTTGTACGTATTGTACGAAGACCTAGTACGTACCGGTTAGATTAAAATCCAAAATGTTAAGCGCCAGCAAGAGGCGTTGGAGGTGGAAGTGGAGGCAAACGTAGTGCAATTTTGTACGACAAAATCCGGGTTTATCCTAATAGAAGGTAATATAACTTTTGCGGGATGGAGCTAAAAATGGCACTTTAAATACTAAAGAAGATGGAGGTTTTAAGTATACAGGATGCTATAAATTCGTGGTACGAGAATTGGTATCTCGGAAACCGTAATAGATAACATTGCGGATTAAATTGTGGCAAAGTTGCGCCTTGGGATGTTCGCCAACAAAAAAGTTCCAAAAATTTAACAAAAAAAAATTTAATTTTTTGTTAAATTATATTGTTAATACTTATTATATATAATAGATAATAAATGTTAACAAAAAGAAAATAAACAACAAACCGAGAGATAAGATTTTGCTACAGGTGTTCGACATATGTTTTCAGTTATGGACAGAGAGGACCGTTTTTGTACTACTTGTTTATTAATAGGGGTGAAAGATACCCTCGCGTAGTAGTAAACCATACTACTCGCCAAGTAGTAGTAAACCATACCAGGAAGGGAAGACTGGAGTAAAGGTGTACCCATTCAACCTGAGGCAACCTGGTATACAGACGGCTCAAAAACGTCAGAAGGCGTAGGAGCTGGGATAGTAGGGCCGAAACAAGGGAGATCCTTCCACGTAAGATCTCTAAGGATGTCACAATTTTCCAGGCATAAATAACAGCAATCCACTATTGTGTAGAAGAAATAATAAGGCAACAAAGAACAAATCGTTCTGTGGCCATCTTCACAGACAGCCAAGCGACGAAAAGGCAGATGAAAGGGCCAAGCAAGGCTCATCAATGCCATTCATAGGCCCATAACCCTTCTGCGGCGTTGCAAAGGCGGTCACGAGAATGGCAACGGAACGATGGGTGGCCAAAAAATCTCTAGAATGGTGGAGAAACTCACCAGGGCAGACAGGCAAAAAGGTTCATTGTAGAACATTCGCCAAAATTCACGGTAGACTTGATAAGCAAGGACAGAAAGACAGTCAAAGCTGTAGTAGGTCTACTAATAGGGCATTGTAAGCTAAATAGGCATCTAAAGCTGATGGGATTGACAGACGAAGCTATTTGTAACCGCTAAGTACTTCAAATTCTTGTCTAGATCATACAGGCAATATAAAAATAAGAACCTCTATTCTTCCGCAAGGATAAAAATCCAAAGGTACTTGGGCGGCCTGGACGGTCAACGGCTGGAATCTTGGTTAGTTATGCAATTATTCTCGAAATTGGCTACAAAAATTTGCTGATAGCTTCAGAGTTCTGATGCGGTGCCTCTTCTTGCTGGAAAAATATTTTTTCTATTTAGTTCAATTAGGAGCAGATCATCAAAAAGGGGTCCAAAGCCTACTAGTTAAAGTGGCGAACTTTTAAAAATTCTGTATTTTAAGGGGACACAATTTGCAGAAATTTATTACGTAATTAATTAATATTCTCAATACTTTCTCCTATAGAAAAGGCTGTTTTCCTTTAAATGCATCCAATTTGACCCACCCTGTACAACGATATGCCACACTTATTTTGAATTGTATTTGGAACAGCACTATTTACACTAATTCAAGTCCGGCTCTGGTTTTTTAGAAAAACCTCATTATTTTAAGCGTAACAATATTGATGAGCGCTAATTAACAAAGAAAAAGAAAAATCGAGCCAATTAAAAGACACAATACAATAACAAATAAATAATATCCAGGTCAGCAATTTAAAGATATTATTTTTAACTGTTTGTATTATGAATTTGAAATATCAATATACGATCTAATAATATGTATAATATTAATCGTAATTGTTATAAATAAATCAACTTCTACAAATTAGTTTCTAATGCTCTACATGTTTGAAAGGATTACCACGCCCTCTAATGCACAATTCAATTTTATGTCATGCTCTTTCAACAGATGTTCTTCTTATACATCCGAATGCATTTTGTACTCTTTGCTGTAAATGTTGAGGTGTATTAATTTCACTTTTAGAATTACGGCAAGGTAATGCCTCAGAAAACAAAGTCCTCCTACTCTGGGTGCCTGCTTACCAAGGGATAGAAGATAATGAAAAAGCAAATGATATAGCTAGAAAAGGAGCGAACACTCCACTAACTGGACCAGAACCGTTCTGCTTTCCAAGTGGTAACCAACTCAAGGCGGAACTCAAGAACTTGGAAGACTCCATCCGCAATCTGGAATGGGATTCTTGCAACGGTCTAAGACACTCGAAGAAGTTTCTGAGGGCTTACGATCAAGAAAAATCAAAGATCTTCCTGGATTTAAGTAAAAACAATCTTCGGATTGTCACGGGGTTTTTAACAGGACACTGTCTCCTCAATAAACACCTCAGTAGATTGAAACTAAGAAGAAACGGCGAATGCAAATTCTGCGGGGAAAATGAGGAAACAGCAGTACACCTCATCACTGAGTGGGCCGAGACGACAACCATTCGTGCCATGAACTTTGGTACGACTGTTATTGGAGATGAAGAACTACCCTCTATAAAACCATCCCAGATACTGGCTTTTGTCAAAGCCCTGGGACTGTTTGATGAGTTATAACTCAAGAAAGGGGGACACAATAGATCTGTAAGGTCGCAGTGACCTAACCTCCTTGCTACTCATTCTAATTCTAATGCCCCAGAAAACAAAGTATCCCTTGGCGACACGTCCAGGAACCTCGCTGGCCATGATGAAGTAGCTATGAGAATGTACAATAATTAGTCTTTGAATTTTCTAAAAAGTAACTACAGGAAAAAATTAAATGTATTTTTTAAAAAATATCTTTTTCCACATAACGTAATAATTCTTGACATTTTTGAACCTTTTTTATGACAACTTGGTGAGCATCCCAAGGCACAATTTCTCCCCAATTGAATCTATTACGGTTTCCCAGATACCAATGCTCGTACTCCGAATTTGTAGCACCCTGTATACGAAGCATGTGACGCAAATTCGCCACTAACGATAATTTGGTGTAAAAACTTGAACGTTTGCTATCATTTAAATGTAGGAAATGAGATGTTAATTTGCATAAATAGGGTATTTCATATTTAAGCTTATCTTGGATCATACTTTGATATAAAAAGTATCTTTCTTTACACTATTCATTAAAAAGAAATATATCTCTAAGAACTTTGTGAGTTTAATCTGAATTGTTATTAGCGCTTTATACTAGTATCGTTAGTAATATAGCCATTAAATGTTAAGACTCTATCATCAATCTCGGACACACAAGAACGTTAGAAACTGATGTTAATGGTACTGAAAGAATATTAGTAACATCAGTTTCTAACGCTTTGTAAATTAGGTAACTCATAGAGAGCCACTTTCCAAAGTGGCAAAAATGATAAATAATTTTAGCAAATTCATACAATTATTTTTGGATAAAGAAATAATGTTTGACCTATTTATATTTTATGAAAACATTTTGGCTAATGCGGCCTACAGACGTCCCACTTGGTTGACCTAACGTTCGGACGAACAAAATTGGATATATTGTCTCCACACACACAGTCTACTCGATTTTACAATAAATCTATCTGTAATCATTAACTGAATTTCGATTTCTATAACTACAGGGCGTACCATTTTCGTTTATTTTACAAGGTTTCTCGTTTATAAATAGAGATACAAAGATGGGGCTTTTACATAAATTTTACATAAACATACTACTTTTTATGAAACTAAACATGCTACACACATTTGTCTATAGACAAAAATATATGCTCACAATATGAGGAACAGTATCTTAATTTATTTAATTTACATTATAATATGTGTACAGGGTGTCCAACAGTGGCGTAGCGTGGACTAATATAGACGTGGGCTAAGTCCCATCAGTGAGACCCGTTTGCTTCCGTTCCCAAAATCTACACAATTATAGGTTTATTGGTCTTACCAAACATGCTTCAACACGACATAATTTACTTATGATAGTGAAAAAATATAAATGCGTGGTGTTAGAATATTGAAAAGCATATAGATTTGAATAAATGGTTTATTTTGTAACTTCAGTGATTTAATTTTTTACAAAAGTAATATTCTCCTTGGCCTTTTTGCTGTGCTGAAGTTTTCTAATAAGGATTTATTACGGATGTGAGTGATACAGCAAAACTCAAACAAAGATCGGGAGATCTCCAGTTCATAAACAAACCTCCTTGCACCCTTCTATCTTCACTAATAACGGATATACCCTATGATTTCAACCAAAATGAGACACCCTGTACATTAAAAAGGTACTCTTATAATATAGGTATTATTAACCATATTTCTAAGTATTGAAAATAAAATTCATTCAAAATACTTCAAAACGGCAAACAATACAGAACTATTTGAGGAGAGCAAGATGCGTACTATAGTTTTAGTCGCAATTATTTGTTCTTTCTTTTATGCTACAAGCCAACAGTAATAAGCCTCATTAGGGGTTCTATTTTAGTAAATCCTCGTCCCAAAGAAAGGCAAATCTGTTTCCAGCAAAGACGAGGAAGCGACGAGCGATCGCTGTCGCTGACAAGTGCTGTGCCAGTTCCGGATAAATACAAAATATATTATTCCTGGGCGATCATGCCAGCCGTATAATGCACGTTCGCGCAATATTTCAAAGGAGGCAATCCAACAGCCAGCAAGCCCCACATCCAGATCACGAGAACGGGAAGCCCCGTTTCCTGGAAAACTGTTGCCTTCGAAGAAAAGTTGCTTGAGTAAGATTTCCTCTGCAGATTATTTATTTGTCGTCTGGGCCATCGCTCGACAAAACAATATGCGGAATATGAAAAATGGCAGATCGGCGCATGGAATGGTTCATCGCTGTTTAGTTTTTGAACAAGACAAAATAGAAGATATGAAAAATAAATTCAAACAAAGGTTTATTTGTACAAAAATGCATAGAATTTTGTTTACGATTTATTGACGTTTTTCAAATGATAATAATAAGAATTAGTTCTGTTTTGTTTTTTTAATTTGCGGTTTGAATTTTTGTGATTTAATCTTATTCTAGATTTTAATCAATAAGGTACCAACATAATCTGAATTATATTCCCAAAGCTTTACAGGAACACTAGAAGAAATTTTCCGTCAACTGGACTGGACCAACAAAGGATTAAAATAAATGGAAAATTCCCCATAAACGTCTAACCCACCATCGCGGTGAATCGCCCTGTATCGTTTTAATTCCAATTATTACTTCTTGTCCTTTCTTGTATTTTATAAGTTACAGACAGTAATAAGCCTCATTTCGTGTACAATTTCGCTTCTATAAAAAGACTGAAGAACTGTTTCTGGCAAAGACGAGGATGCGAAGAGAGATCGCTGCCGCTGACAAGTGCTGTGCAGTTCCGGATAAATACAAAATATATTATTCCAGGGCCACAATACCAGCCGTATAATGCACGTCCGCGCTATATTTCAAGGAAGGAAGGCCCACATCCAGATCGCGAGAATGGGAAACGTTTCCTGCAAAACTGTCGCCCTTGAAGAAAAGTTACTCGCGTAAGATTTCCTCTGCAGATTATTTATTTGTCGTCTGGGCCATCGCGCGACAAAACAATATGCGGAATAAGAGAAATGGCAGATCGGCGCGCGGAATGGCTCATATTTTTCGGTATTGTGGGATTTAGTTTTTTTGACAAGCGAAGATAAAATCAGAAAAATGTTTTATCTGTACAAAAATGAATACAGTTTTTAGTCTGTTTGATTGGCGTTTTTCAATATCGTTGCAAATGCTATCTGGTGTTGAAATCTATGAGACACATGATTCTAAATTTTAAAACAAAAATTTTGACCAATGTTTTTGCCGTTTTTTGCATTCAATTTCTTCTTGAATACAGTTTTAGTTTTTTTTTTTTTAAATCATTTCTTTTAACATTTTGACAATATTCCTAGAATAAGCTCAGAGTTAATTATTAATAATTATCTTTGAATAAGAAGACTAAGGAAGGAGCATAATGCTATCCATGTATTCATGCATGGTGGGCGGAAAAGGCACCATAAAAGCTCTCTAGGGTGGGGATCCTTGACAGTTCTGTTTGACGATTCATTTGACACATTTGAATTTGATTTCAAATTTTGTGGCTTTGTCAGTCTTTATGGAGCTTATTTTATGTTATTTATTATTTATTCTACTACTGATAGTTGTATAAAGGTAGTAAATCTAGATGGAAATTGTGGCAGAACTTAAATTAACAGTGACACTATCGCGATTTATCGAAAAAGACTCTAAAATAGTTGGTTGTGTAGCATGCGGTAGATCTCGGCAAAAAAATGGGTGAAATAATGAAAATTGGATGAACAACTTTTCGCTAGTAAGTGACTATATAATATACATACGTGTAGTAAACCGATAATTTATGAAATTCACTTAAATTAACTAAATTATATATTTTTCTTGCATTTTAGCTTTTATTTATTACTTGTCAAAGATTAGATGTCAAAGAATTTAGATACGTTAATTTGACTTACCTGCTTCAGTAGCGTATCGGATGTTTGTTGTAATAAATAATTATTATAACTTATCTATTTTTATTAGAATTATATATTTTTATAACAATTTTAATAACTACCAACACTTATTCACAACGTAAAATAAAACAACAAATTATTGAATCTACCCCACGTCTACCCTACATCATAGTTTTACATTTTTTAAATAAAATTACAGCGACACTGATAAACCGGAATTTAAGTCGGCCATATTTGAGGCCCATCGCGGTGTACCTAAGATTTTTAATATGCTCCTTTCTTAGTCTTCTTATTCAAAGATAATTATTTATTACAAGCACACAAAAAAATTTAACGTCAGAAACAATATATGAGCTAAAGAAGGAAACGTCAGTACAAAAAGTAATAATGTCGAGAAAACTTCGAACAGATACGCCTGCATAATTGCTGACATACTTATTTGCCTAGCAAATAGGTTTGCCAGCGATTATATTGTTTTAGTGGCAATATCTCTCGAAGAGTAAACTACCATCAAACTTTACAGAATAATGCGAGCTGCCTTTCGTTCTCCTAAAAACTTATTATCTACATGTAATTTTAAAGTGGTTTATAGGCTTTAGGTTTCATATACAGGGTTGTTCACCACATACGACACGGAGTATTGTAGCTAAACGATGAGATTTTTACAAATTGTAAGTTTTGGGTTCGATGAAGGACTATTAGAGGTACAATTTAAAAATAATTTTACAAGATACAGAGTGTCCCAAATAAGTAAAAAATATCAAAGTTGTATTTTTTTAAATGGAACACCCTGTATATTATTACATTTTTAGTTTCTACGATTAAAATAAAGGTAAATTTGATTAAGATTTATTATACTTAAACCTTACCGTTTTTGAAATATCTTCAATTTTGTGAAATTGCAGTAAAAATTTTAAGGCTTCATTTCTCCAAGGGTATCAAAGTTTTTAATACTAAATATTTACTGAAGTTTATTTACTGATCAGTTATTGTGTTGCAATAATAAGAATAATACTACCTTATACAGAGTGTCTAAAAATTTATTTTAAATAATTATTAGCTTCAAACGGCAATAACTTTTTTAATTTAAATGGAACACCCTGTATATTTTACGAGAATCAAATGCACAATTTAATTGTCTATCAAATTATATTATACCATTTTTTATCTATCTCTTTAAGTTTGCGTAGAAAATGCATTTTCTTGTAATTTAGAACTTATTTATCAATATACCCATGGACTATTGACATTTTAGATTATTTTTAAAGATGTACCAAATTTTTAAAGAGTACAGATACTAATATTGTCGATATAATTCGTTTATTTCATTAAAAAATAAAAAAAAAATGTTTAAATATTTGTTAAAGAGGACCAATTAATATGATTCCAGTATTCAAACTACATTAACTGACTGTTTGCGTTGATTAATAATAATTGCTCCAAATACTAAAAAACTGAATTTTGTATGGGCATTAGACAGTGTGATAAAAAGTAACACCTTAAAAATGATATTTCATTTTTTAATAAATGCTTATTTATAACAACAAAGACTTTAATTTGATAACTTGTTATTATATTGATTTCTGACTCAAAAATCCACATTTATTTATAATAATTTATTAACGAACACAATTAAGTATGTCATTAATTAGTATATGGGCGGAAATAATGGTGTTATATTTAATTAATGGTATACTCTTTTATAAAGATTTAAATAGTTTTCTTTTTGCATACAAATGGGCTAGTAATATTATCGTTTTGCTAAAAACGATAATATTACTAGTCTGTACACTTTGTACATTTGATGCTTTAAAAATAATCTAAAATGTCAATATTCCATGGATATATTGATAAATGAGGTCTAAATTATAAGAAAATGCATTTTCTACGAAAACTTGAAGGGATAGGTAAAAAATGGTATAATACAATTTGAGAGACAATTTAATTGTGCATCTCATTCTCCTAAAATATACAGAGCATTCCATTTAAATTAAAGAAGTTATTGCCGTTTGAAGCTAATAATTATTTAAAATAAATTTTTAGATACTCTGTATAAGGTAGTATTATTTTTATTATTGCAATACAATAACTGATCAATAAATAAACTTCATTAAATATTTAGTATTAAAAACATTGATACCCTTGGAGAAATGAAGCTTTAAAATTTTTACTGCAATTTAACAAAATTGAAAATATTTCAAAAACGTAAGGTTTAAGTATAATACACCTTAATCAAATTTACCTTTAATTGAATCGTAGAAACTAAAAATGTAATAATATACAGGGTGTTCCATTTAAAAAAATACAACTTTGATATTTTTTATTTATTTGGGACACTATGTATCTTGTAAAAATATTTTTAAATTGTAGCTCTAATAGTCCTTCAACGAACCCCAAACTTACAACTTGTAAAAATCTCATCGTTTAGCTACAATACTCCGTCTCGTATGTGGTGAACAACCCTGTATACGGGCTGATAAATTTATTAAAATAATGTTACATTTTTTGTCGGTTCGGTGTGGATAAAAAGTCTAATTTATTTAAACACAATTTATTTTACATTAAGTAACAAAACAGCAATAAAAGACTTAAAGAAGAGAAACTATTTACAAACTTATTTATAACTTTGCTTCCTTCATCCACGTTACCGTAGATGGAGCTAAGAAGGCTTAGGTAGGGTATATACTATAGAAATAAATAAATAAAATACGAGTAGCGGAAAAAGGGGCCAAAATACCCTACATATATGCTTATTCTCTGCATTAAGTCCATCAGACCGAAGGGAACAGCCATTCGACGACCGGTTTCGGAGATTTTTCTCCATCGTCAGGCCGACTTTGCTGTAACCCTCGATCTGACCAACGAAAAGCAGAGAACAGCATTTGAGTACAAAACGTACTACTATGGCGAGAGTGCTAGACGCTCTGCGCCATCTAGCGGCAGCTGTGACAATCACAGATCGTACCGCCAAAATTAAAACCAGCGGCCTACTGGACAAACATGCTTGCTTCATCCACGTTACCGTAGATGGAGCTAAAAAGGCTTAGATAGGGTATATATAAATAAACAAAATACGAGTAGCGGAAAAAGGGGCCAAAATACCCTACATATTATGCTTATTCTCTGCATTAAGTTCATCAGACCGAATGGAACAGCCATTCGACGACCGGTTTCGGAGATTTTTCTCCATCGTCAGGCCGACTTTGCTGTAACTCTCGATCTGACCAACGAAATTATTTATAACTATTTATCTAAAAGGAATTATTTATTTTGAATTTAGCGCGGCAATTGTAGGCGTCGACAGAATCGGTTTGTTTCTGTCATCCTCAGACCCCAGAGTCGGGTTATACAGGGCGGTCCAAACTGTATTCCGGAAACTCCGGCAGCATATTTTCCAGATAAAATAAGTAAAATAGTTCGTATAAATGTTTGTCCTAAAATGCTTCGTTTCGGAGATGCAGGGTGTAGAAGTTTCATTTTTATTTCGATTTGTTCCTAATAATTTCTGAAGTAACGGCGTGATAATTGGTATCTAGGAGTTTTTTGACATGAGAAATTTGAATTTTATGTCAATATGACTCCTACTTGTAGAGGGCGCCAACCCTCATATTTTCCTCAACCTACATATTTTCTAACTGGTTTGAAGAGTAACAACTCTTCATCCCTACCTGTATAAAACTACTGAGTAAACAAATATACATTTATGACTTTTTCTAGGTAAAAAAGACCTGTTGGTAAAAATCGCTACGAGTACTGGTTCCCGAGATATTTGGAATATAAATTATCAATACCTATCATCATTGACATAAATTAAACATATTGACTAATAGTAGACCGAAATCATAAATTTGAAATGTTTTTGTGTCAAAAGTTGAACAGAAATTGTTTTAGGTTAGGTTAATTTTTCCAAAAAAAAATATGATTTATTTAAAAAAATAAAAAGTTCCCAAATTTATCATTCGGATCCAATCAAATAACTATCTACTCAAGATATGTTTATTTTTTGTCAAAAAATGACGTGTATTGAGCATTTCCGTTCTAAATATCTTGAGAACGGTTGCTCGTAGCGATTTTTGCCAAGAGATATTTTTTACGTAGAAAGTCAGGGAAATGTATATTTTTCCACTCAATAATTTTATACAGGTACGAACGAAAAGTTATTACTCTTCAAATGAGTTAAAGCACAGGTAGGTGGCGCCCTCTACAAATGGGAGTCATATTGACATCAAAATCAAATTTCTCATGTCAAAAAACTCTCAGACACCAATTTTCATCGAAATATTGAGGTTAGTTCAGAAATTATTCGGAAAAAATTGAAATAAAAATGAAACTTCTACACCCTGTATCGCCGAAACTAAGCATTTTAAGACATACATTTATACGAACTTTTTTACTTATTTTTACCTCCAGATTATGCTGCCGAAGTTTCCGGAATACAGTTCGGACCACCCTGTATAGCTTTATTTCAATGCTACAGCTGAACCATAGCCTCTACCTTTAATTCAGACCATAAAAAGACATTTTATATTTTAAAAATATATATTTTTACATCTTCTAATAAATCACATCGTTACAAGTTAAACAATATTGCTAAGAGCAGCAGCTCTGTGAAGGGCTAAGAATTCCTCCCTAGCAGCTCTCACCTCGGGAGTGTCCGTTACGGGTAGTGGCAATTCTGGGTTGATGATAACAGGCGCAACAGGTTGAAGCAGGGCATTACGAGCAGCGAAAACTTCGGGTGTTTCTTGAACCGGCAACGGGGCGATACCATTATCAACTGGAGCTACAGGCAGAGGTCCTTCGATAATTCTGAAGCCATCGATTCCGGCAACGTATTTGAAGGTTTGCAATACGCCGAGTTCGTTCGGGACAGTGTATTCTCCGATGACAGTGCCGTCAGGAAGACGTTCCTCCAGTCTGGACGAGTCTCTGAGTTGGACGCTGTATTTGTATGTTCCTAGAGAGCTTTGAGATACGGATACAAGTCCATCTTGGTCTTCTAATAGACCTGGACGAGCAAAGGCAACAGCCAAGAAAGAAGCGAATACCTGCAATAAAAAATAGTATTTACAATATACCCTATCGGTAAGAAACAGATTTGGGTGGGAGAAAGAAAAATGGGAATTATTTATCACATATATTTGTACACTACTTCATACTTTTGTTCACTACATTGTACATACAGTATATTTCGGACCCAAGCCTCGGGCAATTTTTTGAAAATTTGATATTTTTTCGAATTTTTAATTTAAAAAATCATAATTTCTTGATAAAATGGCAACATAGATTGTAGATTAAATTTACAAGAAATACGACCCAGAAAAGATCCAGTAGTTCAAAATTTAAGGAAAATTTGTTTTTTAATTTTTTTTTTATTTTCAAAGTAAAATAACTCGGTTATTTTGAACTTATTTGAAAAAACGGTAAAGGGAAAATATGTTTCTTTTATTGAGGTCTGCCAGCCCTGAAAACCTTCGCACTTATTTAAGACTGACTTTGTATACAGGGTGGTCCGAACTGTATTCCGGAAATTTCGACAGCATATTCTTCGGATAAAAATAAGTAAAAAAGATCGTATAAATCGATGTCCTAAAATAGGAGAGTCCTATTTGGAGATACAGGGTGTAGAAGTTTCAGTTTTATCACGATTTTTTCCAAATAATTTCTGAAGTAACGTCAATATTGGTGTCTGGGAGTTAATAAATTTTCCTCCGTACGTGTATAAAATTATACTGAGTAAAAAAATATACATTTTCCTGGCATTTAAAATGTCTCTTGATGAAAATCGCTTGGGGCAACCGTTATGATGATATCTGAAACGGAAATAGTCAATACATGGTAATTATTGACAAAAAATAAACACGTTAATACATAGTTATTTGAGTGAAATAATTAATTTAGAAATTTTTAATTTTTTTATATTATCATAAATTTTTCTGCGAACAAATGATGATAAAACAGTTTCTGATAAACGTCTTGCACAAAAACATTTAAAATTTATGATTTCATTCTAATAACTATTTAGTCAACATGTTTAATTTATGTCAATGATGACAGGTATTGATAATTTTGATTCCAAATATCTCGAGAACCATTACTCGTAGCGATTTTTACCTAGAGAACTTTTTAAGTAAAAAAACATCGTAAATGTATATTTTTTTACTCAGTAGTTTTATACACGTACCGACGAAAAGTTATTATTCTTCAAACAAGTTAAAAAATGTGTAGGTGGTGTCTTCTACAAGTAAGAGTCAGATTAACATCAAAATCAAGTTTCTCATGTCAATAAACTCCAATTTTCATTTAAATATTGACCCTACTTCAGTTATTATTTAGAAAAAATCGAAATAAAAATAAAACTTCTACACCCTGTATCTCTAAACTAAGCATTTATATATATGACGACGAAGTTTCCCGAATACAGTTCGGACCACCCTGTGTAATAATGGCTTAGAAAATGATCACAATAAAATTAACACACATTATTTTTCTAAATTAGTCTTAGATACTAAGAACTAAACACATGAGCGTTGCTCAACATACAATAGCAAATCGAGTTGATTCGAAAATTTAAATAATATAAAGATTAAATAATAAAAATCATATAAAGAATGGATGATGAATAATCAATGAAAATATGAGTTAGTTTATAAGATGCTGGTCGCCGAGTAAAAGTTGTATGATAAATTTTCTACTATAATGCTACGTACCAAAAACTTATTCATTTTTCAGTTGATGCAGCTCAATTTACACCAGTCAACTTGGAAACTGATAGAGTAGTATGCTTGAGACGGAGCTTGCAAAAGCTTTTATACCTAAAGTAGAAAGCGCTGTTTTAAAATTAAGTACTAACCGGCTAACCTAACTAACTGAAAGCAGCCAGCCTTCCTGTATGGAATTTCCGGCCCAAGGCGAAAATAAATTGAAATATAATGATAGATGTCAAGTGTCTTCTTATCGGAATTTAGTGAAAAATATCCGAATTCTGTTGCTTAGAACATTGCCTTTATTCCCATTACTATACAGGTTGTTTCAAAAAAGATGTGCCATCTCTCGTGGGAGATTCCTCACGTAAAAATAAGGTTTATTTTTCATATCAACATAGGTCCGATTCTGCTTTGTTTCGTAGCTACAGGGTGTTTAAGTTTTAATGATATTTCGATTTATTATAATTTTCTTCCATGTACTTTTAGTGATTCGAATGAAATTTGGAAGGTAAAAGTTACTATAAGTGCTACATATTTTAAGGCTAAAAAAGTGTGGATAAATTCATTAGGGACGTGCGTATGGATTAACACTGGAATATTAAAAAAAATCATGTGCGCCACTGACTTTTTTTTCTTTTGATATCAAAATTGTGTAGGCCAATTAAAAATTATCTCTTGATATTTTGTCGAATTCGGCCTCCTTGATGACAAACGCACTTATATTAATCACAATTAATAAAATTAAAATTAAAATAAAATTAATAAATTGTATAGTTTACCTAATTTATTATTAAATGTTGTTACTATTAGATATTATTTCTATTAGTCCAACCTACATCGATTTCAAATAAAAAATAATAAAATAAAGATAATTACAAAAAAAACTAATTTTAAAAAGTCCTGTAACTTTAAAACTGTCCATTTCCATACCTATAGAAACATTTTTTCACATTTTTTATGAGGAATGAGGAATCAATGAGTACTTATTTAAAACTTTTGCAAGTTAATGATATTACATTTTTTTAAAGGTTGCTATTAGACTTGGATCAAGGCAGATTCATAAAATTGCGTTTATCTCATCAAGCAGGCCGAAATCCACATAATATCTTTAGACAACTTTTAATCGGCATTAAACTGCTTACACTATTTCGCTAACAAGAGAAAAAAAAGGTACATGTTTTTTTAGAAAAATATTCCAGTGATAACCCATATGCACGTCCCTGGTGAATATGTAGATACTTTTTTAGCTTTAAAATAAGTCACATTTATCACCAAAATTTATCAATTTTATCGCTTTTATCATCAAAATTTCATTCGAAACGCTAAAAGTGCTTGGAAGAAAATTATAATAAATTGAAAAATATTAAGACTTTAACACCCTGTAGCTACGAAACAAACCAGACTCGGACCTATGTTGATATGAAAAAAATGAACCTTATTTTTACACGAGGAATGACACATGTTTTTTGAAACACCTCGTATATAATCATTTTTCGTTGGTTTTTTCTAGTTTTAATAATTTGACGTATTTCTAAGGATTTAAAATAAAAATAAAATATTGATAATTTCCGTCTGTATACCAGGTTGAACAAACTTCATTTTTGACAAGTAATGTCAAAAAATATTCAAGATTTTTTGACATCTCTTGTAAAGATTTTGATTATAGAAAAATGAAATAAATTCAGATATGAATGCTCGTCTTCCCGCCTAAACTTAAAACTCTTTTGGATCGCATACATTGTAATTGGCGTTGCTATAGCGGTTGCTAAGAACAACAGCAAACAACGAAAAAAAAACATTAGTAGGGTAAAACGTTGCTTTCCAAAAAGTAATCCAGATATTTTCCAAAATTGAATTGTGGTTTAAGAAAGAGTACTGTTAAACCTGGGAGATTTTTTTTTCTGTGGTATAAAGGTAGATATGTCAAATGTGAAATAATGTTATACAGGGCGGCGCACTTCATTCCCCTCTGTTGATTATACGAAAACGGAAAGATGTAGAAACAAAATATTTTATAGGTATATGTTTACAGGGTGTCTCAGAACTAATATCCATACCAAAGTTATATTTTTTCTTAAGGAACACCCGGTATTTTATTTCATTTTTGGATTCTTGGGCTCAAAAAAGGCATTTATTATAAGGGTTAAATATGTTTAAAATCTTTGTTTTTCAGATATTTAAAGATATTTAAATACGCAAGCTACAAAAGAATTGATTATTAACACTCGGTACATTACTTTTCAGAATTAATTCTTGTGCTGAGTTTAAAGGTAAAGAAATAAACTTTACTTAAAATGTTATTGCTTCCTTAAATTTATACAGAGGTACCAAAAATTGGTGATCTATTTTAAGAATTTATTTTACATAAAAACTTTGTTATTTCATATACAACACCCTGTATTTTTTTAAATAAATAGAAGCAGATTCAAATGCTCTTTCAAACTATATTAGGGTTTCCTATACATATCTATCTCAGATTTTGAATAAAAAGCGATTTTTAAATAAAATGGCAATCTAGATGGCTGGTATTGCCATGGCAATTTTTTAGTGACAGTTAGTAACTATTTTCAACCGCTTATTTTTAAAAGATTTTTTTCCAAAAGATAACTAGATAAAATTATTAGAAAATTATTATAGGTTTCTGCCCATCTGAAATTCAATTATAAGGATATCATTAAGGTTTCCATTTATTTATAAAAAAAAAGAAAATGTCTGTAATAGACAAATAGTCATATCGAGGAGTGTCTCGCTTGGGTAAAAAATGTACACGTATTGCCAAAATATTATTTTACTGCCAAGCGACTGCCAATGACTGAGAAGAAGACTGCCTATGACAGCCATGTAAATATTGTCAAGGTCAAGGGCTAAAAAGTATTACTGGTTGCCTGCACAACCGCAATGTGTCAAGAAAAATGGCGTATCCGCCAGAAATTAAAAATGTATTACTGGTTGCGTGCACAACCGCAACGCCAGAAATTAAAAGACTTTTTCAGGCGCCATCTTTTAGTCAAGTCGAGAAGTAAGGGAATCAGACAATGGAATTGTCTGGTATGAAGAAGTACGCTTTCCGAGAATTGGGGAAATTTCGAGAAGCAGTCAATAGAGTATATAAGCCGGAGCCATCGACAACTGAGAAAGTTTTTGAAATTTGAATATACCGCGTGGAAATTGAAAATCGGACAATTTGGTGAAGGAATCTTATAAATAGTTAGTTTGTTGTGTGTTATAAGTTAGTAATTGTGTATAAAGTGAGAAAAATAAATTCGTTAAGTATTTTATTGTGAGTTTAAATTAGTGGACCCACGGAATCCGTAACAATTGGTGTCGGAAGTGCGATTCAAGAGGATTTTAAGAAGAAATTAAGTGGATTGGAAGATTTTTAGACCCAATTAGAGTATTTTTATGGTTGGTACAAGAGAACAAGCGAAGAAAATGGAAGAAGTAAGCAAATTATTGGGCGATTTTAGGAGAATATGAGAAGAGAAAAGGCAGAAGAACAAGAGAGGTTGCGAAAAGAGAAAGAAGAGGAACAAGACCATCTACAGAAAATACTTATGGAAAATCAAGAGAAAATGTTAGAAGGTTTAGAAGCCCGTCAAAAGAAAGAGAAACAGGAAGAACAGGACCGGCTTGAAAAAATTTTCCAAGATTTGAAAATTCAACGACAACAAGACAAAGAAGAAGAACAGGACCGGCTTGAGAAAATTTTAGGCAATTTAGAAATTCGTCAGAAGAATGAATGGAGGGAAATTTTAGAAGATATAGAAACGCGCCGCCAGAAAGAAAGACAAGAAGATCAGGACCGTCTTAAGAAAACTTTAGAAAATCAAGAAATTCGACTTCAGAAAAGCTTGGGGGAACAGCAACAAGCAATGTTGGAAGAACGTTGCCAGGAACAGCAGAACCACTTCCAAGAAGCCGTAGAAGATCTGGAGGAGCGCCTTCAGCAGAAGATAGAAAAGTTGGAGATGGACCTACAGAAGACCAAGGTACAAGTAAGGACACCTGGCGTTCCGGGAACTGCGAACCTTAAAGCCCCGACCTACGATGGACAAACGACATGGACGATGTACCACCGCCAGTTTGAAGCAGCGGCTGCTGCCAATGGATGGACTGACCAGGAGAAAGCAGCGGCACTTGTCATCGCGCTGCGTGGCCCTGCCCTGGAACTCCTGCAAACTATTCCTGCAGCCCAACAGCAGGAATACCAAACTTTGGTCGCTGCACTGGACAGAAGATATGGCGACCAACATCGACGCCAACTTTCCAGGCCCAGATCAAGTCACGCCTGCAGAGGTCCGAGAGAGTCTGCAGGAATTTGAAGCAGACTTACGTCGGCTGGTACACCTAGCGTATCCTGAAGCACCGGAAGGATTTAGGGAGGAACTCGCTGCTCAGTGCTTTATCAGCGGACTGAGGGACAACGAATTACAGAGGGCGCTGCAAATATCCCGATTTTCTACCAGCAGCGAAGCACTGGTCAGGGCGCTGGAAATCGAAGCTGCATTTAGCGCCATCCCTAGACCGAAGATAAGATCGGTAACGGTTGAGGAACAGCCCGGAAGTTCTCACATACGTTTGGAGGAGATGTTTAGTAAACTATGTGAGTTACTAGTGAACAAGAGTAGCAACAACACCCAGACAGAGAGCTATAGAAGATCACAGGACATAAGGTGCTTTAGATGTGGCAGGAATGGCCACATCAAACGGGATTGCCGCGTTCAAATGCGATCCCGTTCACCATCCAGAGAACGTAGGCACCAGGAAAACTAAAATCAGTCAATACTAAGGGGCGAGTATTGACTGGGGAGAACAGAGCCCCCAGGATTTTTTCCATTAGGAGTCTGGGAAGAACCGCTGACAGTTTAGTGATCGACGGGAAGGTCAATGGTAGGAGAATCCGAATGACAGTGGCACTGGCGCTATGGTATCGTTGGTGCGGGCTAACTCAGTGCAAGGATTGAAGCTGATGCCTCTGGGAAGAAGAGTGTGTTTACGTACAGTTACGGGGGAAATGGCCGTTGTACGGGGAGAGGCTATCGTCGAACTGAAGTTAGGAAATTTGAAGTTTCAGCATAGCGTCTTAGTGGCAGATATTGAAGATGACTTCATCTTGGGCATGGATGTGATTCGTCAACATGGATTTTCGTTCGATCACCAGAGAAATATCTTAAATATTGGAAATGAAGAGTTCATGTTATCTCCAGACGAGGGACCAGGCAGAATGGATGTAAGATCAGCGGAAACTGTGGTGATACCTGGTAATACCGAGAAAATCGTATTCGGTAAAGTGGAGAAAATCGCTGGGTGCTGTGTTGGACTGGTACAAAGTAGCGACAACAAAAGGATAGGTACTTAGTAGGAAAATCATTGGTTAACACCGACAAGAATATACCGATCAGAGTTGCGAATGTTTTCCCGAATTGTGTCAAGATCCAAAAAGGTGACAAGATAGCCATCTGCGAACCTGTAAGAAGTGTCACCCGATGTGATGAAGTGTCGTCAGCTGTTACACAAAAGGCATCCCAAGAAACACTAAAACATCTAGAACAGCCATTGGATCACCTAACACCTGAGGAGAAACAGAAGGCCAAGGAGTTCCTGTTTAGGCATGGCAGTATTTTTGAAAAGAACAACAGTGGAAGAACGGATTTTGTGAAGCACCGGATTAATACTGGTCATGCCCAGCCTATTCGACAACGTCCTAGAATGGTGCCCCTTTCCAAACAACAAGAAATGGAGACCATGGTAGATAAGATGCTGGAAGATGGAGTTATCGAAGAATCATCGAGTCCATGGTCATCTCCTGTTGTTTTGGTGACGAAGAAAGATGGTAGTACACGATTCTGCGTGGACTATCGGAAGCTCAATGACGTCACTAAGAAGGACAGCTACCCACTGCCACGTATAGACGACACGTTAACCACACTGGCAGGTTCGTGCTGGTTCTCCACTCTCGACTTAAAGAGTGGATACTGGCAAGTTGGTCTGGACGAGGAAGACAAAGAAAAGACGGCTTTTTCTACAGGAAACGGACTATACCAATTCAAGGTCATGCCGTTTGGATTATGCAATGCTCCAGCCACTTTCGAACGTCTCATGGAGGTGGTGTTAAGAGGATTAACTTGGAAAACGTGCTTGGTTTACCTCGACGATGTATTGGTTATGGGAAGAACTTTTGAGGAGCATTTGCGAATTTAGAAGAAGTCTTTGGCCGCATACGGAATGCTCACCTGTACTTGAACCCGAAGAAGTGTAGCTTATTCCAGCGACAAGTGGAATTCTTGGGTCATGTAGTCTCGGCAGACGGAATTTACACCGACCAGAAGAAAATCGCTGCGATCAAGGATTGGCCTAAACCTCGCGACAAACATGAACTTAGAAGTTTTCTGGGTTTATGCACCTATTACAGAAGATTTGTCAAGGGATTTGCCAATATAGCTGCACCCTTACATAGACTTACAGGTGATGAAGTCGGCTACGAATGGAACACCGATTGTGATGTAGGATTTTGGAAGACTCAAGGCGGCTTTATGTTCAAGTCCTATTCGGCCTACCCGCAACAACAAGGGAGGTATATCCTGGATACCGACGCCAGCAATATCGGCATAGGTGCAGTGCTTTCACAAGTGCAAGATGGCGAAGAACGAGTGATAGAATATTACAGTCGAGTTCTATCCAAACCAGAAAGGAATTATTGCGTTACCCGGAAGGAGCTGCTAGCAATTGTGAAGGCAGTTGATCATTTTCATAAATATCTGTACGGCCAAGAATTTTTAATTAGGACAGATCATGCGGCTCTCAAGTGGCTTATGGAGATGAAACAACCTGAAGGTCAAATAGCACGATGGCTCGAGAAGCTCCAACAGTATCACTTTACCATCCAACATCGTGCTGGAAAAATGCATGGTAACGCAGACGGTTTATCCAGAAGACCCTGTCAAACCGATTGTAAGCACTGCTGTAAAAGGGAACAACGTGAAGACACTGTCATGATAAGGAGTTTTAAACTTGGAACCGATGAACAGTGGACGACGGCACAATTGAGGAAAGATCAAATGGAAGATCCAGACATCGGAGCAATACTACGGCTCAAGGAAGGTAACGGCGAGAGACCACCGTGGCAGGATATTGCGGACAGAGGGCTGGTTTTCAAAGCTCTCTGGGCTCAGTGGAATTCACGGGTGATTGAGAATGGATTGTTAAAGCGCACGTGGGAAAGTGCAGATGGCAGGACAGTAACAACTCAGTTACTGGTACCAAGGAAGAAAGTTACCCAGGTATTGGAAGAAATTCACGGTGGTAAAACTGGAGCCCATCTTGGAGTAAACAAGACCTTGAGCAAGCTGAGAGATCGTTTTTACTGGGTGGATTATTGCGAAGATGTCAAGAAATGGTGTCGACATGTAAAACTTGTGCAGCCAGCCAAGGACCAAGCACTCGCTCTAGGGGAAAAATGAAACAATATAACGTTGGACTGCCATTCGAAAGAATCGCTGTTGACATTGCAGGCCCATTCCCTGAAACGCACAAGGGCAACAAGTACGTTTTAGTGGCGATGGATTATTTCAGTAAATGGCCAGAAGTTTTTGCCATTCCAAACCAAGAAGCATCGACTGTAGCTGAAGTATTAGTCAATAATGTCTTCAGTAGATTTGGAATTCCTTTAGAGCTTCACACTGACCAAGGAAGGAACTTCGAGTCAAGACTGTTCCAGAAGATGTGTGATCTGCTTGGTATTCACAAGACTAGGACAACAGCTTTACATCCGCAGTCTGATGGGATGGTCGAGAGATTCAATAAGACCATTGAAGAACATCTCTCGAAAATGGTGGATGAACATCAAAGAGATTGGGATCAGCATATACCACTATTCCTAATGGCATATAGAAGTGCAGTTCACAACACCACCGGACTTTCACCATCGAAGATTTTATTTGGTCGAGAATTACGGTTGCCTTGTGACTTGGTGTTCGGATCACCAGACGACAGCACCACGAACGTAGAGGACTACGCGGATGAACTGAAGGAAAGGTTATTGGGAATTCATAAGGCCGTGAGAAGTAAGATTACGCTAGCCAGTGACCGGATGAAAGCTCGTTACGACCTCAGAGCTAATTCTACGGGATTTCAACAGGACGATATGGTATGGTTATATAACCCACAGCGCAAGAAAGGGAGGTCCCCAAAGTTAACTCCAGCATGGGAAGGTCCTTATACAGTCATCAAGAGGATAAATGATGTTGTGTACCGGATTCAACGCAGCCCTAGAAGTAAGATGAAAGTAGTTCATCTGGATCGATTGAAGAGATACCTGACAGGAAACCTTGATCGGGACGATCAAATTTGAGAAGGGGGCAATGTCAAGGTCAAGGGCTAAAAAGTATTACTGGTTGCCTGCACAACCGCAATGTGTCAAGAAAAATGGCGTATCCGCCAGAAATTAAAAATGTATTACTGGTTGCGTGCACAACCGCAACGCCAGAAATTAAAAGACTTTTTCAGGCGCCATCTTTTAGTCAAGTCGAGAAGTAAGGGAATCAGACAATGGAATTGTCTGGTATGAAGAAAGTACGCTTTCCGAGAATTGGGGAAATTTCGAGAAGCAGTCAATAGAGTATATAAGCCGGAGCCATCGACAACTGAGACAGTTTTTGAAATTTGAATATACCGCGTGGAAATTGAAAATCGGACAATTTGGTGAAGGAATCTTATAAATAGTTAGTTTGTTGTGTGTTATAAGTTAGTAATTGTGTATAAAGTGAGAAAATAAATTCGTTAAGTATTTTATCGTGAGTTTAAATTAGTGGACCCACGGAATCCGTAACAATATTATAGGCGACTGCCGATGCCGCAAGACGGCCAATGACTGCCAGCGACTACCAAAAAAATGTACATGGAATTGCAATAGTAAGACACCTCTCGATTCATATTTAGCAAATAAAAAAAATGCCAATTATTTTTGCAATAAATATAAAATATAATAATCACGGAAATATAACTTTTAGATATTGACGTTCTATCATACAACGGAATACCTAACCTAACCTAACGGAATACCGGGATTTTTTTTTTGAGTTTAGAAGCAGTATAGTAGAAAGTGAACGAAAAATTAATTACGAAGAAGGTAGATACCAATGGAGCTAATCTTTAACAAAAATAAAAGATTCTAAAAATCTTATATATGGATAAATTTTCCACGATAAATTGATATTATCTGCAAAAAGCCATGGTATTTATCAATATAGCTTTTTACATTAATTATGTATAACAATTTTATATTCAAATATGTGTTTAAAATATTTAGCGTTGAGTGAAATATGTCTAGACAGAGCTGACGCTTTGAGAAAAGAAAAACGTTCGATTTTTTAAAGAGTTTCGGATAATGTCTCTGGATAATATACCTTGGGACGGCAAATCATAAATTCATAAATGTCATATTTCGAAAATTAAATTATATTTAACAAATAAACGAATAAAATAAGATTGGAAATATACGTCTTAATAGATAACAAAATATCAAGTGTCCTATATTTTTGGAAATGTAATTTTAAGTTCTTTTTGGTTAATTAAAAATATACAGGGTGTACAAAATAAAAAATTAATTTTTTTGATAATAACTCTTAAATTATTAATTTAAAAAAAATACTTAAATCATTAAATTCTACGTAAAAAGGTGCTTTCGAAATGTTTTCATAGAAATACAAAATTTTCCATAGCAAAAAAGCTGCAGCGATTTGTTAAAAATGCACATTTTTGAATAACACCCCGTAACTCTGAAACGGTAACAGATATCGATGTGCGGTTTTCACCATCATGTTTTTATCTCCTATAGAATAGGGTATATCTCTTTAAAAACGTCCAGTTTGACCCACCCTGTACGTTGTATATATTTTTCAAAATATTTTCCATTTTTCCATTAATCATTTGTAATGGTGATGATAAAGAAAAGCAAGAATTTCCATTAACATACAAACTGGATAAAATGTTCTCACATTTATGTCCTGAGCCTGAGAAAAAACAATATGGCGATATTATTATATAACTTGGTAATATTTGACGGGTAGTTTCATCTCGTTGGAATTTGACTTTCGAAAAATCTGTTTGCCAAAAATAATTTTTTTACGTCAAGCAGTTAAGCAGAATCGTAGTTAATCAATTACCCAACTTTTTGGAACACCCTGTATGATTTTTTAAAAAAAATTCAAAATATGTAAAAAACAAAATAAATTATGCGTGTCCAAACGTTTCCAAACCAAACCAAAACAAATATTGTAATATTTGAGGGGCATTTTCACCCTCTTGGAATCGAGAAACCCCTCCTTATCGAATCTCTACACCCCACAGTCAATCCGTTTGCCAAAAATCATCAGCTTTAAACGTCAAGCAGTTTAAGCAGAATCGTGATTACTCAATGACCAGATTTTTCGAAACACCCTGTATACATTTTTAAAAAATCTTAAATTATGTAAAAAAACAAAATAAAATATACGTGTTTAAGCGTATTTTCGGAAACTTGACCGTTTTTTAAATAAAAAATATTGTAATATTTGAGGGATGGTTTCACCCCCTTGGAACTAGAATTTCGAAAAATCTCTTCTTATCGAACCTCTACACCCTAGAATCAACCTGTATGCCAAAATTGAGCTTCTTACGTTGAGTGGTTTGAGCAGGATCGTGATTAATCAGCGAGTGAGTCGCTTAAGAATTTTATATATTAGTAGGTATAGATTGTGAATGTATCAAAAATTGAAAAAAAAACTAATTAAAATCATCTTTATTTGATTCCGAACTACAAAATTCCCTCTCTATTTTCTACACAAAGGAGGCGTGGCTTCTTAGTAAACGAATGGAGGTTACTTTGCTGGTCCGCTGTAAAATTCGCCTATATGACAAATCTAACGGAAAAATTTGCCTGGCGCATTCGCCAAAATGTAATTTTCACATTTGCATTGTTTGTCGCATCTGTTTAGGTTAGTCTGTGTTTTAACCCATAAATTGTATAGGTTAGTTATTTTGGCTCAACCTACTGCTGGGCATATATTATGAACTCTGATTTGTTGTAGAAAAAAATACTCAAGAATAAAGAATTATGTTTAGAACTATGCCATCTTCCGCAGTTGTCACATCATAATTTGAAATAATTTATGTCCACTGCAAATCAGCGATATACTGATTTAGAAATAATAGTAGAAAGAAATTCAGTAAAAAATAGTGGAACATAATAAAATAATAATAAAAAATAGTGGAAATATAAAATATTATTTTGGCATATACAGGGTCCGGCAATAGTGCGTCGGGCATCTGTAGCTCCTAGAATAAAAAACTTAAGAATTTTATTTAAGTACAAATCTAAAGTATGTTTTAGGATGTATTCCAGGAAAATATTTTAACTTCTATAGGGTGGCTCAAAAAAGTTTGTGTGAATCGGGATATTTTTTTTAAATGTAACACCCTATATATTATTACATTTTTGACTTCTTTTCAGATAACTTTACATAATCCTATGATATGAGTAAATACATTTCGATAGTTTCAGAGATATTAATGAATAAAAAAGATATATTTTTCAGCCTTTAAAAATTATTAAAAATACAAGAAACTGTTCTGAAATCAAAACTATATAAGATATTTACTTTAGATGGTCTGTACTTACTTTGCTATAAATATGGTAATCGAAATATTATACAGGATGTTCAAAATTTTACGCCAAACTTTCTGAAACATAAAATAATTTTTCTTGTTTTTTTTAATGGAACGCCGACGCGTTATTGCCGGACCCTGTATGTATAGGTAGAAAAAAAACAGTAGATTTTTTCGATTTTCGAGATTTTCGAAGCATTCTCCAAGAAGAGAAATGCATATTTGCATCCTTTGCAACCAATTCTAAAAGCAGTTATACCACTCACTTGTTGGTACCTTCAAAATTGCGTTTTTGAAGGTGCTGACTGCATATTCTAGTAACTGGAACCGTTGACCATGCAGTCCATTCTTAATTTTTGAAAAAGTAACTGAAGATCGAAATTGTATGGAGGATCAACAATTCGATATTTCTTTTCTTTAAAAAATTAATTATTTTTCGAATTTGTGGGAACTTGTATAATCTTGGTGGAGAATTATTTGTCGTTAAGAGTTGGTATTTCGAAACTAAACAATTACTTCCAGCAAACAAATAGATATGTACCAATCAGCATTAAGAGTTATTTGATCTTGCCGAGGGATTCTTACTACATGACCCGCGTTTGAGGCAAATATCGCCAACATCTGTTTCAAGAAGTGTTTCCAGAGAACGGATAACTTCTGTTAGTGTTGTTCATCTCGGAACACTCAAACAGCCGATTGCCGTTTATTTTCGGTTGTGTAAATCCAGGATTCTTCACCACTGACAGTACTGTATATGAGGAGTCAAGTTGCGAAACCGATCTTATCCCACCAACGTTGTTTCGAGATAATAAGCAAAAACTGTTTTAGCAAATGTTTGAAGCGTTAATTTACAAAAAAAAACTTGTCGATTGAGTCTAATCATTCTTTGGTATCTGGTTTTTCTGGAAATAAAAATTAATATTTAATCTTTAAACAAAAAAATGAAGAACACTGTGATTATATATGTAAATTTTTAAGGGAAATATCAGCGATTGTCATTTCCTAGCCAACTGGACGCCGTTTTTTTTTCGATCATACGGTATTTGTATCCTAACTTGGTTTATTAAATATACTATTTTATTAAAATTAAGTAAGGATTTGAAAAAACGTTAGTAGTAATATTATACTTGTGTAAAAAGCTTATAAAAAAATGTGAGATTTGTACAGGGTGGGTCAAATTGGACGCTTTTAAAGGGAAACACCCTTTTCTATAGGAGATAGACAAAAACTAAACTAATAAGGCTGTCTAAGCTCAATTTTTGTTAAAAACATGATGGTGAAACCCGTATATCGATATCTGTTACCGTTTCGGAGTTACGGGGTGTTTTTCAAAAATATGCATTTTTAACAAATCGCTGTAACTTTTTTGCTAAGGAAAATTTTGTATTTTTATGAAAACATTTCCAAAGCACCTTTTTACGTGGAATTTAATGGTTTAAGTATATTTTTTTTAAATTAATAATTTAAGAATTATCAACAGAAAATTTGATTTTTTATACGGGACACCCTGTATATTTTTAATTTATTGAAAAGAATTTAAAATTACCGTTCCAAAAATATAACACACTTGATATTTTGCTCGATTCCTCTTCGAGATATAGAGTATATAAAAATTCGCCCGCTTTAAAAAATAAGTAGGCTTTGAACGGCACCGGCTGTAATGCAAAAAAATTCTAGCTGTGAGCATCAATTAAAACGAAAATAATATTTGCTATGAGAGATGCAGAATTTTATAACAATTTAAAATATATTTAACCAACATCAACTCATTTAAAATATATATAATAACAATAAAATTAATAAAAATAAATAGCAAACCAAGACATGAGATTTTGCTACAGGTGTTCGACATATCGACCGTCTTCTGTTATGGACAGACGGGGCAGTTTTTGAACATTTCTCGCGGAATTCATTAATTCAGTGGGGGTAAAAAATACCCTCTCATAACTGCTAAGTATTTCTAATTCTTGTCTAGATTATACGGAAGAATAAGGAACCTTTATTCTTCCGGAAATATATCCATAGGATTAGATTCATGGGCACTAAGTCAGGCGGCTTCGACGGCCAACGGCTGGGATCTTGGTTAGCTATTCAATTATTCTTGAAATTGGCTCCAAACATTTGCTTCAAAGTTGGCTGCAAAAATTTGCTAACTTCAGCATTCAGAGGCGGTGCGTCGTCTTGCTGGAAAATATGTTTTCGAGTTCTATTAAGGGTATATCATCAATAAGTGGTCCAAAGCCTACAAGTTAAAAGTGGAGAACTTTTAAAAATTCTGTATTTCGAAGGGGATTAAAGCAAAATATCGAGTGTGCTATATTTTTGAAAAGGTAATTTTAAATTCTTTTCAGTTAATTAAAAATATAGAGGGTGTCCCAAATAAAAAACCAATTTTTCTGTTGATAACTCTTAAATTATTAATTTTAAAAAAATTATACTTAAACCATTAAATTCTACATAGAAAGGTGCTTTGGAAATGTTTTCATAGAAATACAAAATTTTCCATATCAAAAATGTTACAGAGATTTTTTAAAAATGCACATTTTTGAAAAACACCTCGTAACTCCGAGACGGTAACAGATATTGATGTGCGGTTTTCACCATCATGTTTTTGATGAAAATTGAGCTCCAGCCACCGATATTAGTTTTCGTCTATCTCCTATAGAAAAGGGTGTTTCCATTTAAAAGCCTCGAATTTGATCCATCCTGTACAAATAATGAGAATAAAAAGCAAATATAAGTAGATAAGACGGATTTTGCTGCAGTAACGTAATTTGCAGTGAATTTTATATAAGAATAGGTGACTTTTAGAGCAATTTGGGATTATATTTATGTAGATTTTAGGGTCCACTATCAATATGTCATTAAGCCATTTAAAAAAAATGGATAAAGCGGGTTTTGCAACTTGCGACGTCTCAATATAAATTTTAAGTTTCAAAAATAAACAAATAGAATAAAATTAACACGTATTAACTGAATACTATAATATGTAAATATACACGTATTAACTGAATACTACAATAATTATTCCTATTAAAATCGTTTGCTAATCGTCACTCTAAAATGTTCGTTTATCAATCGACGATATTATTTATAGCTTACTAAAACAACCGGTCATGTTATGGGCGGATTTATTTCTGAAAATAATGAAAGGTTTGAAACGCCATCGAATTAATTTGTGAATGGCAAAGTTTAATCCCCCTGTAGATCATTTATTCGGTTCTAATTTTAGACAAATTCATCCCGCCAATTATTTTTGAACTGGCTAGAATTGCAAATTACTTTCCAAATCAAACGATTAACTGTTAAATTTTCTGGATTACTGACAGGGTCCGATAATAGTGCGTCAGGCATCTGCATGTAGCTCCTAGAATAAAAAACTTGGGGGTAAAGTTTGAGTGGATTGGTATATTTTTTTTAAATGAAACATCCTATATATTAGAGATATTAATAAATAAATAAACACACACACACAAATATATATTTTTTCAGTCTTTCTTAAAAAATACATATATTACAAATACAAGAATTGTACTGAAATTAAAACTATATTACGCACTTACTTTAGAGGGTCTGTATTCACTTTGCTATAAATAACGGAATCTGAAATCATACAGGGTGTTCAAAATTGTACGCCAAACTTTTTAAAATATAAAATAATTTTTCTTCGTTTTTTAAATGGAACATACTGTAAGTTATTTTTTTATTAGATGGAAAATTAAAGTAAACATTTTTTGTATTTAGAGTATTTCAAAATTTTTAACGGTCGCAGATACTCGCGGTTGGGTGGCTTTGATAAAAATTTACTGTGGAAAATGCCATATGAAATATAAAACCGCGAATATCTGTTAAACCGATAAAAATTCTGAAGCAGCTAAATACAAAAACTGTTCATTTTTTAATTCTCAATCTATTAAATAAATCATATACAGGTTAAAATTTAAACCAAAAATTTTAATTAAATCATATACATCTATGTTTTTCTAAAGCCGGTAATTATTGTGAGCAGTTTCCGAGTTGTATGTTCTCTAATGACCTAAAATTTAAACCTCCGGAGGCCGCGCGCGTACCTACCTGTCTTTCCCGAAAATTCGAAAATATGTCTTTCTGTCTTTGCATATCTTATGAGAATTGTACATTTGCACATCGTTTATTGTAGTTAGTATCTTTTTATAATCATATAATGTCAGTCCACGCGCGACCGTTTGTGGTACTATTTTTACATCAATAATTTTATAATGTCGAACAAGGTAAGTTATTTTACTGATTAGTTTTAATTGAAAATGAGCAATTTGTGATAAAAAAAGTGAATAATCGACTTTTTTTTATTAAATAAGTATTATTTTTAGATGTACTCTGCAAGAAAGATTGCAACAACTCATGCAAGACTGTTTAAACGAAGATGATGAATTAACTACTGAACATGACGATAAAAAGGTAGAACGAAAAGTGGATATTATAGAAAAGCAAGGGCCCAAAATAAATTTTGATACTGAAAAATAAAATTCAGATTCTGAAGCACTGAATACAGTATTACTAGAGGATCGGCACTACAGAATTGTGATTGGTTAGGCTGTTTAGGCGGAAAAACAGACTAACTAGTTACTCTTTACTCAAATATTCTGTAATCATTGCTAAACGGATTGATCTTTTCATTATTATTAATGTTTTTCAATAATATAGTTATTAATCTGTTTTGTTGCGTGTTTTATGTTATATATTTTATGTTTATGTTTGCTATTTGTAATGAAGCAAGTCAATAAATAATTGTTGTTTTGATTATAATATTATTGTATGTCTTTACACCACTAGCAACGCTTAAGACCTCTTTAATTTAGCATGCGGACTCACAGTCCGCGCGCGACCTTTTATGTAATCGTGCAAGTACTCACTCGCCGAGACGACCCGAGGCCGAGACAAAGCGAGTGTTTATTAGGGGCTCTCGCCTGGCTCTCGGGCCCTCTCGCCTTGCACTCTGAACGTTTTGACCAAGTACACACTCGCTGAGAGGACCCGAGGCGAGACAAGGCGAGTGTGTACTTCGGGCTCTCGTCTTGCCTCGGTGCCTCTCGCCTCGTCTTGGGAGCTCTCGGTCTAGAGACGGTCTCCAGCACGAGTCAAAGGAGACGTGAGCCACAGAGAAACTAAATAAAAGAGAGACAAAATAGATTCTACATTTCTCTATGGCGAAAGCCTTAAGTAGGAGGTCCCACGAAAATATACACAACTGCCTTTGAGTTGACGCCTATTTTAGGTATTTAAATTATTAAAATATAAATATATAATTAATACGGATAAACGATTTAGTGGATAAACGATTTTAGTCCAAGTACCGAAAAATCTGTTAAGAGAACTGTAGAAAAAAAAAGATTATTTAATGATCACTTTCCGGGCAGGTTAAGAAAAAAAACGTCGATTAAAAGCTATGCACGAGGTTTTCATTCGGTTTGATGGAAATTCTTGAAATTCAAATATATGACTGCCAACCTAATATAAACATTCATTAGTTTCTGTAAGTCTCTACGTCTATTTTAATAATTGAGAAGCGATCAAAGAAAACGAACCCATTTAGAGATATTAGCAAAAAACATGTCGTTATTAGTATAAACGTGTCGTTATTGCGTCTTTTAAATAAAGAAAATTATAATGTAGTACATGAAAGATATTATGACACAGACTTTCTTGACACTGTTTTCGCTTTTTTGTCATCATTAACAGAAGAATTAGTACTCTAATTACAAAATTATTGATTAATCTCATTTATTCTCAGTTAAAAATAAAGATTTATTTATTATAATGTAATAGTTATTTACAGTACAAGTGTGTTTATGAACATGATTACAACAACGAGTTTGAACGATTAGTAAATTTGTTACTTAAAAAAAATGTAAAATGCCAATGTTCAATGGGTATATTGATAAATGAGGTTTAAATTATAAGAAAATGCATTTTCTCCAAAAACTTGAAGAAATACGTAAAAATTGTATAACGTAATTTGATTAGTGGTATAGACAATTAAATTGGGTATCTGATTCACGTAAAATATATAGGGTGTTCCATTTAAATTATAGAAGTTATTGCCATTTAAATCTAGTTATCATTATTATTGCACCACAAAATTTAGAGAGCAGAAAATTTCAATCAGTACTTAGTTATAATAACTTCTAAATACGTCTAAAGAAATGCAGTATTAAGATTGTAACTGCATTTCACAAAACCGTGAATATTTCAAAAACGGTAAAATTTTGGTAAGATAAACCTTAATCAAATCTATCCTTATTTTATTGTAGAAACTAAAAATGTAATAATATACAGGGTATTCTATTTAAAAAAAAATACAACTTTAATATTTTATATTTATTCGGGACATTCTGTACCTTGTAAAAATATTTTTAAATTGTAGCTCTAATAGTCCTTAAACGTACCTAAAACTTATACAATTTTAAAAAATCTAATCGTTTGGCTGCCATACTCCGTGTCGGATGAGGTGAATAACCCTGGATATATATGTTATAATAGTGATTATTTTAACGTATTTCGGTATTTTCCTGATCCTATAATAAAAATAGCACATGTATACTAGACGGTATACCTATAAAGGTACGCGCACATTGACCAGAGCCGCACGCGCCGCATTGACCAAACAAAAATATTGTTTGTGTTACTTTTAATGCACGAATCGCATCGACGAAAATAAGGCCAGAATTGTTGGGCCAGAATGATTTTGACTGCTGACATCAAACGCAATTCCTCCGAGGACAGAGGCGCATCTAGAGATTGAGTCTGGGAGGGGTAGTGTGAATATTCACAAAAGTACTTAATTTGAATTAAATTTTTGTTGGAAGGTATTGTAACTGTGGAAAAAATATACTTGGATTGGTTTGGATATTCTGTTTTAATTTGTATTATTAACTTCTTTGTAACAATTTTATTTTATACCAAATTTCATCTTATTAATCAATTTCTTTCTGGGAGGGGTATTACTCCCATTACCCCTCCCGTATATACGCCCCTGTATAGGGCTTGTTTCTCTCTACAATTTTCTGTTTCACAATGTACCGTTTGTGTCCGGGAAGGGTTCATAGTTTCATAGTTGTCGATTTTCGAAAGAAATCAGTACATGTATATTATTTCGTGTATTTTTCATTATATTGATTTTATGGAAAGCACTGTTCATTAAAATATTGTAATCTATGTTATAGGCCTTGTTTCTCTCTACAATTTCCTGTCTCACAATGTACCGTTTGTGTCCGGGAAGGGTTCATAGTTTCATAGTTGTCGATTTTCGAAAGAAATCAGTACATATATAATTATTTCGTATATTTTTCATTTTATTGATTGTATGGAAAGGACTGTTCATTAAAATGTTGTATCTTATGTTATAGGGCTTGTTTCTCTCTACAATTTCCTGTCTCACAATGTACCGTTTGTGTTCGGGAAGGGTTCATAGTTTCATAGTTGTCAATTTTCGAAAGATATAATTAAAATAAATTAATTTCTTTCTGAGAGGGGTAATTACCCCCATTACCCCTCCCGTATATGCGCCCCTGTCCGAGAGTAGCCGAATCGAACTAGCCGAAGAGGACATTAGAAATTCAATATGCTAAGAAAGTTCGCAAATTTTTCATGGCACATTTTGAAATATTGAAAAATTTTTAGTTCGTCCTCAATTAAATATAGAAATAATGTGTGGAATTCCTTGAGGTAATAACATAACTTTCAATTCTTTCTCGTGATTTCTTCTTCTATTAGCGAGGAGCTCATAATTATTTCTTGTTAGTTGTCATTCATTGTCGAGAAATATAAAAAAAACACGCTTATCACTGCAGACAGGACTCCGGAAGCGACTGATTCGAAATTGGATTTGCAAATACGCGTGTAGTAGGGACAAAAAGAAACAAAAGGGCGAATAATTGGGTTCTGCGCGTTCGGTACGGGTCAGTGTGCGCGACAAGAAAAGAAAAGTGCAATAAGCGAGGCGCGTGCAGCGAGTGCGGTCGCGGCGCTGGTCAGTGTGCGCGTACCTTAAGGGTATGCCAGACCGCACGTTAGCGGTTATGTTCCATTTTCGCACATTAGCGGTTAAAGATTAAATACACTAAAACGAAGAAGATAAACTTCAAATTAAATTAAACTCTAGAAAATTTAGTAGTTTATACAATACAAATTTTTAAACATGAATAGAACAATTATAAACTGTTCACAAAAAATTACCATTGTCTAAATAATACAAAATTAATCAGAAATATCGATCCACGTTAGTTATAATTTAGAAACCTTGAAATACCGAGTTCATTAATTTTTCTGTTGCATTGATTTGTTGTCACCTTTCTATTGAATTATTTGAAGCATTATAAACACCTACAGCTTTACAATACATTTATAAACCACTAAACTTTATTAAATGCTTCTTTAATGACAATATTTAACAATCTAATTTAGTGTTACTTTCACAATTTAATTTAATTCTAATTAAAAAGCTTTTCAAAATGGGTCTATTATTATTTGTAACTACGAGCGATTTTTCTCATTATATTTTTGTAACCCTTCCTTTTTGATTTTTTTTTGGAGTGTCAAGTTGAAAAAAGCGTCAATTACTATATAAAAATAATTAAGTGTAAAGGTGAAGAATATTTTTAAATTACATTTTTTTAAGTTTTAGAAGAAATATCTTATTAAAAAAATTATTTAAAATTAGACTTCTATTTAATATTTATAATTGGATAAAGAATATTTTTTATAATAATTATAATTAGCATTCCTTTTTATTTTTCCAAAACAATATAGCTACTAACTAATTAAAGATAAGTTGTATACACACACACACACACATTTTGGAGAGTCAATAATAATCTTAAAAAGGGGTTTACTGCTAAATTTGTAGCATTGGTGTACAGTGATACCTATAGTAAATTCACACAAAAAATAATGGTATTTAGGATAATTACAAAAAGCCGATTTTTTTAAAGTTTTATCTACCCCTATCTTTAAAATTATACATTTTAGCAGCCAGGTTAATAGAAACTTTTTTCATATTTTTGACGAGGAATCAATAAGTACTTAAAAAAAGACTATCCACCATATTTAATAGGTCTGTTCACTAAAAAAAAATTTCCACTAAAAGTGGTAAAAAATTAATGTTTTTGTATTATAATACCAATTAAATAACATTATTTTCCAAAAAAATAAACTCGGTTGACATGAGAGGCTCTTGAAGTTAGGCGCTTCGTTCAAATTAAATAAACGCCCCCTCATTGGCCTGACGTCACATGCCTGCGGCACGATGCACTGCAATAGAGACGCGACGGCAAGACCGTGATTCAGTTTGACTGTGACACTCCCTATACGAACTATTGAAGTACTGTCGACATTTACAGCAGTTACATTGTTGTTTTTGTTGTAAAATACCGTAAAAGAATTTGTTTTTGTTGCTAAATATGAAGGAGGGTTTCCAGAAAGGATATTCACATAATTTACCGCAAGTAGATGTCAATATGGTATTAGACTTTCTCGCAATGAATACTGATTCTACAGAAACTTACATTAAAATGGCCCTCGCAAGTAAAGTAAATAGTCGATGCTGAAGAAACTTCTTTAATAATCGTCTGACTTTCGCAAACCATTTTTTTATTTTTGTTATTTCCTTTGGAACACTTACAAATACTTTAGTTGGAGTCTTAGTCATTGTGCTTATGCATCCAGGCACAAAACACCATTTTATAGCCACCATCTTGAATTCAAAACTCAGTACGGACTCACAACTGACCTAATAAAAAGTGCTCAACACCAACGACCTCTAACCTTAGAGGTCGTTGCTCAACACACTAAACAGACCAAATATTAACATATCAGCAAGTATCAGTATTACCGTCTGACAAGCTTTATTTAGTAGACTCTACTAGACTCTGCTGCCAATGTTGAGGATCAAAATTGTCACTTTGCTTATGTTGATTGTTTTTAATAAATCACACTTTATTCTTCCTAATTAAATACTTAATTTAATATATAAAGAAAACTTTAACAATTGTTTTAAAAGTAAAATTAGATATAAAAATTGCCGACTCTGAACTGTCTGGAATTTAGAGAGGTAAAAAGTAATGTACGGCGTCGAAAAGTAAAGATACTAAAGAGCTACATCTTGGAACTAAATTGAATTAAAGAGTGTGATTAAGTGTTAAAACTGTACCTAGTCGACCCTTTGTTTGCGTAAAACACAAACGTGTGGGAATAAAGGCTATATAATTTTACAATAAGGACTTTCCATTGACTAATAATAATTGAAGGGTCGTTTATGACTAAGAGTAAAACAGAACCGGTACAAATAATTCTGAATACAATGGCGTAACTTAGTACAGATAAATCTTGACTAAAACTAATGTAATAAATCTAATTAAATCTAGGCAAGGATACAACAAAACGGAGAAACAGACCGTTTGTTATGTCTCTGGCAATACAACGCGCCGCGAATAGCGAGCATGTGACACACACCCGGTAGCCTCCTGTGCAGCGTTTTCCCGCCTCGACGCGATTATTTAAACGGAATTATGAATAACTTGAAAACAATGTGAGTATTTGTTTCCAGATTTTGTACCGTCTTTCAATCCGCACAAATTTATCATTTGTAATAGAAAACTAAATTTTGTTGACAGACCTATTGACAAAACATCAAACGAAATATAAACCCCAAATCATAGACACAATGATAACAATACACAATATATACAACTTACAATTCCATACATACGAGACGTTTAGAAAAAATAAGAAGGATAGGAAAACAATATAACATACGAACATCTTTCAAAACACAAAATACACTTAGATCCATTTTATCACATACTAAACCAATGAATACCAGAACAACAAACAAAAATTGTAATATATAAAATACCATGCGAAGCCATAAATTTTACATTGGTGAAACATCAAGACCCTTAAATGTTCGAATTAAAGTACATAAAGATTATTTAAGAAAGGGAGATTTTCACAAATCTAAGATTTGTCAGCCAGGGCACCGAATAAATTTTAATAACGCCAAAATTATAATGAAAGAAGCGATAGCTTCTAAAATAAAAATAAAAGAGGCTTTTTTACATGCATCTGTAGATGTTTGTAATGTATGGCAATCGCTGCTTTGCTTTTAAAGAACATAACATAAACAAACATAACACACGTAAAAATTAAAAATAATCATACAGAAAGTTTGGGGTTTTTGGTTTTACCTTATTAAGTAATTGTTATCAGGTAGTAATTGTTAATTTTGAAGTTTAACTTAATATAATGTCATTTTAACAGAACGTCAACGGTTTTTGTAGACGTTGTAGACCGAAATCGACAAAATATCAAGAGACAACTTTTAATCGGCATTTAACGTTCTATACAGTTTAGCTAACAAGAGAAAAAAGTCAGTTATGCACATATTTTTTTGGAAAAATCGAGGAAAAAATATTCCAACGATAATCCCTATGCACGTCCCTGGTTAATATGTTTATCTTTTTTAGCATTAAAATATGTAGAACTCGTAGTAACTTTTACCCTTCAAATTTCATTCAAATCGCTAAAAGAACTTAATAAATCGAAAAAAGACGATAACTTTAACACCCTGTTTCCAACGACATTTATCTCTAAAACAACGCTTTTACCAGCACCCCTTTACCAACACTTTAAGTTAAGCAATCTGTATTATCAGCCCATGAAACTATTTAGCATACCAACGGCGACTAAACTTAAATAATATTACCCAACAAGTCGTACCATAAAAATATTAACGCCAATTTAAATTCCGACAGAGCGCTAAGTTTCAAAAACACCATTAGAGTGACAGAGATAGGAGTAATAGCCGTGCATAAAAACATAACTGCAATCGCACAGCTCTACGAAAGCATTAAACGCTTTCTCGGGGGATGTAATATATTAAGTTTAATGACAAGTCAACTTTAAGGCCTGTAGAGAATGGTTGTGCCAGTTGTTAATGTTTAAATTTATTTTTTCTTGTTTATCTGATGCATAAAGCGACATCTAGTGCGTATCAGGAGAAGCTTTGACTTTATAATCAATAAATAAAAAAGATGTCTGTGCTGTGACGCAGATTTATATTTATCTAAAATCGATTTGTAGAGAAATCTTTCTTTGTTGAGGGAGGTATGAAATCGATATATTATTACATAGATTTGGTATTTTAGATATCATAATAGATACCATATATAAGTTTAGAAGCACCTATTCAATATCATTGTAACAAATTGTTATTTTAACAATGACTTATCAATGTTTATAGTGAGCATATCAATATTATTACATCTTTATTTCTATAATAATATTATAATAACTTAAAAACAAATTCTACTAATTAGAAATAATTTATTCATAAGTACCTATGCTGTTTAAATATACTTAGTAATCGAAATAGTAAATTATCCTTTTAAAATTATGATATAATGGTCTCAAGTTATTATGACAATTATTAGACAGTTAAAGCAAGGCACAATACGTATACGTATCTCTCGACACGTAACGCAGAAACCTACGTTACGTCTGTCGTTGCGTTGTCGTGTAAACAAGAGTTAAAGCAAGTATTTTGACGTACGTAACGCAAATGGTACATTTGTAACTCTAAATTATTTTGTGAAACAATTTATTTAATTTTAAAACTGAAAATGGATATCTACAGGGTCCGGTAATAGTGCGTCGGGCATCTGTAGCTCCTAGAATAAAAAACTTGAGAATTTTGTTTAAGTGCGAACCTAAAGTATGTGCCAGGATGTATTTCAAGAAAATATTTTAACTCCTATAGGGTGGCTCAAATAAGTGTGAGAGAACCATGATGATTTTTTTTAAATGGAATACCCTGTATATTATTGCATTTTTGGTTTTCTTTCAGATCACTTTACATAACCCTAAGATATGAATAAATATATTTCGATAGTTTCAGAGATATTAAAAAATAAATAAAAAATATGTATTTTTCAGCCCTTCTTAAAAAAAATTATTAAAAATACAAGAACTGTCCTGAAATCAAAACTATATTAGTTATTTACTTTAGATGGTCTGTATTTACTTTGCTATAAATATGAAAATCGTAAATTATACAGAATGTTCAAAATTCTGCGCCAAACTTTCTAAAATATAAAATAATTTTTCCTAGTTTTTTTAAATGGAACACCCTGTATATTATTTTTTCAATAGACGGAGACTTCAAAAATGAACATTTTTTGAATTTAAAGTATTTCAAAATTTTTAACGGTTTCGCACATATTTGCGGTTATATATTTCATATGGCATTTTCCACAGTAAATTTTTATCAAAGCCACCTAATGATTTTTCTCTCGTATTTTACCATTGAAAGCGCAATATGAAATAATACTGCGCGTATCTGCGAAACCGTTCAAAATTTTGAAATACTCTAAATACAAAAAATGTTCATTTTTTAACTCTCCATCTAATAAAAAAATAATATACAGGGTGTTCCATTTAAAATAACAAAGAAAAATTATTTTATATTTTAGAAAGTTTGGCGTAGAATATTGAACATTCTGCATGATATACGATTAACATATTTATAACAAACTAAGAACAGACTATCTAAAGTAAATACCTAATATAGTTTTGATTTCAGAACAGTTCTTGTATTTTTAATAATTTTTTTAAGAAGGGCTGAAAAATACATATTTTTCATATATTTTTTAATATCTCTGAAACTATCGAAATATATTTATTCATATCTTAGGGTTATGTAAAGTGATCTGAAAGGAAGCCAAAAATGCAATTATATACAGGGTGTTCCATTTAAAAAAAAATCATCCAGGTCCACTCACACTTTTTTGAGCTACCCTATAGAAGTTAAAATATTTTCCTGAAATACATCCTGGTACATACTTTAGGTTTGCACTTAAACAAAATTCTCAAGTTTTTTATTCTAGGAGCTACAGATGCCTGACGCACTATTGCCGGACCCTGTATTATTCCAATGATTCCACATTAAATTTATAAAAGTTCGAAACATGAAGAAAATTATAAATGGAAATTATTTTATTACAGAAAGTAGTCCTTACAACTTAAAATGCTCTTAGTAATAAAAAATTTTGGAAAACAGAGACAGTTTTATGATTATTTATTAGATTCCATCTTTTAGAATCCTCATATGGATTTTGACTAAGAACTAGCATTTAATTAAATATATTCCAAAATGAGTTTATTATGATGCTTAATATTTTCATACTAATTTATTGTAATAAAATAGGCCCAGTTCTGTTACACTGGCCCCAACATTTATGAAATAACTTAATTACTAGCCAGTTGTGGAAAGGAGTTGTTTATGAATTTGTACGTTCGGCATCATTCGGGTGAAAATCGAAACTCCTTCGGCTCGATGCGTTTGCGTTTTGTACACAGTAAAAAATGACCTGGTGGTAGAAAAGATATTTAGTGTGGTAAATTATCAGAGTGTTAATATTTACACTCGCGTTAATAAAATTAAACAGAAATAATAACACGCAAACTTTGAAAATCAAATCTACCAAAAAAAAAAGCGAAATTAGTGTGTGGAGTGTAAACTTCACTTATATTTGGTAAGAATCATATAATCAGTGTAAATGTTACCTTCCAAGAAATGTTGTTTGCCTTACATACGTCTTAAAAACACCCATACCGTGTTATAAAGACAGGCAAAACGCAGTTTTAACACTCGGGAGTGTTAAAAAAACCATCATATTGGGTGACGCGCGGCATATCCCCACTGCTTTCGCGTTCCTGCACGCCTATTTGCCTATTTCAAGTTGGTGGTTGTACGGGTTGATCGTTGTGTGTTATAGTGCCCATGATTTTGGCAAACTGATGCATAAAATTCAGTTAAACAACAAAACTAAATACGCCAAAATTGATGAAACATCAGATAATGTGAGTCTGAAATAGTCGAGTTAGGTAAGTAAATATCTAAGATTATGCTTAGTAGTTTGTTGCTTTGTAAATTTTAATGGCGGATTTATAGAAATGCGAGACTCGATACCTACATATTTATAATATAATTATTTCTTTCCTGGATTTTAATTTAGCGCCTTAAAATTGTTTTAAATTTTTAGGAGATATTTTATAATGACAGCTTAAGAACCTCAAGTGGCTTGGAGGCTCCGAACCGTAGCAAGATCCAATATGGTGCCAAGCTCCAAACGAAAGTTACCACCACCCGTTACATATAATAGTGATGACCCATCAGATGAACCAACCTTAAAAAAACCAGAACATTGAGAGAACAAGAAGTAGCAGACATAGAATTTTTTCAAAATGCTTGTTGCAAGACACAGAAAAAGGAAATCATGGAAAAAATTAAAAACCTTTTTATATGTAGAAAAATTAATGACTTTTCATTTGTCGATTATCCCAGATTTTTGGACACGCTAGGACTTGTATGTCACGTCATTTTAATTTAGTGAACTTTAAAACCGATTTTTTTATAATTTTAGATTGAACAAGATGTCAGCTTGCTATATCCTGCTAATGCCAATAACTTTGTGGCGAAGTTTGAAAATAAGGCTGCAAATATCATACAAATATACGAGGCGACAATTTCATACCTCAAATAAGGTACATATATATTATTTTTTATTTTGCGTTTACTTATAAATAGCTCCCTAGAGTAAGGAATATTTTTTGTTTCGTTGCCACCAAACGTAACTATACCTACCTAAAATAAGGTATACATATATTTTTTTATTTTCCTAGAGTAAGGAATATTTTTTGTTTCGTTGTTACCTACAAATAAATAAGGTATATTATATATTTTATTTTGGCCAATAAAATCCTTTATGGGTATTTCGCCACTGCACTGCAAGAAAATCTACGAAATAAAATAGTTATTTTTTGTAAACACTTCTGCGTTAAACCTAAACGGACACTGCTTGTCAGAAGTTATGTTTACAATTAAACAAATTTGCCTAACAAAAAAAAAATGCTTTAACGTTTTTTTGTCGTCGGAAGCAAAAAAAATACAAAGGAAAAAGAAAAAAACTATTTAAAAAAAATTGAAAATTTTATTTATAAATTTGTATAAGAGTAAACATAACTTCTGACAAGTAGTGTCCGTTTAGGTTTAACGCAGAAGTGTTTACAAAAAATAACTATTTTATTTTGTAGATTTTCTTGCAGTGCAGTGGCGAAATACCCATAAAACATTTTTTTGGAGAGATGAATCCGCCACATAGGTATAGACATTTTTTATTTATTTTGTGTTTTTTGTGTAAGGAATATTTTTTTGTTTCGTTGTTACCTAATGTATCTACCTAAATTAAGGTATATTTTTTGTATTATTTATTATATTATATAATAAAAACGTTTTGTATTTTTAATTTTTTTCTTCTTTTATGTTTTCCCACCTTAAATTTTAAATATAGGTAAGTACACGAACTGAAATCAAATTTACACTGTAATAAATGTATTTTACCATACTGATAAATTATTTTAACACCCAAACTATGTATATTTAACACTCAGTTAAAACCATTTTTACACTTAAAAATTGATTATTTACCATTACGCTTGGTGATTTTTACATTTAAAAATGGTTTTAAAAGATTTTATCCGTAGTCAAAAACGCACTCACAATTGGTAAAAATACACTCTCTTCTTGGCTTTTTTAATTTTAGCTCGGGTAAAAAAGATATTAAATTGGATTAGTTTAACCCCACCTAAAAGGTTAAATCACACCAATATTTCACCATACTTAGGAACAATAATAATTACACTCACCAGTGTGGACAAATAGGAACCACCTTTGAGTGTAATTTGAGTGTAAATTTTAACACTCAATTTTTTACTGTGTACGTACGTAAAGGCACGTAAAGATACGTATCACTTGTGGTATCACGTATCCGTAAACGCAAGTGAATTTCTCACTGCGCAAGCGTACATGTCAAACGATACGTTTACATCTACGTCTTTAAGCGTACTTTAACTGTCTATTATCAAAACAAAGATGTCCTATTATTGATATGGTCACTATAAATGTTAATAAGTGAGGGTATCAATATTATACATCTTTATTTCTATAATAATTAAAATATTAAATAGGCAATTACACTGCAATATATTCTACCAATTAAAAATACTTTATTCTTAAGTACACTGTATAAATTTACGTACACTGTATTAATTAGTAATCGGAATAGTAGATCCTTTTATAATTATGGTACAATGGCCAAGTTATTATAATTATAAAAATAAAGATGTCTATTACTATATTATTATACGAAAACGGAAAGATATATAGTAATAAAATATTTTATGAGTATATGTGGGAAGGCAATGTGCATAATGTTAAATTATTTTGAAATGTACAGGGTGTGTCAGAACTAAGTACCATACCAAAGTTATATTTTTTCTTATAGAACACCCGGTATTTTATTTTATTTTTGGATTCATGCACATAAAATAAGGCACTTATTATAAGTCTCATATGTCTAAAAGCATTGGTTTTTGAGATATTTAAAGATATTTAAATATGCCTGCTATAATAAAAAAAATTGTCAACACCTTGTACATTACGTTTCAAAATTAATTCTTGTGCTGAATTTCAAGCCAGAGAAAGAAACTATACTAAAAAAATTAATTGCTTCTTTAAATGTATACAGGGCTATCAAAAATTGCTTGTCTATTTTAAATATTTATTTTACATAAAAACTTCGTTATTTTAAATGCAACACTATGTATTTTTTTGGGTTGGTTAGGTGGTGATAAAGTCCGTAAACTAATGTCGATTTTGAAAATAGCTACTGACTGTTACTAACAAATTACCATGGCGACACCAGCCATCTTGATTGCCATTTTATTGAAAAATTGATTTTTATTCAAAATATGAGCCTCATAGGTATAGGAAATACTAACATAGTTAGAAAGAGCATTTAAATCTGCTTCGACATATTTAAAATAATACATAGTGTGTAATAAAGTTCATAAAAATTTCTCCACTTATTCCTGGGACACCCTGTATATTGAGTTAATTAATATTATACAAGAATAAAAGGACTTCATTTTCCTTTTATAATAACTGTTAATTATTGTAGTGAACTCCATTAGCGTTACGATTGTTAAATTAAATTAAATTAAGTGCAACCTAACCAACCCAAAAAATACATAGTGTTGCATTTTAAATAACGAACTTTTTATGTAAAATACATATTTAAAATAGACCAGCAATTTTTGATACCCCTGTATACATTTAAGAAAGCAATAAAAAACTTTAAGTAAAGTTTATTTCTCTAGCTTCAAAGTCAGCACAAGAATTAACTCGAAGAAAAATAATGTACAGGGTGTTGAAAAACAAGGTCTGAAAAATAATGTACAGGGTGGATCATTTTGGTTGTTTCTATAGGCTATCTAGGAAACCGTGAGAAATATTCAAATTTTGATACTGCAGTCTCGGGTTCTTTTTTTGAAAAAATTACAAAGGCGCGAACAGATCGTGGCTATCTTGATCGGTTTCGAAGCTACAGGGAGATTCTCAAATTTTGTACTTTTTGAAGATGTTCGATAGTTTGTTTATTTCAGCAACCACGGAAAATTGAATTATACATTCTAAAGGCACTTTTCTGTGTAGAATGCAGTGGCGTAGTCAGACTTTTTTCGAAAAAAATATTTTTTGAGATATTAACTATAGTTAGGTTTTTTTAAACCCCCTGTATGTTTTTAAATTTTCTTATTCAGCTTGGTATGGGCATCTCGAAAATATATACCACTATATATTGATTTTCACTATTAACATCAACATTTCAATTTTTTCTTAAAATATCCACTTAGCAGATAGTAGGCCACGCCGAGTAACAAAGTAAACGGTTGTCATGGTGATCGGAACATCCCTTTGATGGATGCGGGACATTTCATTTCAACAGATTGAAGTGTGTGTATTTTAAATAATACAAATTAGTAAATTTGAAAGTTTTGAGAAATATAATATGTTAGAATGTTATATTGAGTCTAACATATATAAGCAAATGGCAGCTTATTTATATTATGAGCGGTATCCAGAGCGCGAGCAACCAAATCCAGTCATTTTTAAAAGGTTAGAAGATAGTTTAATCAATTTTGGATCTTTTCAAAAACCTCGTCCGAAAAATTATCAGAAAGAAGATGAATAAAATCAATATATTAATGTCCTCAGTCGGTTTAGAATGTATAATTCATTTTTTCGTGGTTGCTGAAATAAACAAAATATCGAACATCTTAATAAAGTACAAAATTTGAGAGTCCCCCTGTAGCTTCGAAACCGATCAAGATAGCCTCGATCCGTTTGCGCCATTGTATTTTTTTCAAAAAAAGAACCCGAGACTGCAGTAACAAAATTTGAATATTTCTCACGGTTTCCTAGATACCCTATAAAAACAACCAAAATGGTCCACCCTGTACAAGGTGTCTCAAAAACAAAAGCATTTGAACATATTAAACCCCTATAATAAATGCCTTACTTTATGCCCAAGAATCCAAAAATGAAATAAAATACAGGGTGTTCCATAAGAAAAAATATAACTTTGTTTAAAATTAACTTAAGCTTATTAACCTAACCTCTCTACATATAGATACTCATAAAATATTTTGTTTCTACATCTTTCCGTTTTCGTATAATCAACCGAGGTGAATGAGGTGCGCCACCCTGTATAATTTTATTCAATTTAATGCATAATGAGAATTGAATTTTATTTCGATAGTCTAAGGGAAATTACATTATAATACCAGACCCTATAAAAAACCTGTAGCCTTTTATGGCAAATAACAACGTTTGAAGGAATACATAGAATCCGTGTCCTGATTTTCCACTTGTTCTATTGTTTAATTTATAGCTTAAACGATCTTTGGTACCTTATAAATAAATACAGCATAAACAAGTCCCACGCTATAGATAGAAGAATCGAAATCAGCAGTAGCTCTGGGTGGGTGGATCCACGATTCCCCATTGATAAATTAGAAATATGTATAAAACGTAGGAAAAAATCAGTTTCCGTCGGGAACATGCGCCTGGAAAGAGGGCGGTGGAGTTTCTATTGTTTTTACCGGTTCTCGCGATAGTTTTCGCATTGAAGCTTGGCCACTATAACGTGAAAAAACGGTTGCCGGCTATGTACAACTAGTTCGTCAGGTTAGTAGAATACCAGCTTGTGTTTTAATTAAAAAATGCGTTTATAGAGAAATAAACAATTAAATGTTCCTGGCTTTAAGAAACAATGGCTGCATGATAAGTTTAAATGGTCCGAAAAAGTCATTCTATTTAGTTAATGAAATTTATTTACCTTTACTGCCTACCTCCATTGCTTTTGGATGTAAATACAAAATATTATTGCAAATTTTTGAAATTAAATGATAATTTCGCTCGAACTTCCAATATTTGCTGGATTTCTGTCACATAAATGACATTGATTGACAAACAAAACCAGAAAAACCAGCCTTCTCACGCTGGTTAGTTTGGTGACAGTTATAACCGAATTTTTCAGGAACCGTGTTCCGTAATAAGAAAACTTTTAGGAAACCGATAGAAACGGAGCATAAAACCATAACCAAGGTAAACAACGGAATACACCCTAAGTTTTCTTCTAACCTGACATTTTCATTTTAATTTTTTTCCTTTGACAACTTTAAGGGCTTAAACGCACTGATGACCAGATAGCTGCTACCTGCAATAGCATTAAATCAAATGATACAACGCGCACTAACGACCTGGCCGTTCGCTGGTCGCTGCAACCAGTAAACTGCACTAAAATATTGTTATTTCCTGCCTCTTGTTGCCGCTTTAGGAAATCCCTCAAATTCAACGCATCTTCTATAAGATATAGTGTTTTAGAGTAGTTTTTGCACACGGGCAGAAAAACCAAAGAATTAGTATACAGTCTAGATCAAAGGGAAACTTAAATCTAGTCTTTTTTATCAAGAGTCGATTCTAGTAAAAATTCAAAACATTTTTATATGATATACTCTATTTATGGTTGATATGATCCTTGTTATTATACCTTCGAGTTTCGATGGTAAAAAATAAATAAAGCATATTTAATTCCTTTTTGATCTGTCCTGTATAATCTAATTTTTCTTTCTCTACAATGTGTAAAAACTATACTAGTTACCCTACTGTAATTACCATTTATATTTTAAATGCATCATTTATATAATATTAGAACATTTAATAAGCTCATGGATAGGAACTTTGCTTTTTAGTTAACTCGGATATTTTTTCGGATTTCGGAAAATAATATTTTCTAATTGGTAAAACGTAAAAAATCGTTAGATCTGACAGCCCTGCTGAAACTGGTCGTTCATCTGGATGCACCAATGTACGCAATATGACCAGCCAGCCGTCGCGTCGCGTCATCGGTGCGTTTGAGCTCTAAAATTAAAATGATTTTAATAATAAACGATGAAATTAAAGAGAATTCTTTACCTAAAACTGGCCATTATTTTCATTGCAAGAAAATGCCAAATATACTATAAATAGTAGGAACAGAGGAATTATGGTGTACACTATGAAGGAATTCTACAGGAATTCCAAGGAATTACGAGGAATTCCATAGGAATTACTGGGAATCCCAATTATTTCCGTAAGAATTCCAATGAATTCCAAGGAATTCCTTAGAAATTTAGAGGAATTCCACAGGAATTAAGAGGAATTACAAGCAACTTTATAAAAAATTAACGAACATTAGTAAACCATGAATACTATAATAATAGGTAGTAATAAATTTAAAGAAAAACGTTTTACATGCGATTTTTTACTATCCGTTTTTCGTTTTCGCTTCCAAAATTTCCCAATATCAAATATCTACAGGTTAGATATTCTTTTAATTTAATATTGTACCCTCGATTATATATCTAAAATATTTTCCAATAGTACGGCCGAACCACCCCCGAGAGATCTACTTATAACGTTCCCTGATTTCGCCATTTTAAAGAAACCCCCATAAGATTTTTTATTCAGTACTCAGAAAGTGTAAAGTTGATTTTTTCATTTCCTCGGAATAATACCTAGGTATATACTATAGGGAAATTAATACAACTTTAGGTGCACTTCATCAATGATACCATGCGTAATCTTATGGAATTTACAGGTGATCGTATGACGTGCAACTGAAGTTTTATTAATTTCCTTTCCTATAGATACGAGTATAACTAGGTACCTATCATTTTCAAAAAATCCCGAGAAAAATTAATTTTAATAAGTAAGTGCCGACATATTTCCAGTATTTTTACCTCATGATCCCCTATTAGTCCTAAAATTTAACTAAAAAAACGTAAATCTCGTAATAGTACTTTTTATTGTTAGATCTAGTACTTATAGAGACATTAGACATTTATAAAAATCACCAGAAAATTCATAGCGGAACTGCGAAACCGAGGTGGCAACGCTGGTTCAGACTGAAAGAGTTACCGAGTTCGTACCAAGGAATTCCAAGGAAGACCTTGAATGATTGACCTTGACCTTGAAGACCAGGAATTCCAAGGAATTCCGAAGGAATTACGACGAATTCTGAGGAATTATTTGAGTAAAAGGAATTACGGTGTACACTTTTCCCTCTGCGGTTTACCCCTCGGAAAAACGTTACAGCTATTACAAGAAATGTTGAATACCTGAAAACATATCTCAGGTATATGTTTTCAGGTATTCAACATTTATACGAATTTTATACGAATTACGAAGTAAGATTTGTAATACGAAGTAAGAATTGTAAACTCAGTTAAGAACGATAACTAAAAAGTAAAGACACAACAAAGTAATGAGATTTTTGAATGTCCGGAGTGCGGAAGAAAGGTAACATCAGAGCAACCATATTTCAGCAACCAATACTAAAATCGATGCATCGGAATCTTTAAACGCAAAAATCTTGAAAACTGTTCACCGTTTCGAACTAAACGAAGAGCACTTTTTTATAAAAAAAGTCCTAGCTATAATTATCATTTGTTGAAATTACTATATCTATAAAGATAAAAGAATCAAACATAGTACTTTCTACCCTAATGGAAAGTACTCTTTCAGGACTTTTACGGAATTTTACATTATCGCCATTCGCTTTGGCATCAAAATGTATGTAAGTGTACCAAATTTCAAGAAAAACAGTTCACCAATGTTCTTAAAAATAAACAATAGTTATTTTTGTATCTAGTGCGCGAAGTGCTACTTTGGTGATCGATACTTGCATTTTTTAACGATGCGTAGCCGAGTTGAAAAATTAGTCGAGATCACCAAAGTAGTTCGTGCACGAGTTGCAAACAACATTTTTTCTACAAACATTAAAATCGAGATATCCCTAAAAATTATTATTATCTATCAACAATAAAATTCAAATATCAAATAAAATTTTGGAGTGTCAAATACCGGGATCAAGTACATCTACATCAAAACTGGATAGTGATATTTATACCAAAACCCCCATATCTGAAGCAAAATCAGAACTATCTAGTTTGGGATTAAATAATGGTTCGTGTAGGTTAGGTTAGTTTTTCAATTTATCCATAGTTGGTTGTACTATTAATGTTAATATTGTAAATAATAACTAGAATATGCATTAGTGTTAAGTTTGATATTTGTTTATTCTTGAATATTTCGAAATAAATAATTAGTTATGATTTTAGTTCTTTATTTTCCAAAAATCAAAATTCCAAAATCCCATATAATTTACATGCAGTGTGCGAAATAGGTATTTCATGCATTGTAGAATGTAGAATGTTTAGGAGGGGAGTTAATCACCGCGATCTTATAGATCTATTGTGTGTTCCCCTTTCTTGAGTTATAACGAGTTATAACTCATCACACAGTCTCAGGGCTCTAACAAAAGCCAGTATCTGAGACGGCTTCACAGAGGCCAGCTCTCCATCCTCGACATCAGACGTACTAAGGTTCATGGCACGAATGGCCGTCGTCTCGGCGCACTCAGTGATAAGGTGTTCTGGTGTTTCCCCATTTTCCCCACAAAATCTGCATTTGCCCACAAAATCTGCATTCGCCAGGCACCCCGAGTAGGAGGACTTTATTTTCTTTGCCTAATTTCTTGAGCTTCTCTAGGCATTCTTTGACCAACTTCGAATTGATGGTTACTGAGTTGATCGCGTTAAGTGCTGCTTGACTATCGGATAGGATGGCAATTTTCTGTTTTCGATAGTTCCTATCTAAGAAAAATTGTACGCATCTTTCGATAGCGCAAACCTCTGCCTGAAGGATACTGGGGCAGGTGCCCATTGGTTCGGAGTATTCAGTTTTCGGCCCAAATACTCCTATCCCTGTCCCTGCTTTGGTTTTGGAAGCATCAGTATACCACGTGATGCTATGGTCTTTTATATGCTGAGTAAGCGTTTTTTTCTTCCATTTTTATTACTCAATACTACAGTGAGGTGTTTCTCAAAGTTGTAAATTCTTGGTATGTCATCCACTGGGAGTTGGAGAAGTGGAATTTTCTTTTTGAGGGTGTTCCAAGCCCCTGATCTGAAAATTCTCCCAGTACTGTTTCCGTCAGTAACCATTCTAATCATTGTCGCATTGGCATAACTACCGACGACAATGTGCAGTGATGTTAGGTCTAGAATGACCTCCATTGCTGCTGTTGGACATGTTCTCATGGCACCTGTGATGCAGATACATGCCAGTCTCTGTACTTTGCACAGGTTTTGCCTTGCTGTACGTTGCTCTAGTTTTGTATACCTAGCAACTGCTCTATAAGTAATCATGGGTCTTACTATCATAGTATACATCCAGCGCAAAATGTTAGCGGCGCAGCCCCACCTATTTCCCGCCAGTTTTCTCATGGTAACGTAGGAAAATGAAAAAAAGTGTCACTTCGCACATTGCTATCAATTCGCGAACCTTGTCATTTTTTGACGTTTGTAGAAGAAATATATTATTTTTCTTTGCCTTTTCGAGGGCTGTCCCTTTCTTCAGGGAATATATACAGAACCATTTTAGGGCATATACGCATAGGAACTTATAATCTGTACAATCACCCACCTAACTTAAATAAATTATTTTTTTGACATCCCCTATATAGGTATAATTTAAATAAAACAATATTATAAAGTTCACAGAAAAATATTATAAAAAATTCTTGTATATTTTCATAAAACACCGCACGCCTCTGGATATTTTATGAATGAAATCGGCGATGTTTTTAGAAATCTACGTTTCCCTCATCGCTTGTTTCAAATCCATTTTTAGACAAAATCACTTTTAGTTAGGTACAATTCTGTGGGCACTCTATATGGGCACAAATATTTTACAAATGTCCATTTGTGGTCTAAGCTTAGTTGAAAATTTTATCGAAACATTTGAAATTTCTTTCTGCAATATCCATAATACTAGACCAAATAGTAACCTTAGCAATTATTTTCCCCTTTTCATTCATTATTTGTACACGGCCATACATAAGGCCCGCCGCAAATTGAACCCAGCCCACGCACAGCACACGCCCAACCCATTCATGATTCCACGCACACGTTTTCCTTAGCACCGCATATTGAACACAGCCCAGACCCAAGTTTTTAGTTTCGATCATGAGTGAATACGAGCAACTTCTTGATTTAGAATCAGGATCTGAGAACGAAGAAGTATTTATTTTACTTCATTTGCTTAATAAATAGAGAAAAAAAAATGTAAAAAACGCATATTTGCGAAAAAAAAACAAGCAAAGGAGAGTTTAGATTGTCTAGCAAAGTTCCAGACAGTCTATTTAAAGAGTCTTTTCGATTAAACAGGAGACAGTTTTTTGAAGTGTATGAACTAATAAAATCAGACATTACCGGTAAGGAATGCAACGCCCGAAAACCTATTGGAAGTGAAGAAAAACTAGCGGTTTGTCGCAAAAGTCGCAAAAGTAGAAGGGGAAGGAACCCACGACCCACGAAAACTGTGTCTGAACGCAACTAGATCCACGAAAGGGCTGTGCTAGGCGTGGAGTGTGTTTAATTTGCGGTACTCCCTTCTTTCCTGTGTTTTACAAAATTCCCCACGCATGAGTTGGGCGTGGGCTGGGTTCAATTTGCGGCGGGCCTAATTCACAATTATGAGACAAAAGCAACATTTCAGATTAATCCTGAACTCTGACCATTGAAAACGAGAAAACGTTGCAGTGAAAATGTGGAAAATCGGAAAATTCCACAACACGGTGTAAATGCATATTAGAAATGACGAATTATCAGTACCATTCTCCGTCTCATATTACCTATAAAATGGCAGCGATGTTCATTTTCAAGCCAAGTCTGAGGTCTTTTTTTCCGATAGTATGTATCAATGAACCCTCTAAAAAATAAATAAATTTAAAATACCTATATACTATATTACAAAAATAAAAAAGGTTGCTAGAGTGAGAACTAGCGAGAACAAATTTTATTATAACTAGAAATTTACTAAAAAGAAAAAAACTATATTTATTATAACTAAAAAATAAGTAGTCAAAATGTATAGGTATATTTAAAGTAAAACAATATTATATAAACTTCACTGAAACATATAAAAAATTCTGGTATATTTTCATAAAATACCGCACGCCTCATTTTATGAATGAAATCGGCGATGTTTTTAGAAATCTACGTTTCCCGCATCGCTTGTTTCAAATCCATTTTTAGACAAAATCACTTTTAGTTAGGTACAATTCTGTGGGCACTCTATATGGGCACAAATATTTTACAAATGTCCATTTGTGGTCTAAGCTTAGTTGAAAATTTTATTGAAACATTTGAAATTTCTTTCTGCAATGTCCTAATTTAAAAATACCTATATACTATACTACAAAAATAAAAAAAGTTGCTAGAGTGAGAACTACTTAGAACCTAACTAAAAAAAGAAACTAAATTTATTATAACTAGAAAATAACTAGTCAAAATGTATAGGTATATTTAAAGTAAAACAATATTATATAAACATCACTGAAACATATAAAAAATTCTGGTATATTTTCATAAAATACCGCACGCCTCATTTTATGAACGAAATCGGCGATGTTTTTAGAAATCTACGTTTCCCGCATCGCTTGTTTCAAATCCATTTTTAGACAAAATCACTTTTAGTTAGGTACAATTCTGTGGGCACTCTATATGGGCACAAATATTTTACAAATGTCCATTTGTGGTCTAAGCTTAGTTGAAAATTTTATTGAAACATTTGAAATTTCTTTCTGCAATGTCCTAATTTAAAAATACCTATATGCTATATACAAAAATAAAAAAAGTTGCTAGAGTGAGAACTACTTAGAACCTAACTAAAAAAAGAAACTAAATTTATTATAACTAGAAAATAACTAGTCAAAATGTATAGGTATACTAGCATGTACTAGCACTAGACGCGACATGTTCGCGTCGAATTAATCATTTGTAATGGTGATGATAAAGCACAGCAAGAATTTCCATTAACATACAAACTGGATAAAATTTTCTCACATTTATGTCAGCATGAGAAAAAACAATATGGCGATATTATTATATAACTTGGTAATATTTGAGGGGCAGTTTCATCTCGTTGTAATTTGACTTTCAAAAAATCCGTTTGCTAAAAATAAGCTTTTTACGTCAAGCAATTTAAGCAGAATCGTGGTTAATCAATTACACAACTTTTTGGAACACCCTGTATGATTTTTCAAAAAATTTCAAGATATGTAAAAAGAACAAATAAATTATGCTTGTCCAAGCGTTTTCCCGAAAGACTAACCGTTTTTTAAATTACAAATATTGTAATATTTGAGCGGCGTTTTCACCCTCTTGGAATTTGAGATTCGAGAAACCCCTCCTTATCGAACCTCTACTCCCCACAGTCAATCCGTTTGCCAAAAATCAGCTTTAAACGTCAAGCAGTTTAAGCAGAATCATGATTACTCAATGGTCATATTTTATGAAACACCCTGTATAAATTTATAAAAAATCTTAAAATATGTAAAGCAACAAAATAAAATATACGTGTTTCAGAGTTTTTCCGAAAAACTCACCGGTTTTTAAATAAAAAATATTTTAATATTTGAGGGATAGTTTCACCTCCTTAGAGTTCGAGTTTCCAAAAATCCCTTCTTATGGAACCTCTACACCCTAAAGTCAATCTGTTTTCCAAAAATCAGCTTTTTACGTCAAGCGCTTTAAGCAGGATCGTGATTAATCAATGACCAGATTTTTCGAAACACCCTGTATACATTTTTAAAAAATCTTAAAATATGTAAAAAAACAAAATAAAATATACGTGTTTAAGCGTTTTTTCGGAAACTTGACCGTTTTTTAAATAAAAAATATTGTAATATTTGAGGGATGGTTTCACCCTCTTGGAATTTCGAAAAATCCCTTCTTATCGAACCTCTACACCCTAGAATCAACCTCTATCAGGGCCGGCGGAAGGGATATATTGAGACCGGGAAAATACACTACCTGACCCCCCCCCAATAGTTAACATGTTACGATAACAACTACAGTCTGACAAACGGATCTGAAACAACGGGGCAACAGTAAGGGGATCGCAATTTTGTGAAATCATCACCGATTTCATTGATAAAATATCCAGGAGCGTGCGGTGTTTCATAAAAATATATCAGGAATTTTTATAATATTTTTCAGTAAAGTTTATAATATTATTTTACTTTAAATGTACCTACATTTTGTTTAGTCATTTGCCAAATATAGTAATATTTGTTAAAACCCGTGTACTAATTACAATAAGCAGAAATCAAGTTAAATGCATAAAACACAATATAATACACCGCCACTGGATTTTTCAGTAGTTGTGGCTGTTTCTACTATTCCTAGAGAGGGGCATAAAGTTGGGGGTAATGGCGGCAAGACGTGCGACAATCTCGACCAATCAGATTGGTTGAATCCGGGATGCCATGATGAATTTTGTCAGCGTTGCCAGCTTGCCCTAAGCAGACGTTATTTTTAGGAGAAATACTTTACCTTTTATAATAGGCAGAATGAAGGAGATCAATTAATTAGATAAATATACATTAACAAAATAAGAACAACGTCAAGATATTAGCATATATATATATATAATTATGTATGCTGAAAAGAACTAAAATATATTCAATTTATATTTTATATTTTTATTATATATATAAAAGGTAATATTGAGCAACTTTGCTTTTCTATTATTAAACGTGACAACGTCGACTTTTTTTGCCCGAATTCCTCTTGCTGTTTTAGATCCGTTTGTCAGATAATAAGCATATTTATCTTTTTTATCTAGAGAGCCATGGCTGTGTTAAAAACACTAATTTTTAAACAAGGAGCCTTGGAAAAATAGATTTGATCGTCTAATGTTTTTTGTGTCTTGTGCTGGTCGGCTAAAAAATGTTCAAATCGTATTTTTAATCATATGCCAATTTTTTCAAATGGAACAAATGGCTCATTTGCATATTTGGAAAAAGAATTTTTTACGAATAATTTTGTACCACACGCTTGATATTTCGAGTCAAATTGTCGTTATGAACCGTATGTTACAATTTCAAATAATCCATATGCGAAAATGTCAAAAGTTGAGATATGATATGCCATTCTATTCAGATTGTCATTTTCTATCGCATAAAGTAGAAATATACCGAGGTTGACATTTAAAAATCAAAAGTTTTATTAATTTCCGGTGAAAGAGGAAGTGATAAAAAACAATTGAATACGTCAATTAATCCTAATTTATGTCGTATACTAACATACCAAATCTCGCTTTTTCATCTGAAAAAATAAACAAGTTATAGGAGTGAGCCAGTTTAGAGACGCACCCGGTATATAAATGATAAGTATAAGTGATCTTTGAAAACATTACTATTTAGTTGCAAGCAATTGCATTATTTTTCTATAAGAATTTAAAAAGAAATCTTTTCTTTTTCACAATCAATTATTGCGTGCAGAATCAGTATAGGTGTGATCAGATACAGTTTTGTCGGCTTCAAAATGAGGATCAGCCAGTGTTTGACTTTTGAGATGCATTCATTTGTCTTGCTTTAATGAGAAATTTCTACGATTCTGCTACTATTTACCATATATTACTACATATTCAATCCAGAACAATCAAAATCACCAAAAGATTGATATTTTTCCCACTACTGTTAATAAATTAATGAGGCAAACTTACAAGCTTTTTTTTGATAATAAGGATATCGGGATCCTATTTAGCTTCTTGCAAATGAATATTTGTCTCATATAAGTTTAGGGCAGATCCGCCATTACCAAATAAAGGGTGTGGGTATTAGACAAAGTGCAATTTTGAGCAACAAGCAGTCTAAAACTTTCAATTTTGCTGGCTCTTGACCCAAAACAGTTTGTTTAGAGAAAATTTATAAAAACAAGAATTATAGAAAGAAGAGTTATTTACAAAAAGTTGATAGCTTTTCAGTTATAAGTAAAATACCACGAACAATTTTTTTTAAATATTTTAGTTGCTGGCGTGGCGCCCCTCACATTCGACGCCCCGGGCGGTCGCCCGGGTCGCCCGGCCCTTCCGCCGGCCCCGACCTGTATGCCAAAATTGAGCTTCTTACGTTGAGTGGTTTGAGCAGAATCGTGATTAATCTGTATGTCAGTCACTTAAGGATTTTATATATTAGTATAGATTTAAAGTGAAACAATATTATATAAACTGTACTGAAAAATATAAAATATTCTGGTATATTTTCATAAAACACCGCACGCCTCTGGATATTTTATGAATGAAATCGGCGATGTGTTTTTAGAAATCTACGTTTCTCGCATCGCTAACCCGATGTTTCAATTCCATTTTTAGACAAAATCACTTTTATTTTCAATTCTGTGGACACTCGTAAAATATTTTACAGATATCCATTTGTGGTCTAAGCGTGGTTGACAATTATATTGAAACATTTGAAATTTCTTTCTACAATGTCCATAATACTAGACCAAATATTAACATTGGCAATTATTTTCCCCTTTTCATTCATTATTCGTACACGGCCATACATAATTAACAATTATGAGATAAAAGCAACATTTCAGAGTAATCCTGAACTCTGACCATTGAAAACGTTGCAGTGAAAATGTGGAAAATCGGAAAATTCCCTCGCTTCAGTCCTGCGTGAAGCGGCGCGAAAATTATCGATTTCCCCAATTGAGGCAGGGTGCTGTCGGTAGCCATATTGGCGAGGTACAAGCTCAGAGCTACTGCCGTCATACCCTTGAGAAAACGGGTCTGGAAAAATCGGAAAAAATCCAAAAAATGTGTCGTGATTCCTAAAAATTATAAAGTGACATAGATCTGAAAGACAAAGAGTAAGTTTCTTTTGTATCCTATAGAAGTATCAATTAGAATTTTAATGGGTTACATTTTATATAACACATAGTGGTCAGAAAAAAATTGAGTAATATTTTATACTGTTCTAATGTAGCTATATATCCCTTAAGTTTTTGATTTTATTCAAAAATAATTAAGTTTATACTCCCAAACTCTGTCATTATTATTTTCACAATTTATTTATAATTTTTTTAATAAACTTCCCATAATTACAATGATATAAAGTCTAGTACCTTAATTCCAAACAGATAAAGAATAAATTTTATTTAATTCATTTATTAGGGAACTCAATAGCTCGCAATTAAATCATTTAATATTATTGATTTTTTAATAGTTTTTTGATTTGCCACTGATAGTTCAGTAAGGTTTATTGACGCTGTGTAATACGTAATTTTTATCAGTATTATTAATTATATTTCAATGATAAATACTAAATAATAATATTCAATATTATCCGGTGTATATGAATGATACAGGGTGTCCCAGGAATAAGTGCAAGTAGATTAACTGATAGTATATACAGGGTTGTTCACCACATACGACACGGAGTATTGTAGCTAAACGATTAGATTTTTACAAATTTTAGGTTTTGGATTCGTTGAAGGACTATTAGAGCTACAATTTAAAAACAATTTGAAAAGATACAGAGTGGCCCAAATAAGTAAAAAATATTATAGTTGTATTTTTTTAAATGGAATTGAAATAAAGGTAAATTTGATTAAGGTTTATTACACTTAAACCTTACCGTTTTTGAAATATTTTCAATTTTGTGAAATTGTACTAAACAATTTAAGGCTTTATTTCTCCAAGGGTATCAGAGTTTTTAATACTACATATTTACTGAAGATTATTAATTGATCAGATATTGGTGTTGCAATAATGAAAATTATACTTCCTTATACAGAGTGTCTAAAAATTTATATTAAATAATTACTAGCTTTAAACGATAATAACTTGTCTAATTTAAATAGAACACCCTGTATAATTTACTTGATTCAGATGCACAATTTAATTGTCTATCAAATTGTGCTATACCATTTTTTACCTATCTCTTCAAGTTTTCGTAGAAAATATAATTTTATATAATTAAATATACAACCATTATTTCCTCCCAAAAATTAGTTAATTACATATTGTTTTAATTAATAAATTATTCTAAATAAATGTGGATTTGACTCAGAAATCAATATAATAATAAATTATGAAAATGAACGTCTCTGTTATAAATAAGCATTCGCCAAAAATAAAATAAAATTTATAAGGTGTTACTTTTTACCACAGTGTCAATACACATACAAAATTCAGTTGTTTAGTATTCGGAACAATTATTACTAATCAACGTAAACAGTCAATTAATGTAGTTTGAATATTAGGATCATATTAATTTGGTCCTTTTTAACAAATAATATTTATTTTTTTTTAATTTTTTAATGAAATAACAAACTATATCGACAATATTAGTATTTGTACTCTTTTAAAATTTGTTACATCTTTAAAAATAATCTAAAATGTCAATATTCCATGGGTATAGTGATAAATGCGGTCTAAATTATAAGAAAAGGTATTTTCTACGAAAACTTGAAGAGATAGGTAAAACAGGGTATAATATAATTTGATAGACAATTAAATAGTGCATATGAATTAAGTAAAATATACAGGATGTTCCATTTAAATTAAACATGTTACAGCCGTTTAAAGCTAGTCATTATTTAACATAAATTTCTGACACTCTGTATAAGAAAGTATAATTTTTATTATTGCAACACGATATCTCATCAATAAATAATCTTCAGTAAATATGTAGTATTAAAAACTTTGATACTATATCTCGTATATGGTGAACAACTCCAGGGTTGTTCACCACATATGACACGGAGTATTGTAGCTAAACGAATATATTTTTACAAATTGTAAGTTTTGGATTCGTTGAAGGACTATTAGAGCTACAATTTAAAAATATGTTTACATGATACAGAGGGTCCCAAATATGTAAAGAACATTATAGTTGTATTTCGTCCCATTGCTGCCAAAAGTCACTAACTTACTTTTTATTACTTCCAAGAAAAATGCGTCTAAAGAAGAATTGCATTGCATAAAGATGTTATAGTTAATAACTATTCGGTATTAAAATAAAACATAAATAGCCAGAAATCGTAGTTAATGACTTTTACAATCCATTCTCCGATTCAAAACATAGTTAGTGATTGAATTTGGTTGTTCGGAAAAATGTTAGTGACTTTTGGCAGCAATAGGACGATTTTTTTAAATGGATCACCCTATATATTATTCCATTTTTAGATTCTACGATTGAAATAAAGGTAAATTTGATTAAGGTTTATCACACTTTTAAGGTTAATCACACTCATTAAGGTTTATCACACTTACAGTTTTTGAAATATTTTCAATTTTGTGAAATTGCAGTAAAAAATTTAAGGCTTCATTTCTCCAAGGGTATCAAAGTTTTTAATACCAAATATTTACTGATGATTATTTATTGATTATATATCGTGTTGCAATAATAAAAAGTATACTATCTTATATAGAGTGTCCAAAAATTTATATTAAATAATCTTTAGCTTTAAACGGCAATAACTTGTTTAATTTAAATAGAACACCCTGTATATTTTACGTGAATCAGATGCACAATTTAGTCTATCAAATTGTATTATACCATTTTTTTCCTATCTCTTCAAGTTTTCGTAGAAAATATATTTTCTTATAATTTGGACATCATTTATCAACATTTATACCCATGGAATATTGACATTTTAGATTTTTTTAAAGCAACATATATGTACAAAATAACAGGCGATAAAAAAATAATAATATTGCATGTCCATTTGTTTACAAAAAGAAAAAAAAATATGTAAATCTTTAAAATAGTATACCAAGTATACCAATCAATCTGTAAAATAGTATACCAATTAAATATACTGCTATTATTTCCTCCCAAAAATTAGTTATTACATATGTTTTAATTAATAAATTATTCTAAATAAATGTAGATTTGACTCAGAAATTAATATAATAATAAGAGATGAAAATGAATGTCTCTGTTAATAAATTCTGTTATAAATAAGCATTCGTCAAAAAAGAAATATAAAATGTATAAGGTGTTACTTTTTACTACATTGTCTAATACACATACAAAATTCAGTTTTTTAGTATTTGGAGCAATTATTATTAATCAACGTAAACAGTCAATTAATGTAGTTTCAATACTAGGATATTGGACCACTTTAAAAAAAATAATTAAACAGTTTTTTTTTATTTTTTCAATGAAATAAGCGAACTATATCGACACTATCTGTACTAATATGAAATCTGTACTATATAGTTTGAAAATTTGTTACATCTTTAAAAATAATCTAAAATGTTAATAATATTCCATGGGTATAGTGATAACATGAGGTCTAAATTATAGAAAATGTATTTTCTACGAAAACTTGAAGAGATAGGTAAAAAATGGTATAAAACAATTTGATAGACAATTAAATTGTGCATTTTATTCACATAAAATATACAGGGCCTTCCATTTAAATTAAACAAGTTATTGCCGTTTAAAGCTAGTAATTATTTAATATAAATTTTGGACACTCTGTATAAGGTAATATAGTTTTTATTATTGCCACACAATGTCTGATCAATAAATAATATTCAGTAAATATTTATTATTAAAAACTTTGATACCCTTCGAGAAATAAAGCCCTAAATTTTTTAATGTAATTTCACAAAATTGAAAATATTTTAATAACGGTAAGGTTTAAGTGTGAAAAACCGTAATCAAATTTACCTTTATTTCAATAGTATAATCTAAAAATAGGATAATATACCGGGTGTTCCATTTAAAAATACAACTATAATATTTTTACTTATTTGGGACACTCTGTGTCTTGTATAATTATTTTTAAATTGTAGCTCTAATAGTCCTTCAACGGACTCAAAACTTACAATTTGTAAAGATCTTATCGTTTAGCTACAATACTGTCTATGTGGTGAACAACCCTGTAATACAGGATGTTCCTTAATGACATGCTAATATTTGAGGGGGTGATTCTTGGACCTATTCTAAGAGAAAAACCTCATTTGAATGTATGTCTTAAACATCTTAATTTCTGAGATACAGGGTGGTAAAATTTTCAAAATTCACATCAAAATACCTTTTTTGGTGTACAAAGAATTTTATTTAATTTAACCAGTAAAAAAGTAACTTCTCTTAATATAAAAATTATTTTTAAAATCTCCATTCATTTCCAACGCATGGTTTTTGATTAAAAAAGTTTTATAGTAGTTTAGAAAAGTATTTTTTAAGATAAGAGAGAGATTAGACTATTTCAGTACTTTGTTTGGTATCTCCAAAAGCAAAGCGCCTCTGCCATCTCTGTATTAAACGGAATAATACGTACTAAATCATATCAAGAGACACAATAACTACTTTAAATAATTTAATTTAGCATAGTTCAAACTGGTTACTGTAGCCAAAAGTTTTACGTAAAGTTTCTGAAGATTAATTAAACATATAATTGAACATGGCTTCTAGTGGACATATGTCAGGTTAAGTAAACTGTTTCAATTGTTTCAGTCTAGTCGATTAAGCCCTGCTAAGTAAAATAGACAGTGTAGGAAAGTTTTCAACTCCAACCATAGGTATTTCAAAGCCTGCTTGACTGAAAATAATAGCATTCTCACTAATCTGAATAAAAACTTTTTTCATATTTTCGTTTCTTCAAATACTGATCTCTGTGGACAACTTATTCTTCTGGCATTAATTGGAAATAAACATGGTGGGCTATCCTTCATTTTGAAATGTCTTTCTTTCTTGCGTTGGTGTATTAAATCTAACGTCTAGAGGTGATTTAGTTTCTAAAGAGTAAGTTTATGGGGGTTAACATTAACATTGTTATTGATAGCTGATAGAGACATTCTATTATTTGATTAAATAGTATATGGTATGATATTTTTAACACAGACTAAAGTTATCGTTGAAAGGAGATAGATGTTACACTATATAACGTATATCGATTTATGTATTTGAATAATGTAATTTTCATGTAATTTTGAACTCATAATTGATACTTCCGAGTAAAAAGTTTGAATATTTGTCATGGTAACGATTTTCTTTAAACAAAACAACTGTAATAGAATTCTTAGATATCATTTAAATGGATTTACTGAACAAACCAGAAGGTTTAGATGTAGGAACATGATATATCGTTGAAAAGCAATTTTATTTTTGTTTCGAATTTTTAAATAATATTCCTAGGTTCGAATTTAAAATAACAATAATTTGAACGATCTTATAAAACGGAAATAATTATTTTTTTCTACAAACGTCAAAAAATGGCAAGGTTCGCGAAATGATAGCAATGTGCGAAGTGGCACTTCTTTTCATTTTCCTACGTTTTCATGACACGGTGCGCGAAGTAATGCGCGAAATGCCTATTTCGCACACTGCATGTAAAGTATATACATATACCGGGTGTTGCATCTTTGGACGGGACATAGGAAATCCCATGTAAATTTTAATGGGGTCAATTATTGGCTTCCCTAATTATTTTAGAGAATAATTCTATTTAGGTTTATTGAAGAGCACTAAAACCCACATTCAACAGAATAACTTTAGATATTTTTGATTAGCTCGTTTACGAGTTATCGCCGATTTCTTTTTAAATATTTTTCCTTTCTTATGGCCCTGTATTTACTTATTACCAGTCAAGGTAAAAGATAACTGTCAAATGAAGTTGTCGTTTCAGAAATTTACATATTTAGTGCTTTATTATTATTGAAAACTCATCCCTACATCGGAAATCTTAAAGATGTATTTATAAATACAAATTAATATGAATTAAAGTAAAATAAAGTAATCATTTACAATTACAGTATATATCCTGTTTTTTAAATAGCTCCAGAGAAAGAAATCATTTGGCGAAATATCAGGAGACGTTGCTGGCCAATTTACTGTATGATTTACGCCAATAACGTTTACGTTAAAACTATTGTAGTGTATTTAAATTTCGCTTAAGAAATAATGGCCCGATAATATTTTGTCCCAATATCTCGAATAGCCCAAACATTTAATTTCTGTGGATATTGTGTCCTTGTTTCGACAAACCTGTGTTGGTTTTCCTTGTTCCAATATCGATAATTTTGAATATTGGGTTCATTATTTAAGGTAAACGTGCATTCGTCAGTGAAACATGTTCTTTAAAAATTCCCTATCCGTGTTTGCTCTTTCCATCATATCAAAACAAAACGCCTTCCGCCGTATTTCGTCCCCATCTCGTAGCTCTTGGTGCTTTTCATATTTGAAGGAATAGTATTTATGTCGTTTCAAAATTCGAAACGCTGTAGTGTGATCTATTCCTATTTCATCCTCAAGTTTCCTTGTGCTGATGTTTCCATCGTTCTCTTCCACGCACAATAAAACTTCCAAGTCGGTATCATTTCTTGCATCGTCTCTTTGTTCCTGCCTTGCTTCACATCTGCAGTTATTTATTAGGGTACCTTTGGTCTCAAGTCTCTGGATATTCCTTGCGGCTATAGATTTTACAGGTATCGGTCTATTCGGATATAGAGCAGCAAACATGTCCGACACCTTTTGATAACTATTTCCTTGATAATACCATTTAATCATCAATACTTTTTCTTCGGCTAATATTTTCGATGTAGGTATGAGTTTTTAATAATAATAATAAAGCACTAAATAGATAAATTTCTGAACTGTTATTTGACAGTTATATTTTACCTTGACTGGTGCTCATAAGTAAATACAGGGCCATAAGAAAGGAGACATATTTAAAAAGAAATCGGCGATAACTCGTAAACGGGCTAATCAAAAATATCTAAAGTTATTCTTTTGAATGTGGGTTTTAGTGCTCTTCAATAAACCTAAATAGAATTATTCTCTAAAATAATTAGGAAAGTCAAAAAAAAATTGACCCCATTAAAATTTACATGAGATTTCCTATGTCCCGCTCGACGTTGCAACACCCGGTGTAGCATTTTGGAATTTTGATTTTTGGAAAATGAAGAACTAAATCATAACTAATTATTTATTTCGAAATATTCAAGAATAAACAAATAGCAAATACCAAAGTTAACACTAATGCATATTCTAGTTATTATTTACAATATTATCATTAATAGTACAACCAGTACACGAACCAATATTTAATTTTATTTTTTTTTCGAAGCTATAATATAATAATAATAATTTTTAGGGCGGGATATCCTGATTTTAATGTTTGTAGAAAAATTTGCAACTCGTGCCCGAACTACTTTGATGATCTCGACTAAATTATCAACTCTTAACCTTTCCTTAACCTATAAACTACATTTCAGCTTTAAAAGCCGAATTTATAATTTAACCATTGCATATTCAAGATCATGTTTTTGTAAATTATTTTACACATGTTTTATTTTTATATCTCGAAAACTATTAGAGATCGGAATAGGTTAGTATAATAGAAAAATTATGAGTCCTGTTAGATTAGGTTAATAATAATAGTTCTGTTAGGTAAATGTAATAATAAGTATACCGGGTGGTCTATTTAAAATAACAAAGATGCTACCACTTTTAATATGAATCGACAACACTTTTATGCTGAAAATAATTTAGACAGATACCTTTATACAAAAATCCAAATTTTAAAAAATATCCATTAACCGATTCGCCGTGAATCACCTTGTATATCACACTAATATCTTTATTAGATACATTATATTTGAAAACAATGTTGTACAATATTATAATAGCCTAGCCGCAAATTACGTTTCAAGAAAACAGGAGAGTCTTTTTTTAAAAAATAAAGTTTTAATTTTATTTAATAAAGTACAAGATGTTTACTGTAAGAGCAAAGACAATGGAATGATTTTTAACAATGAGAAAAGAGTCTCCTCGGCTTGGTGAAGGCTTCGTGGAAACTGCAAGGACCGCATCTTCCCATCAGGATGGCCTGATCTTTTTAGCAGGTGTGCAGGAATCCGTGGGCGTAACTCCTCCCTCCTTAAGACAAAAGAAAATGGGGCTTTCTTTTGGTTGGACCTCTTCGGGTTGATTTTCTTCATTCGTAGGGGCAGTTTTCTTCAGTCGAGCCAAAATAGGGTTGAAGATCTTTTTCTTGTATAAGACGAATACCAGGGTGAGGATAATCATGACAAACAAGATGATGGATATAATAGGGGTTGATTTCTCTGCTAAGCTTTCTTCCGATACTGGAATCAATTGATTAGCCATTTTTCGAAGTTGATAAATTTCCTCCATATTTATTCTTGAAATATTGATTGTTTCGTAATTATTTAATGTATTGATTTGTTCAAATTTGATCGATGGTAAAATAAGTGGTTTTCCTTCATCAATTTGAACATCATTGAAATACTTCTTGTTGTTTATTTCGATTTCACATTTCTCTGGTATTTTTATTAAGCTTGGCTTATCGATTTCTATGTATTGATCGATTTTACACTTGGAAAATATTCGATCTTTTCCATTTGGTAGTATTAGTACTTCGTTCTGTGTTATCTGCTGGACTACGGTTTCTTGGACATTGATATTGAGGGTGTCGCAATTTTCAATTGATGATCTTCGATTAGTTGAAGGGTACAGCGATCTTCAGGGTGGAAATCTTCGATACAGTAGAAAGTGTCTTCTAATTTCGGGCAAATACTTTCTTCGAATTGATTTCTGACTGCTCGTGCGAGGTAGGGGTATTTAGGGATAAAAACTTTATGATTCTGGATGATAGGATATAAGTGATAAAAGGTAAATATATTCGATTGTACGATTGGGACATGTATTGCAAATATAAGCTTTGTATTTGAGAATGATATTTGTGTCCCAAAGAATTGGTAATAAGACAAGATATTTTTAAATTTTGGAATTTGATTTTCATTATAGATTGATTTTAAATAATTTAACATGTGTTCTCTAATTCAGAGCTAGGCAGAATCGAATTATGTAAAGTATTTAATTTTGCAAACATTATTGCATCTTCGATGTTGTCAAGAAAGGTGATAATGTTTTGACAATCTAGATTTATTTTGTGTTAAAATTCCTTGAAGACTAATATAGTCGTGAAGATTACTGATTTGTTTATTCATTGCATTTTGAAATAGTCTTAATCCATAATTTAAGTTTTCTTGATTTTTACTAAGAATTGTGATAGTTTTATTATAATTGTTAATTAAATTTTTTGATAACGAAATTTGCATGTTTACTTCGTTTATAATGTTTTTGTGATCGTTTTTTAGTTTATTTATTATATTATCGTATCGTTCACCGTAGTCTGAGTCAAGAGTACCAAATAACCATTTATTTGCCTTTCCTACGATGTTTAATAAACCTCTTTTACTTCGTATATGTGGATGAAGATTTTTTAATTTATTTAATGTTATTTGAGTTAATGTTTCGGTCCTTAAAAGAATATTTTGGGATAACCCGTGATAAGAAATAGGGTTAGAACTATTTTCTTGATCTATAAAATTCTTAATAGTTAAAAACTTACTTTCTATATCATTAAATTGATTAATAATAGTACCTAAGTCTATAAAATGTATAAATGTATGTTTACTATAAACTAGTTTAGATTCACCTAACTTAAGGGGTAATAAGTAATTATTAAGGGTTGTTATTTGGGTGTCGTCCATGCTGTAAACTTGGACCAGCGCTGCAATTATCAGCAGGGTGATTTTGATCATTTTCAACCTGTAATGAAATATTTTGTTTAGGCTTTCTTGCGCTGTTTTTATGGTAAAACCCTTTATTTGTCTCAATTTTAATATCTGTTTCGTTTAAAACAGAGAGCTTTTTAAATTTTGGAAGATCTTTCCCACGATTTTTAGTTTTTATGTACGCCGTATCTGCGTTAAGGTATTTAGGTGGGTCTATTCTATCTTCGTTTCTTCTGTTTATAATTTGTTCTTTTTTATTATGTTTATTTTCCTGAATTTGATCGTAAAGTTTCTTAGTTGTTTCTTTATGATTTTGTACATAGTTTGATATAATTATATTGTCATTTAAATCGAAGGGGTTGTTAGTATTTATGTGTCCTTTGATTATTTCGAAGGGTGTGAATTTTGTGACACTGTGTATAGCGTTGTTATATCCCAAAACTGCACGATTTATTAATTGATTTGGTGTAAAATTATTATTTTCTTCTTTTAAACATCTATAGTGTTCAATAAGGGTTGAATGAAACCTTTCTACGGGCGAGTTTGAGTTGCTATTCTTTGAGTGGTATAATGTAGATCTATTTTATATAATTTACAGAAGTTTTCTAGTTCTTTATTTTTAAATTCTGTCCCACTATCCGTAGTGATTTTTAAGGGTAATCCGTGATGTGTAATAAAGTTAAATAATTGTTCGATTACTTCGATTCCTGAAAGAGTTTTCAAGTGATAGGCTTGTCCGTATCTCGAGAAGGTATCGATAATAGTTAAATAAATTTCGTTAGCTATTTTAAAAGTATCGACATGGATATGTTCGAAAGGTTTAGAACATGTGGGTGTTAGATTAAATTTTATTTCAGGGGGACTTCTGTCGTATTTATTCTTTTGACACGTTTCACAGTTATTTATGAAATTTTCGATGTCGTTTAGCATTTTTGGCCAATAATATTTAGCTGACAATGCGTTTTTCATTTCTGTTATTCCACGGTGACAAGTTTTAGTGGTATGGTACATGTTTAACTTCTCTAGCTGATCGTCTTGTTTTTCTCTGTCTTGTAAAAATCTATTAGCTTGAACAAATTTAAAGGAAGAATTTTTAAATAGATTTTGAAGAGTTACAGTGAAGAATTTTGCGAAATTATCGTCTCTAAAATACAACGCGTATGTTTGTTTTGGATCGATAAATTCTTTTAATAATTTAATAATATTTTTGGTGGTATTTTTAATAGATATCTATATATATAAATCTGACTGTCCTGACTGATACTGACTCATCAACGCCCAGACCAAACCCTTGACCCTAGAAAGCTGAAATTTTGCACAGGGGTTCCTTTTATGATGTTTACGTAAGATAAGAAAGGATTTTTAAAATTCATCCCTAAGGGGGTAGTAAAAGGGGTGGAATATTACAATATTTTTTTATTTAAAAACGGTCAAGTTTCCGAAAAAACGCTGAAACACGTATATTTTATTTTCTTTTTTACATATTTTCAGATTTTTAAAAATGTATACAGGGTGTTTCGAAAAATCTGGTCATTGATTAATCACGATCCTGCTTAAAGCGCTTGACGTAAAAAGCTGATTTTTGGAAAACGGATTGACTTTAGGGTGTAGAGGTTCGATAAGAAGGGATTTTCGAAACTCGAATTCTAAGGGGTGAAACCGCCCCTCAAATATTAGAATATTTTTTATTTAAAAACGGTCAAGTTTCCGAAAAACGCTTAAACACGTATATTTTATTTTCTTTTTTTACATATTTTAAGATTTTTAAAAATGTATACAGGGTGTTTCGAAAAATCTGGTCATTGATTAATCACGATCCTGCTTAAAGCGCTTGACGTAAAAAGCTGATTTTTGGAAAACGGATTGACTTTAGGGTGTAGAGGTTCGATAAGAAGGGATTTTTCGAAACTCGAATTCTAAGGTGGTGAAACCGCCCCTCAAATATTAAAATATTTTTATTTAAAAAACGGCCAAGTTTCCGAAAAAACGCTTGAACACGTATATTTTATTTTCTTTTTTTACATATTTTAAGATTTTTTAAAAATGTATACAGGGTGTTTCGAAAAATTGATTAATTGGTCATTGATTAATCACGATCCTGCTTAAAGCGCTTGACGTAAAAAGCTGATTTTTGGAAAACGGATTGACTTTAGGGTGTAGAGGTTCGATAAGAAGGGATTTTTCGAAACTCGAATTCTGAGGGTGTGAAACCACCCCTCAAATATTAGAATATTTTTTATTTAAAAACCGGTGAGTTTTTCGGAAAAATTCTTAAACATGTATATTTTATTTCGTTGTTTTACATATTTTAAGATTTTTTAAAAATTTATACAGGGTGTTTCATAAAATATAACCATTGAGTAATCACGATTCTACTTAAACTGTTTGACTTTTAAAGCTGATTTTTGGCAAACGGATTTACTGTGGGGTGTAGAGGTTCGATAAGGAGGGGTTTTTCGAATTTCAAATTCCAAGCGGATGAAAACGACCCACAAATATTACAATATATGTTATTTAAATACGGCGAGCCTTTCGGGAAAACACTTGGACACGCATAATTGATTTTGTTTTTTTCATATTTTGAAATTTTTAAAAATCATACAGGGTGTTCCAAAAAGTTGGGTAATTGATTAATCACGATTCTGCTTAAACTGCTTGACGTAAAAAGCTTATTTTTGGCAAACGGATTTTTCGAAAGTCAAATTCCAACGAGATGAAACTGCCCCTCAAATATTATACCAAGTTATATAATAATATCGCCATATTGTTTTTTTTCATGCTGACATAAATGTAAGAAAATTTTATCTTAGTTTGTATGTTAATGGAAATTCTTGCTTTGCTTGATCATCACCATTACAAATGATTAATCCGACGCGAACGAAGTCGCGGGTACACACTAGTGGTTACATAAAGTCGGGTATTTTGAAAAACTGTGTTATATCGACAATTAATATTTTCGATATCACCTGTTGTTAAAATAATTTGATGTTTAAATACATTTATTGATTTTTCAGATATTGGTAAATTAAAAATAGGGTTTTCTAGAGATGTATGTATTGTCTCTAGGTCTGTCGATTTTTTACTAGATTTTTTACTAGGAGTTTTAAAAGGTGGTCGAATTTGTATATCAGATATTATATTGATTTTATTTTTGGGTTTCGTTAATTCTGGTCCCAAAATTTCTGATACTATCGAAGGGTATAATTGTGGATACTGTTGTAAATCATTTAAGAAGGTATCTATGACATCATCTGCGTCTCCCGAATTGTTTGCAATTGATTGAGTTTCGAGTGCATTCAGATCTTGTATGGGGTTTCTTGACAAAGCGTCAGCTGCTTGATTAACTTACCCTTTTTGTACTGGATTTTGTATTCAAATTCCTCGAGCTTTAATCTCCAACGTACAAGTCTTGAATTTGGTTCCTTGAGTGAAAATAACCATTGTAAGGGTTTATGATCTGTGTTAATTACAAATTTTTGTCCAAATAAGTATGGTCGAAAATATTTGCAGCTCCAAACAATCGCTAGCAGTTCTTTTTCGATCGTAGAATAATTAATTTCGGCTGAATTTAGGGTTCTTGATGCATAGCATATTGGATGGTTATTTTGTGATAAAATAGCACCAATAGCATAGTTAGAGGCGTCTTTAGTTAGTTCAAAGGTCTTCGTAAAATCTGGGTATGTTAGTACGGGCTCTGATGTTAAAACATTTTTACATAAATTGATACTTTCGATGAATCCTTTGGTATGGACTATTTTTGTGTTCTTCTTCGGACATTGGGTGAGAGGCTTTGTAATTTTAGCGAAGCTCTTTATAAATTTACGGTAATAACCAACTAGTCCAAGAAATGATTTTATTTCTCTTGGTGTCTTGGGTATAGGGAATTTTTTATTGCTTCGATTTTGTTCTTGTTTGGTTTTATTCCTTCTGCCGTTATGATATGGCCTAAAAATTCCACTTCCTTTCTCAAAAATTCCGACTTATCTAGTTGTATTTTTAGTCTAGCTTCTTTCAGTTTTTTGAATACTAATTTTAGGTTTCTTATATGTTCGTCTAGTCCTGTGCTGAAAATAATTATATCGTCCATATATACCATACAGATTTTATTCTGAATATCCTTCAAGATCTCGTCCATCACACGTTGAAATGTAGACGGCGCGTTCTTTAAGCCAAAGGGCATACGTGTGTACTCATAATATCCTCTGTCTACAGAAAAAGCGGTCTTCTCAATGGAGTTCTTTTCCATTTCGATCTGATGGAAACCATTGGCAAGATCTAGTGTAGAAAAATAGTTACACCTACCTAATTTATCTAGGATGTCATTAATGTTTGGTATAGGGTACCTGTCGTCTATCGTTTTTTTCGTTGATTTTTCGGTAGTCTACAACTACTCTCCATTTTTGTTTCCCGGACGCATCCATCTTTTTGGAACTATCCATATGGGCGACGACCAAGGGCTTGATGAAGGTCTTATTATACCCTTGTCTAACATTTCGTTAATCTGTTTTTTGGATTTCATTCGTGTGTACATATGGGTATCTATATGACTTAGAATGTACGGGTATTTCATCTTCTGTCCTGATATTATGTTTTACTTTTGATGTGAATGTTAATCTATCTCCTGGCTTATAAAATATATCGGAGTATCCTCTGCACAATTTGGATATTTCTCTTCGTTCTTCGGTATTCATATGAGTTGTCCTTATTATTTCGTCTATTTCAGTGTTTGTACTGTTTAGATGGTATTGTTCCATCTCTCTGGAGACATTTTCAAATGTGTATAGTTCACAAACATTTGACTCGAATTTATCTACAGGTATTGGTTCTTGTAGTGTTACTGAAATGGTCCTATCCGTGTAATTTTGTATTTCTACAGGGGCAAAACCGTCCTTAGCGTAAGATAAAATTTGGGGAAAATAAAGTTCATTAATTTTACCTGGTTTAGTAAGAATTTCTCCCTCGAAAACACTGACGGGTAAATTTTTAATAAACTTTTCATAAGGATTTACACTAATTGAAAAATTTACTTCATAAGGCTGTCTAAATTTAAAAGGTATCTGAATATTATTTCCAATCAATTTTTGATCGACTAGGTTAATATTTAGATTCATTTGGCAAAGATCATTTAAACCAATCACCTGTCAAAGTAATCGTGAAAGTCAAAAAGTATAAAATCAATATCATGATTGATACCGTAATCGAGAAGAATCGGTACAGTGGCTTGAAATTTCGTTTGTTTACTACCTAAAGCTGTTTTTATATTATTTGTTGTTTGATAAATACAATTTGGAAATTTTTCTTCTATAATCGAAGGTTTTATTATCGATTTTGTGCTTCCTGTATCGATTAATAGTTTCAAAGGCGGGTTGATAGTTTCTATATAAGGTAAGGCGTTATTCGATGAGATATTTATCTCAATCAGCTCTGTTGATTTGTTGGCCCGGTATCTTGAAAATGTTGTTCTTGGGTCATTTCTTTGGTACCTGGTTGAGTGTATTGATACTTATTATATTGATTATTGTCAATATATTGATTAGTATCTTCGTCTTGATTGTAATCTGTCGTATTCTGATCACAATAATTTTCCGTAGAATCCGTATAGTTTTCCTCTGTACTACAATCATTATTGTACAATTCTTGGAAATTGAAATTCGGATTTCTATCGAACATTCTGTTCCGATTATAGGAGTTCTGCGAAAATCCTCTACTACTATTTAAACTGGGTATCCTGGAGGTTGTTGACATTGGCTCCGGTTTTGGTAATTGTCCTGGTGGTATTGGCTTAGGTTTAAATACGTTTACGGGAGGTCCAAAAACTTCTCGGTTTGTTGGAAACCTTTGTGGTGGAACTTGTCTAGTTTGAATATTTATTGGCTGACAAGGCCATGCCGGTTTATTTTGGTGATTTTGGTGATTATAGTTAGTATTGTTAAAATTAGGTACATTATTTTGTCGATAATTATTAAAATTATTTTGGGGGTTTTGATTATTAAATGAATTATTCGGATTATTTTGATTATACGAATTAAAGTTTTGGTTGCCAAAATTATTCGTATTATGTTTTGGATTTTGAAAATTATTTTTTGGTTTATCAAAAACGTTATTACACTAGCCATAAAGTCGCTCAAAATTCTCAAATTCGGTTACGTACGCAATTGCGTCTTCGAGACTTTTTGGTGTTTTTATATGCATGTTATTTTAAGCGTCCCTGTACAACCAGCTATGAAAGTGTTTAAGGCTGTTTTATCAAAGTAACTAATGTGACATAATTTTTTGTTCCCTATTTAAATTTGTGTCATTACTAACCCTTTGTATGACATTGCTTCTTAACAATTGTAATCTACTCCCGAAATTTAACAAGTGTTCGTTTTTAAAAGGCCTAGTTCTGGTCAGTTCTTGTACCAAACAATCGATATCGCGACGATCAGAAAAACATTGTATTAAAGCATTTTTTAAACTAACCCAATCATTGAGTTCGGCGCGATTACCGACCATCACCTCAGCTCTACCTATTAATTTTTCTTGTATACATTCGAAAATACACTGTAAAAAAAAATGAGTGAAATTTCACTCAGATTTCACTCAATACTTTCTCAATTTCTGTCCACACCCGATTGAGTGAAATTTCCACTCTACAGAACCGAGTGAATCTTCAATTCTCAGAGTGAAAAGCACTGAGTGTTTTCACTCAATCGAGATTAGACGAAAGACTCCTTTTTTACTCATTATTGTTTACCTTTAGTAGGATTTTGATCGATTTTGATAATTTATTCACTTTAAAATGAGTGAACTCACTCAAGAACCTTCAAAAATATTTTTATTTGTCATTTTTATTTGACAAAAAAACAAATAAAACCAAATATAACACTATTATTATAATATCAAAAACATTTTAAAAAGTTTTCAACTCTTTTTGGAAAAAATACAGGAACTTTTTAAGCTAGATGTCTAGAAAAGTTGCATCACATCGCAAAAATCCGCTTTATTAAGAGCATTCGTCAGCTCGGCTACCAACATTCTCGAATATTTCTAATTTCTAAACTAACTTTTAATAACGAAAATCCTCCGGAAAATCCAGATACTTTTCCTCCTGAAAATTAAAAAAAAATGTTATTCTGCCAAATGTTCCAGTTCCCAGTTCCAGATTGAGGGAAAGTACCTAGATTTTCGCTACGCTAATTAGTCCAGGAAACATCCGAGCATTGCGGCAATCAGTAGATGCAGTAGAATTTGAATATATGTTGGGCGGATTTCTGCGATGTGAAAAAAAATGTTCTTAACATAAAACATACTTAGGAGTTATGAGTTCGTATTCGCTTCACCACGCCACGCGGCCACTGTCACACTTTACATCACACACACATACACTATGGACTTGTAACCTGGGCACCTTCGAAGGAACAAGACAACCTATTTGTAGGACAAGACAACCTGATTCGAACGACTCGAACAGATAATTAAAAACTGAGGAACAGGGAAATAGCTTATTCGGTATCGAAGAAGCGCGTATGACGTATGATTAGTAATGAGCGAAAATACTCTAAACTGGGTGATTTAACTCAAATTTTTATTGTGTAAAACTATAACATGAGTTTTTAAGTGAATTTTTCTATTCCATTACTCAAAGATAGGGGTTATAACTCGAACATGAGCTTATTCAATAGCTATTGATTAAATAGAGATCATATTTGAGTAAAATGATGAATTTACTCTATTTTAGATAAAAATGTACTCAATTATTTCACTCAAAAAATTCACTCCCTGAGAAATATGTGTTCACTCAGGCTGATTTTTTACAGTGTATGTTTTTCCAAATCTGGACTATTCATAGAAGAATAACTATCAATAAAACTTTCACATCTCTTTATAAATTTGTTTAAAGTGTTACTATCTCCGTCAAAATTTCTTATATTGTCCAATTTAGATTTAAACAATTCCCAATTTATTTTTAATTCGGTCATTTTGGTAGAAATAGTACTACTTTTCACTGGATTTTTGGAAAAAGATAAATTGTCAAATTTACCTATAATATCGTCTAAATCGGTCATTAACTTATGATCTAAGAAAATAAAATATATTTAATTTTATATAGCAGTTAAATTGTTATAACTAAAATCAAATATTACGTTTTTTTATTAAAAGAAAATTACGTTCTTTTAGTATTATTATATGATAAAAAATTTATTTTTATTTTAGATTTATTTAATATTGATTATTGATTGATTTTTCCTAAAACTATTCTTAAAATAAATTCTCACAATGAGTAGCGAAAGGGGTTGCGCAATGCAAAGCTTAAATTATCCCAACCGAACACCTTAACCAGAGGGCGGAATGGGGCGAAAAGGAAAAATGCACTTACAGTTTGATGCCGAAGTACGTCGTCTTTTTTCTTTTCCTGATTCCCTGTCGTTGTTGTTCTGGACTCTGCTGCTGTCTTCTGGGGTTGTTCTTTCTCGATCCGTGCTTAAGGGTAGATACCACAAGTGGAAAACTAGTCCCGATATTCACTCGATTTTCTAGGATCTCCACCGCACAGATCCTACCGACTGCGCCAATTACGTTTCAAGAAAACAGGAGAGTCTTTTTAAAAAATAAAGTTTTAATTTTATTTAATAAAGTACAAGATGTTTACTGTAAGAGCAAAGACAATGGAATGATTTTTAACAATGAGAAAAGAGTCTCCTCGGCTTGGTGAAGGCTTCGTGGAAACTGCAAGGACCGCATCTTCCCATCAGGATGGCCTGATCTTTTTAGCAGGTGTGCAGGAATCCGTGGGCGTAACTCGCATTAAGATCTATTATAGGTCCTAAAATCACAACATAAGGTCTTATTTGCTCTATTCTATTTTTAGACCTCAAACTAAAGCGTAAATACATGATCTCAACTGCTTGAGGAAATCGATTTTCTCATAACGTTGCGACAGTCAAGACATTTCATTGTTCCTTACGAATAAGTTATTTCTACTAAGCCCCACTTTAAGTTCAGCTAGTGTATAAGGCAATTTTTAATGGCAATTTTTCTAGATCAACAGTAAATAAGTGGTCCTGGACTTGTACTACATTGTAATTACGAGTATATTAGTCTATCGATTAACATCAAACGTGTTTTACTATAGCTATGTAGATTGTTTAAAATGTCTTGTTAATTGCAGAAAAGTGAATTTACAAAGATACTTGGAATTTTATCGAATTTTAAGTTGTTTTTAAGATAATTAAAATAAGTACTAGATAACCAAACAAATTTAAAGAATATTATTAAACAATCTAAACGCACGTGTTCATATAGAAAGTCACTAATAGCACAACTTATCCAATAAGCCCTTTATGAACTCTAGCCCCGTATGAACATGTACCTGCCGTACCTGTTCACGTTTACATGCAGTTTTGTCAGAGCACGGTGATGTCTCTCACCTTAAAGGTAGATTCTCACTATACTTTCCCTTTTCATTCCATATCCGTTCCGTATGTTTTATTGTTTTAACGGTATACGTAAGCTTTCGTTTCGTACTAAGCTTTTTACGTAAGCTTTCGTAAACCGCTTCAAGAGAAGCGGTTACAGTTCTTGCAGGAATGGCTTCAATAGAACTGCTGGTGAAAGAACGAGACCTCATTTATCAAAGAGGAAAAGAGTATGCTGCGGAGGCTAAGCAGATGACTTACGCACAACGACAAACAAGATGGAATGAATATCAATGGTGGGATAAGACTTTTATCAATGATATTAGAAAATGGTGCGAAAGAAAATGAGGTGATATGAATTATTATACATCACATGCCATGACTGGTCATGGGGTCTTTGGCTCATACTTGCAAAGAATAAAAAAAACAGGAATATGCATGTTGTTGGTTTTGTGCAGAAGAGGTGGATACCCCAGAACACACTTTGTTTGTATATCCAAGTTTGAAGCTTACATGGTTCAAACGTACAACGAAATTGGGTATAAAATTAGAAAGACAATGCAGCAGAAGTCCTCTCTAAGAGGTGAGAACGAGTGGAAAAGTGTCAGCAGACTAATGACAAATATAACGAAGGAAAATATAGAAGAGGTATAGACATTGTCAATAAAGGATACTTTGTGAGGTTGAAGTAATGCAGGGCAGTTCCAACCGCACTTGAGAGGGAAAACAAGGGAAAGGGTTTTAGTCGGTTAAACGGTTAACCCCCCCCAACCGGGGACAAGACATTCTTACACAATCTCCTTAGATCCAACCAAAGTGGCAGAGGGAATTCCCCATATCATCTGACTAGGAGCATCCCCACCAACCACATGGTCTCGCATCTCCTAGAGGATGAATCGTATCAGCTCATTCAGTCAATCAGTTATTCGTAAAACTTGATTGTAGTAATAAATAAAGTAGATATTTTTATAAAATACCATCATTATCAAAAACTATTATTAGCTCACAATGTACTACCTAAAAACTATTTAATTTTTAATTTTCTGTCATATAGTTGTCAACCTTGAAAATGTTATTAAAAAGAATCGTCATACAATACAATTATCTAATGTTTCATAAAATAAGAATACAGACAAAATGAAGAAACAGAGCTCTCTGTAATAGAATCTATATTACATTACTGATTCACCTTTTTAGGATATTAAACGGTACAAGCTTTCATAAAGAATTCCCATAATTCCAATTAACTCTAAACTCTAGCGTTTTAAGTTTAATCTTTCTCATAAACCTCAGCCAACTAGACAGTTTTGAGTCAAATAAAGCAAATTGATCTTAACAGCGATGCCAAAATAAATACTTCGCTAATTGAAAAGTTAATATATTATTTAATTTTCACAAAATATACATTTCTAGGTACAAAATTACTAATATAGAAGGTGAACTTTATCCCCAAAACTTTTAAAATGCAAATTTGAAAATAACGCGTTCAAACAATGAGTTCTTTTATAAAAAGCAACACTATGTTCTGAAGACTTAAATATTCCTAAAACCAAACCAAACTACAAAATATTTTTTAGAGACCTTTTAAAGATATATTATTTTGATACACTAAGTTTAAGAAATAGGGAATGGTTGAACTGAACGTGAAAGATTGAATTGTACTAAACTACGAAACAAAGAAGGGATACAGGTCCCAGGGCGTATTTTTTAATTCATTACATCATATTTTGATTTTCCTTGGCGAATTGTTATCGGCAGCCCGTTGACTCGTTCAAGAATATACCAATTGAGCAATGAAAGTTTTTCCTTTATATTAATAATTTAAAAATGTTCATAAATTCCTTTATTGATTTTGTTGTTTAATAACATTTGTAGTTTTGTTATTGGTCTTTTTTATTATTCTGAACTTAACAGGCCATAAGATTAAAAAATAATTTTACTTTTTCGCTGGTTGTATTTTTAAGAGATCCTGTATTAAACTGCGTTGGTTAAATCATTTTTTTTTTAATTTCACATTGGTAAAAGTAACGAATATCCTACAATTTTAAAGTTAATTTCAGTTTTGTTAACATATCTCTTAAAAAAGGTAGAAAAAATACAAGTTAGAGTAAAAATTGATTATCTTTTATTCCAGACGGAGTTATCGTAAAAATTCCAAATACGTCCCGAGATATTAGTCTTAGCTATACCCAGAACTTATAATTCTAGTTAATTTTTTTTGGCAAAATGGCAGCAACACAAAAATTACAAAAATTACATTCCTTTTTTTCACACCCTGTATATCATAGAAAACTAAATCTCGTACAAAATTAGAAAAATCTGATCAATCTACGAAAAACGATCTTTAATATGCTAAAAAATCAACAAAATCGGTCCATTTTTTTTTTCAAAGTTGACTTGTAACTTGTTGTTGCTGAAAATGAGTAAAAAAATCGCTGTGGTATTTAATTTGACGGCCAGTTTATTCTACTGATCGAGATCGAAAAGATGGAAATCGGTCAGTGAACGAAATGAACTAAACGATCTAATTTTTCTTTTGTACTATTCTAGTGATCGAGACCGAAAGATGGAAATCGGTCAGTGAACGAAATGAGCAAAACGAATGTGTCTTTCTTTCAATCGAACAGAGAGTGCGGCGTTTGTTGCCGCCATGAACACAAAGAATATAGCTTATCGTGGGTAGCCTAAAATTTTATTTTAATTTAAAACTCTAATATATATAAAAAAACAAGTTCGGTTAGAATGATCGGTTCGGTTCGATCGATGACATCACTATATAATTTTTATATACCGTGCTGGCAATCGTTACTTTTGGGTCGGTACTTACATGTGTGGAAGTAAATCGCATAGGGATCTTATTAAGTCGGAATGAGAGAAATGTGACGGTGTGCTGTTGCGGCGTTACCGGTACGCCTTTCCCTATCAGGTAAAGTAAAATCACGATCGCAAACCGCTTATATTATTTTTAAACGACTTTTTTTTCGAAAAGATAACTAGATAAAATCATTAGATATGTTTCTGCGCATCTGAAATGGAATTATAAGAATATCGTTAGGGTGCCCATTTTTTTTATAACGATATAACGCGATAAATTAAAAACTCAACTTTTTAACACATAACAAGCCATAACTTAAGAACCACTTTAGATATTGAAACTTTTTATTTTGAAGATCGGATCTTTTACAATATGATTAAATAAGAAAAATTCGATAAGGTTGTTTCTTTTTCTTTCAAAAATTAACATTTTCAGCAATCGTGTAACTTTTTTATTTATAAAGATTTTCACATCCTGTCTGTGAAAAAAATATAGCAGAAGTGTTAAGAAAGTTTTTGAAAAAACTACAATCAATTATTTTTAATAGATTTTGAGATATCGATTCATTTTGAATTCAGAGAGACATTTTGAATTCAGAGATAGAGCGACCACTGTCGAACACCAACTCAATTACAATTATTTTTACCAAAAATGCAAGTGTTTCTAACTTGCACTTAAACATTTTCAAGCTATAGGGAAAATTACAACGACTCGTTAATAAATAAACAAATAAAGTATCGTGAGACGTAATTAAATCGTTAAGCTGAACGCCTTTCCTTTGAACTTTATGTACTGACAGAGGTACTGATTGGGTCGACCGGTGGACTGCGACAAATCTGCTGTATCCCCTTCCACGTCTCTTAGCAATATGCGCAGTTTCTCGGTTTAGTTCGTACGTTTGGCAACGTGTTTACTGTTCTCTCTTTGTTCAGTACATTATAAACGCATTGTGCTCTTCTTACATACGGAAATCTCGACCCAAGACTAACCTTTGCCAGTCCTTAGTATAAAATTACTGCGATCTTCATTTCAACAACTATGAACTCTGGCGCCTATTACTTTATTTATATAGCATTAATATATAAACAACAATTACTTAATCCTTAGCCGGCGCTGGATTCCATCTCTAACGTAAGACGGCAAAACAGCACTTGATTCGTACTAAATGAACTAAACAAACTAGCCTTTTGAAGTGAACTAAACTTCCCGCCTCTAAATGTCAATATATAATTTTGTGGTACTAACGGTTTGGGTTATCAATTAATATGATGTAAACTTATTAGTACACACTTTATTAAAATACTTTAATCAAATACACAGTTTAAAGAAGGCTGAGTAAACTTATTCGTAGTAATTGTTGAGAGTGTGTTGTTAGAGTGTGTGTGTGACATCGTTGACCGTTGACAGACGTGTTTTTGTTATTACTCTATGGACGTTTCTCGATATTCGAGTATCACCAAGGATAGAGTAGGAATGTCGCTTTCAACATTGTCACCACAATACTCCCCCCTAAAAAACGGAGTTGGTAGAAAATAGTATAGGATATTACAAAACATAATAATACATTAATACAATAAAAAGGTATTCATTATGACTAAACATTTGTATGTAAATGTAAATGTATGTATTTAACTTAAACTAGTGTAATACTAATACAAAGATTATTCTATAAATAAAAACGAACTTGTTTTTTTTTGAATGTTATACATTTGCTAGTTTCTGTAACCGAAGACAGTTCTTTACAGTAAGAGTGATCATGAGAAATATTGTCAGGTGCAAGTAAATATGCAGGTTTGAGTCTATCTTTAGAAATGTTAACGTTTTTACCATTAATTGCAATGTTGAAATATTTCTCATGTCGAGATATTACACGATAAGGTCCATCATAAGGAGGTTGTAGAGGTTTTCTTACAGAATCTCTTCGTAAAAATACATGAGTACATTTCTCCAATTCGGGTGATATAAAAGGTTTTGAACTAGAGTGGTTACTATCAGGTACAGGTCTTAACATTTCCATTTTGTTTTTTAATAGCGTAAGGAATGTCGAAGGATCGGTATGAGTGTTAGAAGTTTGAAAAAATTCGCCTGGTAAACGTATGGAAGAACCGTAAACTAGTTCAGCAGGGGAAACTTCCACGTCTGAGCGAAGAGTAGCACGTAATCCTAACAGTACCGTAGGTAAAACTTCTGTCCATTGTGGAGAAGAATGCGCCATTATAGCGGCTTTTAAAGTTCGATGCCATCGTTCAATCTTTCCATTACATTTGGGATTGTATGGTGAAGATCGAACTCGCTTACATCCCATTAATATGCTGAGACTTTGAAATAGAGAACTTTCGAATTGACGACCTTGGTCAGTAACAATTTTTAGTGGAGTTCCAAAACGGCATATCCAACCAGAATAAAAGGCGGATGCGATAGTTTCAGCAGTTATATTGCTCAAAGGGATTGCTTCGGCCCAACAAGAAAATCGGTCAATACAAGTAAGGCAATAAGAATAACCATTAGAAGAGGGTAAGGGACCAATAATGTCGATATTTACAATCTGAAATCGTTCTTCGGGTATTTGAAATTGTTGATATGGTGTAAGGGTATGTCTATGTATTTTGGACTGTTGGCATGTTATACACGCTCGTGTCCATACTTTGATGTCTTTATTCATCGAAGGCCAAACGAAGCGTGAAGATATCAATTTATTAGTAGCTCGTATGCCTGGATGAGAAAGGTTATGGAATTTTTTGAAAATAAGCTGTCTGAAGCTTAAAGGTACAAATGGCCTAATGTGTGATTGACTACAATCACAAAAGAGCATTGTAGAAGTGTCTGCAAAGGTACACTCTTTAAGCGATAGGGAAGTTGAGTTGGGGTTTTGAAGAATTTGTTGAAGTTCAGGATCATCTTTTTGATGTCTCTGAAATTCATCGTAATCGATTACATCTCGAGAATTAATAGAATTAATCCGTGAAAGAGCATCTGCGACAATATTATTTTTACCACTGATGTGGATTATATCAGTGGAAAACTGTGAAATATAATCAAGATGACGTGTTTGGCGTGGTGAAGCTTTGTCGGATTTTTGTCGAAAAGCGTATGTGAGTGGTTTGTGGTCGGTGAATATTTGGAAATTACGGCCTTCTAACAAATATTTGAAATATTTTACAGCCGAATAAATTCCAAGAAGTTCACGGTCGTATGTGCTGTATTTCGTTTCGCTAGGGGTGAATTTACGTGAAAAAAAACTAAGGGGTTTCCAAATTCCGTTTTCGTATTGTTCAACAACAGCTCCTAGAGCGCTGTTAGATGCGTCCACTGTAAGAGAGAGTGGGAAAGAAGAATGAGGATGAACAAGCAAGGCTGCATTGGCTAAATCATTTTTAGATTTTTCGAATGCAGATAAAGCTTCAGAAGTCCATGATAATGGCGTTTTATCAGACTTTTTGCAATTCTTGTGCATCTGGTGAAGGATAGTTTGATGATCAGCTGCATGAGGGGTAAAACGGCGGTAGAAGTTCAACATTCCAAGATACCGTCTCAAATCACAAGCGAATTTAGGTAGAGGGTAGTCTAAAATGGTTGTTACTCGATCTGGAAGTGGTCTAGTACCATTCGAAGATATTTCGTAACCTAAAAATTTTATGCAACTCTCGCCAAAGACACATTTTTCGAGATTGATCGTGAGACCATATTGTTGTAGGCGTTGAAAAATTTGTCGAAGATGAACTTCATGCTGCTCTGGACTAGAGGATGCTATAAGGATGTCGTCAATATAGGAAAAACAGAAGTCTAGATTGCGTAAGACTTCGTGAATGAAACGTTGAAAGGATTGAGCTGCGTTGCGTAGACCAAATTGCATACGAGTAAATTCGAACAAACCAAAGGGTGTGATTATGGCTGTTTTCGGAATAGATTCGGGATCGACAGGTATTTGATGATATGCTCTAACAAGGTCTAGGGTGCTAAAAATTGTTTTACCATGTAAAATGTGATTGAAATCTTGTAGGTTAGGCACAGGGTAATTATCAGGTCGTGTAATGGCATTTAAGCGACGGTAATCGCCAAGAGGTCGCCAGGAACCTGATTTTTTCTTAACAAGATGCAGTGGACTTGCCCAGCTACTGTTTGAAGGACGGCAAATTCCCTGGTCTAAGAGAGTTTGGAATTCTTGTTTGGCAATGGTAAGCTTATCAGCAGGGAGACGACGAGCTTTGGACACTACTGGTGGACCATCTGTAGGGATGATGTGTGTAGTTTGGTGAGGAATATAAGAGTCTGTTTTCGAAAGTTTTGTAATGGCGGAATATTTCTCGAGTAGCTTAAAATATTTACAATTTTTGTCAATTGTTGATACAGAGTCAGATGAGGAAAGTTTAAGTTTACCAGGATAAGATAAGTTAGTGCTAGTATCAATAATTTTCTTCCCATGAAGGTCTATTAATAGTCGAAAATGATGTAGAAAATCTGCTCCTAAAATGGCAGTATCAGTTTGAGCTATTACGAAATGCCAGGTGAAGTTCCGTTTTAAACCCAAGCTGACAGTAACACTCTTTGTACCAAACGTGGGAATCAGGGTGTTATTAGCGGCATATAAACAAGTTTTATTATGTTGATCATAATTACGTGTCATTTTAGGTAAAATGGAAACATCAGAACCTGAATCTATTAAAAATGATATACCTGTTTTAGGGTCCTTAATAACTAACCGATGGTTGTTAGAGAAGGTAGAGTTGACTGTAGCAGGAGGGTTGGTAAGGCGACTGGTAGGGTTCACGGCGTTCGTCGCCCTTAACGTCGTGAAGTGTCGTTTTCCTGGATGGGGCCCTTCTTGCAAGGCGCTCTGCATGATCTTGCACGGTCCTTGAAATGAAGATGGTACCAACAGACTTCACCAGCCTCCTCCTGGGGCTGACTGTTTTCGACCTTTTCCGTGGTGATTGCTCACGACGAGGATGCTGTAGTTTCAACTCTTGAACTTCTTTGTAGAGCTTTCGGATGGTATCAGTAAGTGAAGGATCGTTGTTGTGCACTGCGAAGTTGCGGGGTTGTTCAATCTCTGCGATTTTGTCTGCCATTTTCGCCAAATTGTCTAGATTGTCATTACTGGTGGCTAATACTGATTGCATCTGTGCAGGTAAATGTTGCATTAACAGGGTTTTCAGTAATTCACATGAAACTGATGAACCTCCTAAACGTGTCATCTCATTTAATAGCTGCGAAGGTTTTTTGTCGCCGAGATTCATGTCTGACAAGAGAGTTTTTAATTTCTTCTCCTGAGAATCTGAATATATTGAGATTAATCTGTCTTTGATAGCGTTGTACTTATTGTCCGCAGGTGGGTTTAGGAGTAGTTCTGATATTTGACTTAAAATACTCGTGTCCACAACACTAAGCACATGGTTGTATTTTGTTAGGTCTGCTGTAATACTTGATAGAGCAAATTGTGCTTCCAGTTGAACAAACCACAGTTTCGGATCGGCCTTCCAGAACGGTGGTGGTTTGATAGCCACTCGATCCACGTGTTGAGCTCGCTCTGCGGGTGTATTCGTTGGGTTCGCTTCGTTCATGTCGTTCATGACGAGAATTTAATCGATTGTTGCGTGTTCGAGGTAATTCCGGGGTCACCAATTGTGGTACTAACGGTTTGGATTATCAATTAATATGATGTAAACTTATTAGTACACACTTTATTAAAATACTTTAATCAAATACACAGTTTAAAGAAGGCTGAGTAAATTTATTCGTAGTAATTGTTGAGAGTGTGTTGTGAGAGTGTGTGTGTGACATCGTTGACCGTTGACAGACGTGTTTTTGTTATTACTCTATGGACGTTTCTCGATATTCGAGTATCACCAAGGATAGAGTAGGAATGTCGCTTTCAACATTGTCACCACAATTTCTTTTATTATTATTCTTTTTTAGGTTATAATGGCGCCACGTGCAAGTTTTCTCTTCAAGAGAGAAGTGGCACCATCGCCCATCAAAACGACATCGGAAGAGCCGCCGAAGTTAGAGGAGAAGATCATGGAATCGACGACCACCTTGGCTCCAGTACCATCCGAAGGTCCTCATATTTTTAATAATCGATCATATCACCACTTAAACCGTGGTCGTCCAACTCCATTTCCGGTAGAGCCAGGTAGACAAAAATCTTTAAATTAATAAGACACTTTTAAATTAGTAATTAACACTGTCCACTACACCAGTATGTATATTAGTTAGAAAAAATACTGATTTACTAAAATTAACTGATTAATACAAGCTGGGAATCAGGAATATAACTTAGACAAAAATACTATCAGAAAAATGAGATGTAGATTGTTTTCAAGTGACTACTTCACAACTAATATCAATCCTAAAACTACTGAGCTTAGACAGGATGTCTCAAAAAACATGTGCCATCTCTCGTGGGGAGATCAACATAGGTCCGATTTTTCTTTATTTCGTAGCTACAGTATGTTCAACTCTTAATATTTTTTCGATTTTATATAATTTTCTTCCAATGACTTTTATTTCTTTGAAATTTTGAAGGCAAAAGTTATTTTAAAGCTAAAGAAGTGTCGACATATTCACCAGGGACCCTATGGATTATTAATGGCATAATTTTCTAAAAAAAACATGTAATAAATATACGTTTCAAACCGCTTTTAGTAAATCAGTGTAATGAATGTCGTAGAACTACCTGTAACTACCCCTCATGTATTCAATATCGATTTCATCCAACATTATTCTTCCATATATTTAATACCTTTACAACACGCAAACTGACTGAACTGTTAAAACGTATCTTCATTTACTAAAAAGGGCACTATATGTTCAAAAATCTTTACGTAGCATCCTGTATCGATCAAGGTAAAATATTTTGCGACGTAGGTTAAGATTTAGGTCAGTAAGTTCTACTTCAATCATTTTAGAAAAGCTCTAAGTCTCTAAAGGGACTACAGCTTTACTACATTTAATTGATAAGTTGTAGTTTCGTCTTAACATTAGAGAAATATTTTATTTTCTCATTTGGTGCACAAATATGATAAAATATTACAATTTCTTAGCTGTCCTTTAAAATATAAGGCTTGCCAATTTCTATTAAGAGGATTGTCGATTAGATATACAGGATGTTTTGTACGAAAAACGTACTACCAAATTTCAAGGGCGATAAAAAAATAAGAAAAAAAAGTTCCAGTAAATGTGTTATAAACAAACAGAGTGTTCAAACATTAAAAAAGTTTTTTTAATTTTCTTAAATAACATTATTTTTTTTATTTGTAATCTGTTATCAAGCATATTTTAATATTTTAGTTTCAACTTGAAATTAAAACTTTTAAAGTTGTTTTTAATGCTTAAAACAGTTCTAGATAGGCATATCGAGTTAGCTATGGGTGCGTCTCAAAAGTGGTTCACACCTATAACTTTTTTATCTTTCCAGATAAAACAATGCGATTTGCCGTGTTAGTATCTGACATAAATTAGGATTGATTGACATATTCAATTGTTTTCGGTCGATTCCGGAAATGACTACAACTTTTATTTTTAAATTGCACACTCGGTATTTTTTACTTTATTCGATAGAAAATATCACTGTGAATAGAATGACATATCATGTGTCAACTTTGGACATTTTCGCATATGATTTATTTGAAATTGTAACATGCGGTTCATAACGACAATTGGACTCGAAATACAAAGTGTGTGGTATAAAATTAATCGTAAAAAAAATGCTTTTTCCAAAAATGCTAATGAGCGACCCTTGTTCCATTTGAACAAATAGAGATATGATTAAAAATACGATTTGGGCATCATTTAATCGGTCCGGACAAGACACTAAAAACATTAGACGATCAAATCTATTTTTCCAAGGTTCCTTGATTAAAAATTAGTGTTTTTATAGCACTCTAGATTGAAATTTAAAATACAATTTTATTTTAAGCAAAAATGTCAAAAATTGACATAATATGAAGTGACAGAAAACAATTGAATACGCCAATCAATCCTAATTTATGTCATATACTAACATACCAAATCTCAGTTATAGGGGTGAGTCACTTTTGAGACGCACCCAGTATATTGATAATTAAATAAAATGCCATATTATTTAATGGCTGTTAAACGCTTATAATAATAAAAAATTGTTTTTGTGTAATTTCAAGAAAAATTATGACATTTCATTAAAAATACTCATGCACATCATTAAAAATATTTACCATCGGCTTAGAAAATATGCTGACAAATTGAGAACGAACGTCATATGCTCATAATCTATAATAAGAAGCTTTTAAAGCCCTATCAAGCCCTAAAAGACTATTGTTCGCTAGAGCAATCAAAATTTTTCTCTCTACTTTGAAGTGGGTATTTATCAAGGAAAAATTATTAGAATTTATTTTTTTATTTATATAAAAATTATTATTTGATGTAATACCAGAAAAGAAACTTGCTAAAGAGAGGCAAATGTAACTAGGTCGATGTAAGAAGCTTAGTAAATATTTATTAGACCATTTAAATGGTTTTCTGTTTTTTGCAGCTTCACGCAGAAATATTATTATAAAGCGGCCCATACATTATCAAACAAATTGCGCAACACAGGCTGTTGCGCAACGAGTTGCCAATATATGGTAACGTTTGATGCGTTGTATGTATGGTAACGTTTGATGCGTTGCGCAATTCTTTGATAAGTTTCAAGAATGTTTGAATTCCTTTATGCAACAGGACTCTGCGCAACGCGTTGTGTAGTGTATGTGTGTGTTGAGCTTCGTTGTGCAATATTTTAGTTCTTTCATCCAAATTCTAAGATTTATTTTTCGTTTTTTGGTATCATCGACATCATCTAGGGTATATATCATAATTATTGACGCAATGGCAATGGAGAACATGATTGTTTCTCGAACAATGCACAATTTTTAATAAAAAGTTTGGTTTGGTTTGGTTGCGCAATGACTTGCCAATGTGTGGCAACGTTTGATGCGTTGTATCTATAATAACGTTTGATGCGTTGCGCAATTGTTTGATAAGTTTCAAGAATGTTTGAATTCTTTTATGCAACAGGACTATGCGCAACGCGTTGTGTAGTGTATGTGTGTGTTGAGCTTCGTTGTGCAATATTTTAGTTCTTTCATCCAAATTCTAAGATTTATTTTTCGTTTTTAGGTATCATCGACATCATCTAGGGTATATATCATAATTATTGACGCAATGGCAATGGAGAACATGATTGTTTCTCGAACAATGCACAATTTTTAATAAAAAGTTTGGTTTGGTTTGGTTGCGCAACGACTTGCCAATGTGTGGCAACGTTTGATGCGTTGTATCTATGATAACGTTTGATGCGTTGCGCAATTGTTTGATAAGTTTCAAGAATGTTTGAATTCTTTTATGCAACAGGACTCTGCGCAACGCGTTGTGTAGTGTATGTGTGTGTTGAGCTACGTTGTGCAATATTTTAGTTCTTTTATCCAAATTCTAAGGTTTCTTTTTCCTGTTTTGGTATCATCGACATCATCTAGGGTATATATCATAATTATTGACGCAATGGCAATGGAGGACATGATTTTTCTCGAACAATGCACAACTTTTTTACCAAGTGCATGGGTAACGCAATTGTGCAACGCAAAGCTGCACATCGCTTTGTTGCGCAATTTGTTTGATAATGTATGGGCCGCTTTAGAAGAGGCAATCAACAAAGTAAAAACGAAAAATAATTTATATTTAATTGATATAAAAATATTACATATATATTTTGTGACATTTAGCTAGACAAAATCTTATTTAACAGTATTACTCCTACAGTCTGACAAACGGATCTGAAACAACGGGGCAACGGTGAGGGGATCGCAATTTTCTAAAATCATGACCGATTTCATTCATAAAATATCCACGAGCGTGCGGTGTTTCATAAAAATATATCAGGAATTTTTATAATATTATCCAGTAAAGTTTATAATATTATTTTACTTTAAATGTACCTACATTTTGTTTAGTCATTTGCCAAATATAGTAATATTTGTTAAAACGCGTGTACTAATTACAATAAACACAAATCAAGTTAAAGACATAAAACACAATACAATAACACCGCCACTGGATTTTTCAATGGTAGTGACTGTTTCTACTATTCCTAGAGAGGGGCATAAAGTTGGGGGTAATGGCGGCAAGACGTGCGAGAATCTCGACCAATCAGACTGGTTGAATCCGGGATGCCATGATGAATTTTGTCAGCGTTGCCAGCTGACCCTAAGCGGACATTATCTTAAGGAAATACTTTACCTTTTATAATAGGCAGAACCTTAGATTAACAATGGCAGAACGAACGAAAACTGTTAATTAGATAAATACACATTATTATAATAAGGACTACGTCAACATATTAGCATATATATAATTATGTATGCTGAAGTGAACTAAAATATATTCAATTTATAGGTAATATCGAGCAACTTTGCTTTTCTATAATTAAACGTGACAACATCGACTTTTTTTGCCCGAATTCCTTCCGCTGTTTTAGATTCGTTTGTCAGATAATACTTATTGGGGCGCCACCTACATATTTTTAACTGGTTTGAAGTGTAATAATTTTTTGTCAGTGCCTGAATAAAATCAAACCAAACTAAACTACTGAGTGAAAAAATATACATTTCCGCGGTTTTTTACCTAAAAAAAAATTCTTGCCAAAACTCGCTACAACATGCCGACAGGATTATTACAACATTATTAGACTTAAACCAAAAATTTGAAATGATTTTATGCCAAAGGTTCAACAAAAACTGTTTCATCATTTTTAATCATTTTTTTTAGAAAAAATTGTGATTAATTTAAAAAATATATACATATATTTGTGCTCTATGTGCGCATATTTGAAGTGAAACTTCTTACTAACAGCGATTAAATTGAAGGATTTGTGAAGGAGATATATATTTTTAAAATGCTTTTTAAAAACTAAAACTGTAAACTAAACTGTAAAAATGCTTTTTATAAACTTCAAAGAAACTAGAGTTAATATAAAACCGTATACTATTCTATCTTTATAATTTTATAATATTTTTTAATTTTCATTACAAACTATATTCTCTACATTTATCTGACTACTACTAATTGCTCTACAACCTAACTAACAATTTGGTTTGTGTGCTCTGTGGTTTTGTTTAAATTTTGATTTATTTTTAAATTAATGTTAATCGTTAGGCAACCAGTAAACTCATAGAATATGTATTTCTTTTACATAATCAAAATTTTCACTCTAAATTGTACATAACCAATTGGTCACTCTAAATCGCTGTCTTTTTTAGACAGATGTCACTCAGAACTCAGTTGTTAACAAAAGTTTCAACTTAAAATAAAATTTTAATCAATCACAATGAGGAAAATGCATGTTTTTAAATAAATGTTAAAAATAGTTCATATAATTACAAATTGAACAAAGAAAAATCGTTGATATCAGTTAAGAAATGCCTCTAATATAAAATAATTAAATATTGTTAATTTAAATGGCCGGGCAAACGCTCTTTACCGCGCCTTGCCGCTGTGACGTCACCCGCCGTTCTTCTGGTTGAGTGAAGCCAGATGCGTGTTTATTTTACACAGTTTGCTTTTAAACGCTGTTGAATCCGAGTCAAAATTTTAGTTATTTGTGTTAATTAATACATAATTAATAATTAGTGTATTTATAAATAGTAATGGATGAGCGAAAACAGAAAAAAATGGTGCAAGGCCATGAGAAGAGATCCTCTATTTCTCCGATTTATTGTTGTGAAGATCATTTTGATGTAAGATGTAAGTTCATATATTTATGTATATTGTCTTACATAGGTATATGAAATTTGAAACCCACAAAAAAAGTTGCATGGTTTTTCAAATACTCCCTTTTAAAAATAATTCTAGTTATATAGGGTGGCTCAAAAAAGTTGTTCCAGAAAATTGTAGGTATTTTTCGTGTATAATTTCCTATACCTATCTTCAACTGTTTACGAAATATTGACAGTTGAAAAGCGGTCATTTTAACACTTTGACAAGCTCTAAAATCTGAACCAAATGAGATCGGGAAAAATGGTTTACATATTCCTATCCTAGTTTTTCATAAGCTACCGAATGATACAACTTCGAATTTAAGCGGGACTTACAAAAGTTAAAGTTACTGTTATTAGATAGCTTATGAAAAACTAGAGTAGAAATGTGTAAACCTTTATCCTCGATCTCTCTTGACTTAGATTATAGAGCTTGTCAAAATGTCAAAGTAAAGTGGCCGCTTTTCAACTGTCAATATTTCGTAAACATTTGAAGATAGGTATAGGATATTATTCATGAAATATATCTAGAATATCTAGAAATTTCCGAAGAATCCAAAAATATATAGGGTGTTTCACTTAAAAAAAGTAACTTAATTTTGGCGTTTGCTTATGGAACACCTTGTATAATACGTTCATTACTGATAAAAAAATTCAATTTATTTCCTATAATTTCGTAAAAAAACAGTCTTTAAAAATAACAAGGGCAAGGGGGGTGTCAATATATAAAAAAATTCACAGTCCTTTACAGAGATGCAACCGGGGGGGCATTGAAAATGATGAATAAAAACGTAAAAATATGATTAGTGTTAATATGAGTGTATTACATACATATGTTTAAATAACGAACTTAACAAAAAACAACAGATTTAAAGATTCACTGAAAAAGTAGTAATGTTAACATTAAATAAAACATTATCAATAATAATTATGCGATCGCACCTATCCGTAAAACAAGCAAGCAAAAAAACCTCGAAAAAACAAAATAACATACAAAACATCAGGTTAACATGATGACAGATCATGATCAATGATCAGATAAAGAATTCTTACAGAAAGTTACACTTTACGATATATTTTTAACTGTTAAAGGCAAACCCCATTTAAACACAAAACTTTTAATACCTACTACTGTATCTAAAGACTTTTTTTAAATTACTAAATTCTTAGCCACGCTTCTGTTTTTCTTGGCTGTTGTGCGTCACGTCACAGATTAACAGGCCCACGTTTGCACCACAAGGCGATGCTGCAGACCACTAGGTAGACCGGTCGTAGAAATTTATGTTATACAACTTGTAGTCAATCTACACAAATATTATCAGAAACTTTTTTTCTTTTAAAATGTGTTCAGATTTTGTAAAAAGTATAAGTCAAAATCGCAAAACTTAAATTTGATATGAGTTTCTTAATTCGTTTTTAACTAATATAGTGGCGAATTACAAAAATTCCTTTTCAATGAAAATTAATGAGTTAAATAAAATAATTTAATAAATTATTCGCTTTTTCTCGCGACTACGTTCGCGTTACACCTCGAATCGTTCATGCATTGATTAAATGATTTTTTACTTCTTTATAGAGAGCTAGTGAGCATAGATGTTTTTATTTTTCAACTTTTTTATTTATTAAGAGCACTAATACTCTCTTTATAGGTTATTTTTTATTCTTTGAAGGATAATTGAGGAAGCTATATTTCGTTATGATGTCACTAAATAAACCCTTGTATAAAATTTTATACTGTCTGGTTTATAATGTTATAGTATTGCATTTTCGTACAGCAAACTTTCATTCCCTATTCTACTCCCTAAGGGTATAAATTTCATAAATTCGCTTTACCTTTGTGCCAATTTTTATGTGTATATTCCAGAGGTCACCAAGTTTTATATAAACTTTTACTAACTTTTACCCATTTGGTTGATGAATTTCAAAATTTCTTCTAATTCTTTTTGTAGGATTTCATTCTTCTAGACCAAATAGTAAGGAATTTTCATACAACAAACTGTTCCGAGATAATTTTACTCTAAGAGGACGAATTTCCTAAAACCAATCAGGAAAAATCCAAAACCTACCGTTATAGGAGGTATAAGATGATTAAACTTATATAATGACAACTACTTATCGGATAACAAATTAATTACTACTGTCAGCTATTTCAGCTACTGTCTAGGTAGAATATACCTAGAGTACCTACACCTACCTATGATGTAGGTAGATTAAAGCTTATTTTGACGTTACCTCTCACTTCGGTGTCACAAGCTGAATTTTTCAGGGATGGAAGTACAGTACATGATATGGGGACTTACCTTATTCCGAAAGTAGTACAAAATTAGACCGGGTAAAAGGGCACTATCATCAAAAATCGATATATTAATACCACCGTATAGAGAAAACAAATACTTATTTTTTGATCCATTACACAATAAAGTCTTCGTAGGGAGTAATTTTTTATAATTATTTACGAAAAAACATTTCCATTAGCGCTTATGACCAAAAAAAAACTTTAAACATGAATAATCATTTCAATCATGCGAAAATTTGGTTTAAAATAGATTTTTTAATATAACTTTCATTTAACGAAAACGAAGGCCTAAATGAAAAAAGAAACAATTTAAAAGTTTCGCTTATGTCTTGACAAGGTATCAAAGCAAACCCCATATTTTTTGCTTTTAAACTAATAAAGATATATCAATAAACAATTAGCGATGTAATGGTTTTTGCGGGCGCTGGCCGACTGCCGCCGCTGCGCCGAGATTTCCTATACCCTTGTATATATGACGTCATGGTGTGGGAAATGTAGCATTTTAATTCGATTTGGGCTCCCTTATATAGGATAACAGAAACATTTTCAATGTTAAAAAACTTTCTTTTTCACACTATGCTCTGGAGTTATTTTTCCATGTACTAAACAAATATTTTTGTCTCTTTTCACTTCTACATAACCTACAGCATTATCTCCATACGTGATCTGAAAAGTAAGTTTATAACATCAATATTTATAACTATAAAAGTTCGTAACAGTAGGTACCTACTTACACTTAAATATGCCTCAGTACTACAAAGAATAAATGTTACATACCTATCTGTTTTTCTTGCCTCGTAATTCAGCACCAATAAATTGGGAATTTGTATTTATAAGAGCAGCCAACATAAAAGCATCGACTTTTGGCAAGTTATCTGATTGTGCTTTTACAAAACCGGAATCTGCCATTACTTAAAAAATTCTCAGAACACACAACACGCACAAATAATAACTGCACACTAAAAGCATAAAAAGCTCCTTCAATCAACGCTAGAAGCAACAAAAATGTCTTAGTACACCACCTAAATACGTACATAAATGGAACACGTCTGGCTATGGTCTGGCTGCTTCTGGCCATCGCGGGTCGACGAGAACGGCGGGTGACGTCAGACCAATAGAATATCGTTTCAATTCGCGAGGCGTCGTTTGCGTTATCCATAGTATTTTAATGGCCCGTTTTATAAAATTGTGGTACTGCTTTCAAGAAAAAAGCTTTTTTGCATTTACACATACTTATTCTAATAAATTGAACAGTTTCTGGCGAAAAATAAAATATATGTATCTTCCTCATTGTTTATCTCCATCATTTACTGGATTAATAACACAGAAATTACAGCTCAATTACAAATAATTCATAATTATTTATAGAGATTTACAGTAATTTTGTTATATTTTACGAATATTCTCGTTGATTATTGGTTTGAAATAAATATGACAGTGTCCTCCAATGAAAATTCGAGTTACCAACTCTAAATTCTAATTCTGGAGCTGGCAAATGAGCTAGATTTTTTACCTAGACCGTTATTCAAAAGCCACAAACCTATCGATGGAAATATGCATGAAATCAAGGTTGGTACAGTCTTAAGTTTATTATAGTGATTTTCTTAGCCCCGTATGGCACAGATCGTTACCCAGTATTGCCACAAACTTAGCGTTATTATTAGCGTTTTTTAAATCGAATATAAATTTTTTACAAGCATTTTGATGAAGAAAATAAAAGTACTTTTTCCCCTCTGTATTTTATCTAAGAGTAATTGGTAAAAAAATATTAAGTGAAAACAAAGTTTTCAAGAATGTATCAATCGATATAAGTAATTAATAAGAAGTATAATTAAAATTCTTGTGTAGACAATATAATTATTTTTTTACGTTTTTTTAATTCGATTTTACTTTTTTTGTTTACATTAAAAACATTTATACATTATATAGCCTTGTACTCAAGACGTAATTAATTATATAAAAAATAACACTTGATTGTTCTTAATAGCCCTAATTACCAATTCAAATTGACACTAACCAAATATGTTTGTTTCGTACCCATTTTCACAAGACACATAAAACGATGCATAAACACACAAACAATCGATACGTAGATCATGAGTGTTGTGCAACAGAAAAAAAATATGTTTTAAAGTGGTATCCCTTATTTCAGTATTCGCTTATCGCATTGTTGTTTTCTTGCTTTGACTTAAGCCATGTTTTGTCTATGTTTATAGAAACCAAATCCACGAATTCGACAGCAAAAGAAAATGTTTTCCAAGAAGCCATGGACAAATTGCAGAAGGAAACTAACATGGACGAGTGGGTGCTGGTTACAATCTTGATCGGTAAGGAATGTTCAAAATATATAAATGTAATACAAATTTTAACAAAAAATACGTACAAAATGTCCCCGGATTGTCTTTAAAGTGGAAAAACTTTTTTATTATTGACATTTTCAGATACATTCTTCATAAAAAATTTGTTTGCTCCAAAATGCAGAATAAAACACTAAGTCACCCAATATAAAATCAAATCAAATCATTTATTGGATGTTAATAGATACAAGTATCCCTACACAAAGTCATATTTTGTAAAATGCAAAATTATAAAATAAGCACAATTATCAAACAGTAACTTAAAGTACACAAAAAAACAATAAATACACAATGTAAATGTTTTGACCTATAACCACGCTATAACCCTTCACTGCTTTCTAAAAAATCAGTAACACTAAAATAAGCCATATCAAGAAGGTAGCTTTTAATTGTCGTTTTAAATTGATGTTTTGGTAAATTTCTGACATTTTGAGATAATTTATTAAAGCATGCAGGAGCATAATGAAGGCTGGAGTTCCAAGATCTTCCGAGGCGCATATGAACAGGCTTTATATTTATTCTATTTCTGGTTGCATAATTGTGTTGTTCATCATGCGTAGTATATAGTTCTAGGTTATCCTTCACAAACACAAGACACTGGAGAATATAGCAACATGGAAGTGTCAGTATTCCCATTCTTTTGTAGGCGTTTTTGTATCTGCTTGATAACTTAAATTTGACAAAATTCTCAATGCTTTTCTTTGCAGTCCAAACAGTTTGTCAGCATGAGCTGAGTGACCCCAAACAAGTATTCCATAAGTAAGCACCGAGTGAATGAGAGCATGATAGGCAGCTCCTAACACATCACTCTCCACACACCTAGCTAATCGCCGAAATGCATACATGCCTATGGAAACCTTCCTTGCCACATAGTCTACGTGACTTTCAAGACTCAGTTTTGTGTCAAATTTTATTCCCAGAAATCGGATACTGCAGAAATCTATTTTATATTTTATTTTAAGAGAAAAAATAACTCTTTCTGTTTTAGTGTCATTCAGGCATAATCGGTTTGCCTGAAACCGATTATGCGTTGTCACCAACATTTAGCAAAATCGATTCAAAATCAGTTTGAATTTCTTCAGGGGATTTCCGAGCACATAAGATAGTAGTGTCATCGTCAGACAAAATCATATTATTCTGAAGTGTAGCCACGGGTAAATCATTAATGTAAATTAAAAACAATAAGGGTCCTAATACTGAGCCTTGCGGAACCCCATATTTTACAACACTCACATCAGAAAGCGTACCGTTGGCTAATGTTTGTTGAGATCGGTTTACAAGATAATCAGCCAATAATTTCGAACTCAAATTATTTACTCCATAATATGAAATTTTCTGTAATAGTATGTTGTGATCAACACAATCAAAGGCCTTGGTAAGGTCACAGAAGACCGAACCAACATAGTTACCGCTCTCAAAACCCTCAATTATATCTTCCATCAAACGAATGCAAGCCATTGTTGTAGATTTTCCTTTACGAAACCCAAACTGATTCTCTATGAACAAGTTATTAGATTCAAAGTAATGTGTTAACTGGTGTTTCAATAAATATTCAAAAATTTTTGAAAGTGTGGGTATTAAAGCTATAGGTCTATAATTATTCACACTTTCAGGATCACCTTTTTTAAATACTGGTACGATTTTGGAAATTTTTAAACAACTGGGATACGTACCGTCTCTTATACATCAATTAAATAATTTAGTTAGAGGATATATTAATAAATTTATTACTTTTTTAACTAGTGGAATGCTAATGTTATAAATATCTTTACTATGCTTATTTTTTAACGAATTTACGGCCTTTCGAGTTTCTATGAAAGTTACCACTCATAATTCTATATAAAGTTACGTCAATACACCAAACCACTTTTACTTCTAAACTCGACGTGCGTTTCGCTAACCATGTTGTTATCATCAGCAAATGGTTTAATAACAATCTTTAATCATCTGCTGATGATGCTAATATAGCGAAACCACACCGTCTATAGAGAACTAAAAAAAATGAAAGTATGGTTGAATTTTTTCTAAGCCTTAAAAATCGAAAGGTATTTCTATGTTAATATCGAGGTTAATATCATTTCGATTTCATTCTGTGGTAAATGCTTATTATTAATTTTAATTAACGTCATATTTTTTACTGATGTTAAAGTATCACATTTTAATATTTATCGTTGAGTAAAGATCATTTTTGTCACAGTACCTACTACAATACTTGACTGTCACTACAGAGTAAAAAACCTTTAAAAGAATTACTTCAAAAGCACACAATCACTCCTTTTGCCATTATAGGTGCTGGCTATAAAGAGCTTAACTTTAAAGGGAAACCCCGGGTATACGAACATTCAGATATTATACATTAATTGGTATTGCATGAATTTCAGTAGTTAACTCATCTAAAAAGTTTTTTTTTAACTGGAATAATAAATTATAATACAAGTTAGACCTTCTGAAGATGTCACAATATTTACTTTTTACCTATAGGCTTGGAGCACATTTCTGTTGAGTTTTAAAATTTCGACAGCCACGGTATGGCAGAAATCAGAACTTTCCGGCTATGTAATTCACGCAGTCCCGGTTATCGTTCGTGTTGATCCCATTGAAATAATATTAAAATCCTGGCTTTGTCATATATTTTGAGTATTTTAGTTTTTACTAATGCTGGAGAGTGCTATAAAACTCTAAAATTCTCAGATGTAACGCTGTTTCGAGTAGCAAAAATTAAGTGAAAAGGAACTGTGCAACGCATTATGTTGGGACAATTTCAAATGATAATTAAATTGCTGAAAAAAAATGTCAATACGAAAAGGATAGCAAAATTGCGTGGTTGTTGGTACAATAGCGCTCAATATAACTCTTCCGGAACAACATTTTACAATTTCTCAGCTTTATCACACCGATTTGTGCAAAAGCAAAAATGGATTTAGAAGCAAAACGGAAGAATAAGAGAGGGGAGGCGCCACAGCTGTTGCGAAAAGAGCCGCCCGCCATATTTGATTGTGGTACTTTTTGTAATTTGTGCATTTTTCTCAAAATTTAATGTTTTTCATCGATAATTTGAGTGTTTTCTATTACAAAAACCTTAAAAATCATAGTGTTCTGTGCTGTACGCAGTTGTAGGAGCAGGAAAGGTATCGACTCGAAGAAACTCACCGGCGCACGGTAGGGCCGATTGAAGAATCGTTGGCCAAAACCTTCAAAGATATATATGAATCAACCAAAAATATATAGAATTTAACAGTTTTTGCTTAATTGAATTTCTAGGTAGTCAATCTTCAAAGTTTTAGTTAATTAAATTATACTTCACGTATATACCCAGCATATTAGCTCATCAATATAATGTGAGAAAAAATACCCGGATGACAAAACTTTTACACTTTTGCTTTGCAAGCCATTTCGAATATTGTTGTCTTGTGGCATGTCTGTGTGTCAGTCTGTCTGTTTTTCGGTCTGTTTGATATATTTTTTTATCCGTATGTAACCAACAACTTTGATAAAAAAATAATTATTGTTTTTGGATTCTAGTTTTGAAGAAGTAAAAAAATAATTATTTTCAATCGTGGTCTCACATGTCTCAAAATGAGTAGTCGGCACGTAATCAAGAAAGTATGGGCTAGATTTTTCGAGTACCTATTACAGGCAAGCATCTAAAAATTAATTTCGGATAATGAGGGGGTTCCAAAAATTTTAATAACCATTTCGGGGGAAGGGTGGTTTTGGGCGCCGGAATTTTTTTTCTCCTTCTATTTTTGGATTGGAGCAACTAAAAGATTTGAAATTTAGCGTAATGTAATGTGTTAGGTTAGGTTAGTTAAAAATAATTTGTTTCAATGCTTAAATTTTTAAAATCGGTTCATTATTTTAGTACATATCATAGTTCGAATTTACGTGCGGATATTTTAAGTTAAGCCGCCATCTTGAAATTTTAAACTGTCATATTTAGACTAAAACGTAATATTTTTAAACATATTGCCTTACTTCAAATCTCCATGTTGTTCCATTAAAAAGATAAAAAAGGAGTGGGGACATTGTATATTATCTAAGCCTGGATCTAAGCATTAATTCAGTTAAAACCCACAAAATTTGTAGATTTGAAGTGGGGTGGGACTGAAGGGTCTTGGACCCTTGGACCCCCGAACTATTTGCTTGATTACAGGCGATTCATGAGTATCAGATTTTATTAAAATCACACGAACTTAATCTAAATAAATCATAAAGACCTATAGTATCTATTACTCAAAGTACCAGGGACATACTTACATTTAAAAATATTTTTTTTAAAGTTGCGCAAAGTTGCGCAAGATGGTAACAAATACATGAAGGGTAATGTCCTATCTTTCAAAAAACATCAGCCAATAAATTGGGCAACTTTGGGCACTCAACAAAACTCAAGGTTAAATAGCATATTTAATTTTTTATATTACACTAATTTATTAATTAATTTAGTATGCATCAGTGAAAAAGTTTTTTTTTTCAAAATATAGCTAGAAATAGTCAAGTAGTATTGTATTTTTATAAAAAATGCAAAAAATTAATTGTATTTAAAAATTAACCAAGAAATTTTACTTATTATTCGGGCCCTACAAATTGCAATTATTATACACGGTAGAACTAAACCTTCGACATTACAGCCCTTCACTGGTTACAGATCTGCATCCAAAAATTTTTTCTGTGCATAATATAATATTTAGGTCTTTTCTGTATTCTATGGTCATCAAAACTTTTTGAAAAATCAACTTCTGTTTTATAAGGTTCTGGCCGCAAAAATGGCAATCGGCCCCACTGTGCGGCGTCACATTTCACAGGTAACAAATAGCGCGCAGGTCCGTAATGACCGAATTAACGAATGCACATTAGTTAGTATTTTATGTCACTTTTATGCCTATTTTAAGTTTGGTGTAGTAATGCCACGTAATTTGCTCATTGCGATACACACAATTAATATTACACAATGAGTTTACATTAGCTCAAGGCAAATTTTAATCATTATTTGTTTTTGTTATTTGAAGTTTTATTTAATAATCAGGTCCTGTCCAAAGGGTACACTTTTGGCCCCGCCCAAACAACGAAGTGAGACTGTTTTTATCCTACAGAAATACGTGTAATAGCATCGCCCCTCTCTTATTCCTCCATGGCACAAAGCCTATACCTCAATCATGGCCACTGCCTACAAGATTTGCATATTAAAAAGTAACCATAAAAAATCGACAGCTAGAAATAGGAGTCTGTAGAGTTTATAGAGTACAGAAGTAAACAAACATTTTATGGACATGAAGCAATTCAACACCTACGCACATATGTCAAATTACGATGTACCTATTGATATTTGCAGTTGTAAACACGTTGGAATATATTTTCAAATTTATTCTTGGATGTAGCACAGCATAAACAACTATGATGTACTAGTTTCATTCAATATATAGGGTGGTTCGAATTGTATTACGGAAACTTCGGCAGCTTATTCTGCAGATAACAATAAGTAAAAAAGTTCGTATATGTCCTAAAATGCTTATTTTCATAGTCAGAGGGTGCAGAAGTTTACTTTTTGATTTAGATTTTTTCCAAATAATTTCTGAAGTAACATCAATATGTGGATGAAAATAGGTGTCTGTGAGTTTTTTGACTGTTTTTTGATTTGATTTTGGTGTCAATATGTCTTCTATATGAAAGGGGCCTCACCTACATGCGTTTTAACTGCTTTGAAGAGTAATAACTTTTCGTCCGTACCTGTATAAAACTACTGAGTGAAAAAAGAAATATCTCTCCAGATATGTAGAATGTAAATAGACAATAAGTAGTAGACATAGTAATAGACAATAGGTAGTATACATAGTAATAGACAATAGGTACGTGTCATTATTGACAAAAAATAAAAAACGCCGAGTAGATAGTTATTTGACTGAAATAATAAATTTGTTTTTTTCTTTGATTTTTCTCGGTCGTAAGTTCTGACAAACTTTTTCGAGTGTCTTAAACCGTTGTAGGACACCCACTCCAGGTTACGGGTGGAGTTTTCCAGGTTCTTCAGTTCTGCTTTAAGTTGGTTTCCACTTGGGAAGCAGAACGGTTCTGGTCCAGTTAGTGGAGTGTTCGCTGCTTTTCTAGCTAGATCATTTGCTTTTTCATTACCTTCTAACCCTTGGTGAGCAGGTACCCAGAGTGGGAATTTATCTTCTTTGCCTAATTTGCTGAGTTTTTTTAGGCATTCTTTGACCAACTTCTAATTGATGCTTACCCACTGAGTTGATCGTTTAGTACTGCTTGAATATCAGATAAGATGGCTATTTCCCGTTTTCGATAGTTCCTATCTAAGATAAATTGTACTCATCTTTCGATATCGTAGATTTTTGCTTGAAGGATGCTGGGGTAGGTACTCATTGGTTCGGAGTATTTAGTTTTCGGCTCAAATCCCTGCCTCTGCTGGCATCAGTATACCATGTTATGGTACAGTCTTTTACAAGCTGAGCAAACGTTTCTTCCTTCCAATTCTTTTTATTACTCAATACTATAGTGAGGTGTTCCTTAAAGTTATAATTTCTTGGTATGTCCGCTGGGAGTTGGAGAAGTGGAATTTTCTTTTTGAGGGTGTTGCAAGCCCCCGACCTGACAATTCTCCCAGTACTGTTTCCGTCAATGACCATTCTAATCATTGTCGCATTGATTAAAATATTTGATATCCATGGAGAAAATCGTAGAAAACTCACCCTGTACACAAGTGCTACTTTTTACATAAAATGTACATCTGTTTGAAGTCTAATTGGCAGAAAACATTTCACCTGGAAAATTTCCATTTTATGAAAGAGGCAAAATATACAGTATCCATTTGAAGGAAAGATAACAATAAAGCGTCGCTCTGGAAATATACATTTCTTGCCTTATATATAAATATTTCCACTCGCCTAATTGTTTATATTGTCCCGTAGCTGTGTGCGCTGTCATCCTCGGAATATGTTTTTGCTGCATAAGAAGATGCTTCAGAAAAAGGAGATCAAAGGACAAAAAGGGAATGAAGGGGGCGGACCTCAAATCGATAAATTTGCTTGGATCCTCCTACAAGGAGCAAGTAAGTGCCGTATATATATAATAAAGAAGGTCATGTCTCGCTGTTATATCAATCATTTCGCTAATAGACTCGTATCCGCGGCTTTCAAAGTGTCGGTTCGTGATTTAACGAGTAGTTGTGATAAATGACTTAAAATTTCACAGTTCGTTTTAATTAAAATACTGGAGACAAGCACTATGTCTAATTTTGACTCACCCTATATACAGGATGCTCGAAAAATTCACGCTCATGGTGGTTCCTCATCAAAAAAAATATAAAAAAGTTCCTATAAAGATATGGCTCTGGAAATTCATAGTTGTAATGATACAGTTTTAAAACCTTAAAAAAATCATTGAAACATTTTTTTTGTAGTTACCTTAAATACCATTATTTTTTAAATTTGCTACAGAGCAGGGAACAGCAATGTTATAAATTGTAACTTGTTATCAAGTATTTAGATAGCTTACTCAAGTTGCAAATGGAATTGAAATTTATTTTTTTAGTTTTTTTTTAATAAAGTCCAAAGACTTGCAACGGCTCGGTTTTATTTTTGGATTTTAATAGGAAATAAAATTGTAAGAAATGGTAGTGGGGTACATTTTTCCCAATTCCTTTCGAAAGTGGACCTGTTAAACGCAACTAAAGTTAATAATTTTAATTTAGATAAGCCTAAATTAAGCCAATACCATAAAAATTAAATCTACATACAAATCTAAAAGTGTGCAAATAAAGAATGTATAACCTTGAGACTCTCTTCAATGTCATATGGGAAAGCGGAGAGGTATCTCAAGATTTTCGCAACGCGAACATAGTGAATATATATTTAAGAACAAAGAACGAAGGAAGTGCATCAGATGGAAGAAACTACCGGGGAATTTCACTACTGGCTATCGGAAGAAAAGTTAGTTAGCGGAATTCAATTACCTCGGCAGCTTGATGTCGGAAACGGCCAATATCGACTGTGAAATTCAGAACAGTATAGCATTCTGATAATTAAAAGACTTTTATCACACTTACTGCAACAGAGACAGCATAGACAACTGTAAAAAATCAAATGGTATGTATGAAACCTATACGGTCCTTGAAAAAGCTATGCGAGATAGCTGAAGTCATGATTACCAAATCCCGCTTAAGATGAGATGGTCATGTATATAGGATAGAAGAAAACCGCCTACCAAAATCTCTTTGCGGTGAGCTTGCAGACGGTAAGAGGAAACCGGGTAGACAACTCAAAAGGTACAAGGTTATTTTTCATAAAAACTTAAATGGGATAAGCATTAAAATAAAACACTAATACACCTCAATAAACCAAAACATCAGAATCAGTGCGAGGAAGCAGCACACAATAAAACGCAATGGAGAAAAATTGTAAACATACCCATAACAAGGTCAACCAAAACCTAAATAAGCAATAAAGTAATGAGATTCTCGAATGCACGAAGTGCAGAAGAGCGTAAGTAATTATTAAAAATTAAAATGGATGTAAGCAAATAAATAATTATTAAAAATTAAAATGGCTGTAAGTAAATAAATAATTATTAAAAATAACAGTAACAAATTTCAAAAAAGTGGATTATAGGTATTTAAATAATTACAAGATAAACTTATTTTTAATTTTAACACCACACATTTTCGGATCTAGGTTTATAGGTTCCATTTTTTCCACATTTTTTGATGAATTTCTGTTTTGATTTTCCAACGTTCACCAATATTTTTGATGAAGAACCACCACCTGATATTTGGCAACGCATTCGAACAATCTGTATACCTAGATATTTAGCCCATTTTAGTATTTGAGTTAAAACCTAAAAAAGATATCATAAAATAATTTAATTGCAAAATATCTACCCGCAACAATAAAAATCGCAGCAAAAATAAAAATAATTACCTAAGATTCTAACATAGAAAATCTAATATGGAAGTTTTTAGCAGCACTGGTTCTTCATGTAGAGTCTTAAATCATTTGTCGGTAAACTATAAAACTGCGCCACCGTCCAATGAAATAATATAAAATCTGTTATTTTCAGTTGTTTGTTTACTTGCATTACCGCATTAAGTCTCTAATTTTTTCCAGACTAATGGATGAAATCCCATTCGAAAACCTGTTAGCGCGCTTCAGTCCTTTTAATTTAAATTCAGCAGATTTCTAACTTTTGTTATTAGAGCTTTTAATGGATATTTTTAATTGATTTAAACTAAATTGTGATTCAACTGTAATTATTGTATTTTGTTAAATAGAAATTAAAAAATAATTATTTTAAAATTATTTCCTATATTTTACTGCCACATTGAATTCAAAGTAATTTATTTCCTTATAAGGGTATTTTTGTTCTTCGCTTATTATGTGAGGTTTTCAACTAATATACAGGGTGAGTCTTAAATAAGTGAAAATATTTTCAGGGCTCGAACATGGCAGTTAGAAAAAGTTTTTCTGAAGTATAAATGAAAATTTTGAAGAAAATGCACGATTTTAATCATCTTTTTTTGCCTCATAGACCTGTTGCTGGAGTCGAAATATACCACCCATGAAAATATTTGCACTTATTTAAGACTCACCCTATATACACGTTAATAATTTAATTTCATTAGTAGATATGCAAACCGTATATCTATAAAGTGACTTGTGATTAGTACTAGAAATTCCAATAATGTCGTCTTGGCAGATATGAAAAAAAGTTAGATAAATGGTTTATACCGGGTGCGTCTCAAAAGTGGCTCACCCCTATACATTTTTTATTTTTTCAGACCAAACAACGATATTTGGTATGTAAGTATATGACATAAATTTGGATTGATTGACGTATTCAATTCTTTTCTGTCGCGTCAGTTTCACCGGAAATGACTACAACTTTTGATTTTTAAATGGCACCCTCGGTATTTTTTTTACTTTATTCGATAGAAAATGACACTCTGAATCCAATGACATATCATATGTCAACTTTTGACATATGATTTATTTGAAATAAATTGTAACATGCGGTTCATAATGACAATTTGACCAAAATACCAAGTGTGTGGTATCAAATTATTCGTATAAAAAAATGCTTTTTCCAAATATGCTAATGAGCCACCCTTGTTCCATTTGAAAAATTGAGATATGATTAAAAATACGATTTTGGCATTTTTTAACCGGCCAGGACAAGACACTAAAAACATTAGTCGATCAAATCTATTTTTCCAAAGCTCCTTGATTAAAAATTAGTGTTTTTAACACAGCCATAGCACTATAGATTGAAATTTAAAATAGAATTTGTTTTTGAGTGACTACGTTAAAAATTGACATATGATATGTCATTCGATTCAGAGTGTCATTTTCTATCGAATAAAGTAAAAAAATACCGATGGTGCCATTCAAAAATCAACCGGTGAAACCGGAAGTGATCTAAGACAATTGAATACGTCAATCAATCCCAATTTATGTCATATACTAACATACCAAATCTCGTTGTTTTATCTGAAAAAATAAAAAAGTTATAGGGGTGAGCCACTTTTGCGACGCACCCGGTATAAACTATGTCCTAAAAATATTTTGTTGTATATATTAGGCTCAATAGTCGAATTCGGGCAATGCCCGAGAAAAAATCTAGTTTTGAGCAAGGAATATTTCCCAAACCCGAAAAATTAATTATTTTATTCGATTATTTTTTCTTTGCTTATAGTGTGATTTGATTGCATTGGTTTCATTATTTTTGGTTGGATTGGTTTAGTTATTTGGCGAGTTGGTTAGCGTGGTTATTTGGAGGGTGCTAATTCATTGATTAGTTCGTTTTTCGGGTTTGGGAAATATTCCTTGCTCAAAACTAGATTTGCATATTTTTTCGGGCATTGCCCGAATTCGACTATTGAGCGTAATATATTCAATGTGTCAGAAGATAATAATGTAGTTCAAAATTTAGTTTCAATATGCAACTTCAATTTTTTTGTGGAGAATCGAGTCTTTTTCAGCATAAAATTCTGCACTATATTATATGCAGACTATTTTGAAATACTGCTTTATTAGTGGAACGTAACCAAATATGGAAAACCATTTAGTTTTTGTGTCATATAAAAAAAGACAAGAGATGAATTTAACTTTAGTAATACTTAGCTACATTTTATAAAACTCTAAGAGTTGCAGAATAAATTTTTGATGTAAAAGAAATATTATCTTATACAAGGATTTTTTATTGCGCTGCCTACATCGAAATATTTCAAACGCTACCTATATATCTCAATTTTCTATATGGAACTCTATGTATGTTATTTTTCTTTTGGCTGTAGAAATATTTTCGAAGTTAAAATCTTCCTAAATTTTCAGCCCAGATCTCGCAGATATTCGCGATTTACCTACATATTTCTATTCAACAGTAATTATTTATCTAATATATAAGACCCTTAAATATTATTTCCGTGATATTTCACCATTAAAAGAGCTATATGTCATACATCATACATCAAATCAGCAAAATCGTTAAAAATTAAGGAATACTTTAAATGCAAAAAAAATCCGCATGTAAAAGAAAAATAATATGTAGAGTGTAAAATTGAAACAAAATAGACATATTTATTCTGTTATCATTGGGGTATAAGAAAATATGAGCTCAGAGGGTAAAGTTAATTTTATTTCTGAACATACTGTTTCTCAGCAAAGTTTCAGTAAATAGGACTTAAGAACCATTCAACCCAGCAAAGTACCATAAGCAAAATTTTTGAATAAAAATTTCAGAATAAATTCTGAATTCAATTTTGTACAGACATATGAAGGTTGAAATTAAAAAAAAAACTAACAATACTTTTTTGTAACAAAAACACCTTGTATATATTACGCTCAATAGTCGAATTCGAGCAATGCCCGAGAAAAATACGCAAGTCTAGTTTTGAGCAAGGAATATTTCCCAAACCCGAAAAATTAATTTTATTCGATTTTTTTTTGCTTATAGTGTGATTTGATTGCATTGGTTTCACTCTTTTTGGTTGGATTGGTTTAGTTATTTGGCGAGTTTGTTAATTGGTTAGATGGTTTTTCGGGTTTGGGAAATAATCCTTGCTCAAAACTAGATTTGCGTTTTTTTTTCGGGCATTGCCCGAATTCGACTATTGAGCATAACATATACAACAAAATATTTTCAGGATGTACGCCTTTACGAACCATGCTTCATTATACAGGGGATTCTGAAATAAGTGCAAATATTTTTATGGGTAATATATTTCCACGCCAGACGATTTTTCAAAAAATTTGAAAATTTGGAATTCTTTGTCCTTTTTTAAGTTTTTATTTAAAAAAAAATACATCTTTATAATATGGCTACATATGGGTAATGGATTAAATTTACAAGAAAGAAAACCCAGAAAAGATCAAGTTGTTAGATCAATCTAAAAATTTAAGTATAAAATATATATTTTTTTTTTAATTTTCAAAGTAAAATAACTCAGTTATTTTGGACTTACAAAAAAATTATAAAGGAAAAATATGTTTCTATTATCGAGATGTACCAGCTCTGAAAATATTTGCACTTACTTAACACTCATTGTGTATAAATATTTTTTTTCATATCTTCATCTACAACGACGATAAAACATTGAACATGAAAAAATTCCACTATTTACTTTTTATTAGATGTTATAAATTAACTCAAATTATTGGAACTGTTTAGGTCCAACCGGATATGGATGAATTGACAGCTAACGCTGAAGAGCCCGATGAAGGTGAAAAGCCTGAGGTTCAGAAACTCGGAAAATTGCAATTTAAGGTACAAAAACAAGAATAATGGAATTGACCAGTGTGTTTTCTATATTTATATGTTTTGTATTTTTTTTTTATTTTTAATATTAAATGTTTTATTTTTGCTTTGTGTTTGTTTTGCTTTTGTTCTAGATAAAGAAAAGATTTCTATTTCTTTGAATTAGGTACTGATTTTTTTATAAATCCATCATTTTTGTATTTTGTAATGTTTTGGATATAGTTTTAGGGTAAATGAATATTTTTAAGTAAAGAAATTATATTTTCATACTTCAATTCCTGAACAATTTGATAAAATATAATTTGTAAAAGTACTTAAAGGTGTTTTAAATTATGTACAGGGTGGGCCAAGTTGGGCACTTTTAAAGGGAAACACCTTTTTTAAAGGAGATAGACGAAAACTAATATCAGTGTCTGAAGCTCATTTCAAACAAACTTTTCCATGGCAAAAAAATAGTTACAGCGATTTGTAAAAAATGCACATAACCATGAACCTCTCAACAGATAATCCATGTGCGGTTTTTACCATCATATTCTTGGTAAAAAATGAACTCCGGACACCGATGTTAGTTTTCGTCTATCTCCTATAGAAAAGGGTGTTTACCTTTAAAGTTGTCCAATTTGGCCCACCCTCTACAGGGTGTCCAACATTTGAGCCTTATCAATGGGATCTTGGAAACTAGAAGAGTCAATTACTACAATGCGAGTTAAATAGAGGCAAAATTGAGTAATTTGATTTTGATTAAAATACCGCTTTAAAAGTTTAAAAATTCCGCATACTTCTGAAGATATTTGAAAAAAAAAACGAATATTGGCGATTTCATTTTTATTTTTAATGACTATTTGTCTATATTTATATTTTTTTATATGTAACATTCTTATTGCCAATTTTTTGTTCTACAAGATTGTGTTTTCAGAATTTTAAACAGACGTTTTGTGTCTGAGATGCCATCATCAACTTTCTTTTTTAATTGGCCCTGGCTGTTTCATTAATAAACTGTTTCAAAACTAATAATGTCTGGCCCTTATTCAAAAAATGCTTAATAAAGATTTCCTGATAATATTTTTCTAAAAATATATTTTTAGTCTCTCTCACAATACATGAATTCCTATGGAAAATGTCACTAATATGATTTTTTCTTTCGAATACGTGAGATAAATCATTAGTTTTTGAACTTTACACGCTCTTAAAATATACAGTATGTCCCCGAATTGTCTTTACACAAGGAATACGTTTTTTATTATTGACATTTTGAGATAAATGTATTCTTCATAAAATTTTTTGCTTATTCTAAAATGGTTAATCAGGTTTATACATTTCGAAATTTCCATACCGTTTTAGAGAAAATTAGGAAAAACATGAAAAGATACCTAATTGAAGTCTTAAAAACTAAATGCGTTTCTATAGAAATATCAATCCGAATTCATTCTTTGATAGATTATATTGATAGAATTTTAATTAACATCATATTTTATGCAGTTCGAAAGTGTAAAAGAAGCACAAAATTTATTTAGTTCAAAGCTACGGAAAGGGTGATAATAGTTATCGGAAAATTAAATAGTTTAACATCAACGAAAATATGACAATCAAAATTAATGAGAACCATGTATCAAAGAATTAAATCGAAATGATATTGCTGTTTTCAAATTATATTGTCTTTTGATTTTTAGGACTTCAAAAAATTCAACCATATTTTTCATGTTTTTTTTAAACTTCCTATAAAACGGTATGGAGATTTGGAACAGTATAAGCGGGATTAACTATTTTAGAACAAGTAAACATTTTTATGAAGAACGCATTCTCCTCTAATGTTAATAATAAAAAAGTGTTTCCTCTTGTAACGACAATCCGGGGACATACTGTATAATAAAAATCCAGTGTCGTATTTAAAAAAATTGATGGCATCTCAAAGACAAAACGAAGGTTTAAAGATCTAAAAACACCATCTTGTAAATATTCGGAATCTTAAAACTTTTAGGGTGACATTTTAATCAGCCCCAAGTTGAGCAATTCTGCCTCCATTTAACTGGACATTATATCTTTTATAATAGTTCCAGTGATCCCAATGATAGAGCTCGAATTTGGGATACCCTCTGCAGTGTATGAACAATAAGTTTCTCAATGAATGAATTATTAAAATACACTTTAATTCTAAGAGTAGGTAAAAACATTGGATAAATTGTTAATTATCAAAGCACTTGTATATACTGGGTGTTTCTTAAAACTGGCTCGCCCTTATAACTTCTTTATTTTTTCAGATAAAAAACGATATTTAGTATGATGGCATATGACATAAATTAAGATAGATCGACGTATTCAGTTGTTTTCGATCACTTTCTACTTTGCCAGAAGGGACAATAACTTTTGATTTTTAATTTATTTTATAGAAAGTGACACTGAATAAAATGACATATATCACATGTCAACTTCTGATATTTTCGATTACAAAAATTACTGTATTTTAAATTTCAATCTAGAGTACCATAGCTGTGTTAAAAACACTAATTTGTAATCAAGGAGCCTCGGAAAAATAGATTTGATCGTCTAATATTTTTCGTGTGTTGTCCTGGCCGGTTAACAACTGCCAAAATCGTATTTTTAATCATATCTCAGTTTTTTCAAATGGAACAAGAGTGACTCATTAGCATATTTATAAAAAGCATTTTTTACCAATAACTTTTGGTACCACACACTTGCTACTTCGAGTCAAATTATCGTTATGAACCGCATATGTTACAAATTCAAATAAACCATATGCGGAAATGTCAAAAGTTGACATATGTCATTCTATTCAGAGTGTCATTTTATATTGAATAGATTAATCGAGGGTGTCATTTAAAAATCAAAATTTGTGCCCATTTCCGGTGAAACAGGAAGTGACCAAAAACAATTGAATACGTCAATCAATCCTGATTTATGTCATATACTAACGTACCAAAAATCGTTTTTTTATCTAAAAAATTAAACGAGTTATAGGGGTGGACCACTTTTGAAAAACACACGGTATTTCTTCAATATGTACTATCTAGAATATTTTTACAAAAATGAAACTGATAGTAAATATTCATATTTTTTAAATTCTCCAAAACTGTTCTGGATTAGTTTTATTATCAAATATCATTAATTATTAATTATAATATGATAATTTAAGTACTTCATACATAATATAATAGAAATATTGATATTTAAAACAAAAACTGAATTTTTCTTCGTAGCTGGAATACGATTTCAATCAAAACAGTCTATCCGTGACCGTAATTCAAGCAGAAGATCTACCGGCGCTGGACATGGGCGGCACATCTGATCCATACGTGAAAGTGTATCTTTTACCTGACAAGAAGAAAAAGTTCGAAACCAAAGTGCACAGGAAGACATTGAACCCCGTATTTAACGAGACGTTTGTATTTAAGGTAAAACCAACAAATTGTTCATTATCAAGTCAATTATCATAATCGCCAATACATCATTAATTACCATTCTATTTACGTTTAAACCATCTTAATGGATTTTTTTTAATTCTCACTTCTTTGTCATTCTTGACTTATTTTAATATGTATCATTAAAACCGAAATTCATTTTCATAAACTTTTCTGAACTGGGCACTAGATATAATAGCGACCAGCAATGACTGAAATAGTTGGCAATACAGTGTTAAAGAATTTTAGAAATAGTGATTATGACTGATACTAAAATATCTTATCGACCGAAAATTTTTAGAAAAGTCTAATTTTTTTCTTTTCTTTATCTTCCCAAACGTTTTCAAGTTCTGACTTTGTTGTATGTAAAATCGACATTATTTTTAATGTAAAAAAATCCTATTTTTCAATACGAGTGTAGTGTAAAGCTTGATTTTCATGCATCCGTTATCCAACGATAGGATGATACGATATTAATTTTATTGGTTGAATTTAAAGACTTTGATTGGTTAGAAACGGTTAACCAATTGAAGCCTTTAAATACAACCAATGAAATTAATATCGTATCAACGTATCGTCGGACAACGGATGCATGAAAATCAAGCTTTAAACGTAGAACAACAGCACAACAGAGTTTGAAAACGGTCACCACTCTATCCACTCGCATCTTCTAATGTCGCTTAACTTCGGTGATTTATAGGGAACCTGTGTTTCGAAGTAGTTTTTCATTATCAAAATTGATTACCAGGATTTCTTAATTTTATTGCTAGATCGGTATAATATGAGTGTTTTTCATTTTATTTTGTATTTATTTAGAATATTCCATACGCCGAAGCCATGAACAAGACCCTGGTGTTCGCCATATTCGATTTTGATCGTTTCTCCAAGCACGACCAAATCGGTGAGGTCAAGGTACCACTGTGTCAAATTGATCTGGCCCAAACCATCGAGGAATGGCGCGAACTACAGAGTGTTGAAGGAGAGGGAGGCCAGGTGATATCATTTTGCTCTATTTACGAGTTTGGAGTTAATAGATTTATTTTTAATATTTCCAAACAAACCCTGCTCTTATTGACGAAGATACCTTCCATATAGGGGGTTCAGTGTGATGGTAAGTTAGACGTTTATAAAGAACCGGCGATTGATTTTTTTTTTTTGGAAAATTTGTATTTTTACATAAATGCAACTGCTCCATCTATCTAAATTAGTTTTACTGTTACAGTATTGTCGCTTTATTTGAAAATTAGTAGCATCTCGGTTATTTTTAATGGAACACCCGGTATATTATTACCAAACGACTTTCATATCTCATAATTTTTCTATTGTGCTATCCTATATTGTATACCTATTAATATAATATAACAGTTTTCAAGATAAAAAATAAAACACGTGCATAATTTAAAAAATGGTCTTAAATAAGCATTCGCAAAATCATAAATGAGCATATTTAAAGTTGAAATTTAGGTTATAAGTTAAGGATAGTCGATATTATAATCGATCTGTTTAAAATGACGTATTGGATATCACACAGGTATATTTTTTTTCTATTTGTTATAAAATTGCTCAAATCTTGTTTATTTCAAATTCATCTAGGGATGAATTAAGAACGGAAGAACCTATGGTTAATGTCATCATCATCATACTCAGCTTATTCAACCATTTTCAATTAGGGTGTAGTCTCCCTTACATGTTTAAATACTCTCTTTGTAGTTGGGCGCACTGTTGTCTATGGCTATGCGGGTCCAAGTCTTCCTCTAGGTTTCTAAATTTCACGTGGGTACCATACTGTAATTTTTGTGGTCCATCTGTAGTCTGTTCTTCTTGTTAGGTGTCCTGCCCATTGCCATTTGAAGGATTTGACTCTGTGGATGACATCTATTACCTGGGTCTTTTGTCGTATCCACTCTATTCATTTGCGGTGTATAACTGGTTACTCCCAGCACATTTCGTCCTATTGAGCGTTGTGCGACCTGCAGTTTCCCAGCCTTATGATATCCGTTTTAAGTGTCCAGGTTTCGCATGCATAGGTCAAGACTGATAGAGTCCACATTCGGTCGAATGTTTTCTTCTTTAGATAAAGTGGCATTCTGAATTTGAATATGTTTGAATTTCTCTCATAACTACTTGATGCTAACTTAATTCTTATGTTGACCCTATGTATATTATTAATAAATTGAAACACGAATAATATTCATTTTCAACGATATACCATGTTCATCGAAGGGTGGCTCACTGTTGGAATTCTCTCTCTATCTCTCTGTCTTTATTCCTACAAGAGGAATGTACTAGAGGAAATGTACTAGAGGAATGTATTCCTACAAGAGGAATGTGCCCTGTATAATGAGTTTTTCCATACAGTCAGTACCCCTCCTCATAACGTGACCGAAATGTTTAAGTATACGTGACTGTATAGAAGTTGAGAGGCGTTCTGTGATGTTCAGTTCTTGGATTACGGATTCATTGGTTCGCCGGGCAGTCCAGGGAATTCTGAGCATTCGTCGCCAACAGTACATCTCAGTTGCGTCAATTTTTTTCATTTCTGACTGACTCTCTGACTGTGTTCCTTAATGTCATGCTAATATTTAAGGGCGTGATTCTTGGACCTATTCTAAGAGTAAAACTTCATGTGAATATATGTCCTAAACATTTTAATTTCTGAGATACGGGGTGGTAAATGTTTCTAAAAAAAAACTTTTTTTCATAATAACTCTGGTTTTATCATTGATATCTTTATGAAACTTTATACACGTCTTCATACGAATTTCATTTATTTCTACCAGTGCCGTCCATACGGATTTTACATTGAATATTTTTGGCGAAAAAAGTGGTACACCACTGACTTTTCTTAAAATAAAAATTATTTTCCAAATCTCCATTCATTTCTGAACATTTTTATCTCTCCATTTTTTTCGTCTGGCGCATAGCTTTTGTTTAAAAAAAAATAAGTCAGTTTATTCCAGGGTCAGATCGTTAAAAATATGATGCGGTGACTTATTGTGTGGAAATAATTTCTGCATCAGCTGGAAGGAAATTAAGAAATATTTTTTTTGTGTATGAAAATAAGCGTTTTGATGCATGGAAGACGTTTATCAAATATATGTTCTTTATTGGACTTTATATTCAAATAAATATTTTTGTAATCACTTTGTGGCAAGTTAGTTAACTAGAATATCTGGTTATAGTTTTACTAAAATAGCGAACTTTAGAAAACAAAATATTTCTTTTTATAAAATGTCAATGACATATGTAGATATTAAGAAGCCCACAAGAAAACTTTTTGAATACATATATACAGGGTGATTCCTGTAAATCGGTCATGCTTTCGGGGAATGTTAGGGGACGTCGAAATATTAATTTTGATATAGCACACTATGGATTGGAAATGCCTCTTACGCAAGATACAGTGTTAAAGTAGTGTTAAAGTTTTTGAAAAATTAATGATATTCTTTAATAGTTTTTTAACAGTTGAAGGTATCGTTATAAAATTTTATTATAGGAGTCTACCTAACAGAGACACTTTAAATGTAAAAGAAGAGGTTTTAGTTTCAACCAGTGGCGCAGATGTGGTATGAATCGAGTAATTTAAAAAAAAATGTACGCCACTGATAAAAATAAAATTTTATAGATATATAAATCTAACATATATATAGAGTTTTTTTATTTAGTCCGTTTATTCCCTAGAAAAAATGTATCTTGCAACTTTCTCCTATCTAACACCATTTTGTCAAAATTTAAAAATAAATAATTTTTTTAATAAGAACCTTAAATACAACGAATTTTTATAACTAAAGGGCAGAAACACATATGCATCGTTAGCTCCCTTCATCACTTAACATATGAATTTAAATAGGCCAAGGTTAGAGCTACATACCTTGGGTAACTTTTTTAGTATTTTTTACTATTAACTCCTTAAATTTTTTTAAAAAATTATAAATTTAAACTACATGTTTTTTATTGTTAATAATAAAATTCTTAGTTTTAAGGTAGTTATAATAATTCACATATTTATGGTTCTCATTAAAATATTATTAAAATAAAATATTATTTATTTTTAAATTTTGACAAAATGGTGTTAGATAGGAGAAAGTTACAAGAGACATTTTTTCTTAGAAATAAACTGAGGAAATAAAAAAAATCGAAATTTTTATTTTTTATCAGAGGCGTACTTTTTTTCAAAAAAATTGCCGATGCGTATCACATATACGCCACTGGTTGAAACTAAACCTTTTTTTTACATTTAAAGTGTCTCTGATAGGTAGACTCCTATAATAAAATTTTATAACGATACTTAACACCCTGTATCTTGCGTAAGAGCCATTTCCGAGCCATAGTGTGTACATCAAAAATAATATTTCGACGTCCCTTGTCATTCCCCGAAAGCATGACCAATTTACAGGAATAACCCTGTATATGCTGGAAATACATATAGGTATACATTATATTTCCAGTCCCGGCTTCGTTTTTTCGTCGTCGCTTAACCTTTTAACTATTTTTTTATTTATATTCTTTTACTATCAATATGTTTTGCCGGTTTTTCTATTCCTTCATTTTTAAAGCAAACATTAGTTTCGCTTTTACCTTTAGAAATAAACATACCTTGAGACACATTTTATAAAAAATTGGTCAAGTGCGAGTCGGACTCGCGCACGGAGGGTTCCGTACCATTCGTTATCTATACAACATTAGACACTATATTATTATAAACTTTTTTTCCGATTTAGCTGAAATTTTGAATGCGCGTATAAGTAATTTTAAAAAAAATGAAGAAACACGTTACTAAAAATTGTATTAGTCAATAATAAATATGTAAAAAGTAAAAATAAATATGTAAAAATTAAAAAAAAAACGATTAAAAAAAGTCGCCTTGACTAGGATTCGAACCTGTCAAATTACTACGGCTCCAACGTCATAGCAGCGTAAAGTCCTAAGGCTTTAACCAGGCGGCCACCGAGGACTTGAAAGATTCTACGTATAATTCTTACTTGAAAGATAATGGTTAGTGAAAGTACTTTTTTATTTATAAACATTTATTTAATTCTGTTTTTAATATTTGTTCTTTTATATAACGGCAACATAGATACATTATCTGTAAAAATTTCGTCTAGCTATAACGGGTCATAAGATAGAGCTTTGTGACAGACGGACGGATGGACAGCAAAGTTTTAGTAATAGGGTTCCCGTTTTTACCCTTTGGGTACGGAACCCTAAAAAATGGAAATAAATATAATTCTTTTATCTCTCTGTCTCATATCCAATCCATTGATTTAGATAGGTCGAATATATCTATTTTCCTTCACCTATAAACCAAATTGCAGCTTTCAATCTGCTGTATTAATGATTTAACCTACTAATACAAGCTAAATACAAGGTTACGTTCTTGTAAATTTTATAAATATTTTTTTTCTGAAGAATTATGACAGATAGGTATCGTTTTTTTTCTAAAGAAAAATTATGGGAAATGGAGGTAGTTCCGAAAAATCTAGTACCGCACCATTTAAAATAACAAAGATGCTACTATTTGTAATATGAAGCCGCAACACTGTAACGCTGAAAACAATTTAGATAGATTGAGCCCAGGTGTCTTTATACAAAAATTGAGATTTTCAAAAGAATCCCATAAACATCTAATCTACCATAACCGCGAATCACTCTGTATAGTATCTTTATATTACAAGCATTGTTCTGAACTATTTTTCATTTGGAACATTTACTGCTAATAAGGATCTTATTGCTTATTATGGAGCAAACGATGGGTGTATATTTTTCAATAGAGTTTAACTGAAGCAAAGTGCTCTAAATTTTAAGCTAACACCCAGTTCGGACCAAAAATTTAAATATTTCCGCACATATTTTGAAAAAAGCACTCCTACAATATGCGCTTTACAAATACTTTCTCTACAATTAATTCTTCTATAGACGGAAGAACCTAAAGCTTTTCAGAGTAACTTTATACTATTTATAATTTTGTAAAAATCATAATAGTTAAACTCGAAAAATCCTTTCTTATACCTAATCATTTATCTTTATTCATACACTATGACCATATCATTAAAGTGGAAAAATAAAATATATGACAGAAATTATACATGTAGAAACAGCGACCATCATTTCTTGCACATATCAAATTTTTAGCCCTTACACTACATATACAGGGTGGTCCGAACTGTATTCCGGAAACTTCAGCAGCATATTCTGCAGATAAAAATAAGTAAAAAGGTTCGTATAAATGTATGTCCTAAAATGCTTAGTTTCGGAGATACAGGGGTTTGAAGTTTCATTTTTATTTCGATTTTTTCCAAGTAATTTCTGAGGTAACGTCAATATTGGGATGAAAATTGGTGTCTGGGAGTTTTTTGACATGAGAAATTTGATTTTGGTGTCAATATGACTCCTACTAGTAGAGGGCGCCACCTACATGGGTTTTAACTGTTTTGAAGCGTAATAACTTTTTGTCCGTTCCTGTACAAAACTACCGAGTGAAAAAATATACATCTCTGTGACGTTCTACGTAAAAGATATCTCTTTGTAAAAATTGCTACCAGCAACCGTTCTTAAGATATTTAGAATGGAAATAGAAAATACATGTCATTATTGACGAAAAATAAACACGTTGAGTAGATAGTTATTTCACTGAAATGATAAATTTGATATGTTTGCTCAAAAAATGATGATAAAACAGTTTTTGTTCAAGTTTTGGTACAAAAACATTTCAAATTTATGGTTTCAGTCTTATAACTATTTAGTCAACATGTTTAATTTATGTCAATGATGACAGGTATTGATAATTTCGATTCCAAATATCTCGAAAACCATTACTCGTAGCGATTTTTACCACTTTTTTCACGTAAAAAACATCGTAAATGTATATTTTTATACTCAGTAATTTTATGCAGGTACGAACGAAAAGCTATTACTCTTCAAACCAGTTAAAAAATATTTAGGTGGTGCCAGCTACTAGTAGGAGTCATATTAACATCAAAATTAAATTTCTCATGTCAAAAATCTCTCAGACACCAAGTTTCATCTAAATATTGACTTACTTCCGAAATTATTTGGAAAAAATCGAAATACTAAATATGAAACTTTTGGAAATATATTTATACGAACTTTTTTACTTATTTTTATCTGCAGAATGTTTCACCGAAGTTTCCGGAATACACTTCGGACCACCCTGTATATTTATATCTTGTAGAATTTAGAAATAATAAGCTTTTCATTTTTTACAATGATAATACATTTTTACAATGATAGTACATATCTTCTTCTTTGTAAAACATCATTCGAAGTGATATGGCATTATTGTGCTTTTTTTCTTGTTTTAAACTACATTTCCAGGGGAGGATAGATTTCCTGGCAAAAATCGACAAAGACGAACTTCTTCCACTATCTACGACACTATACTGAACCAAATTAAAAATATATAGGTATCATAAATATTCTCTCAAAATAAAACGAAATAAAGTAAAAAATACGAAAAGAATTTTTAATATGGTTCATGTACACACTCCAAACTCAAAGCAGTGGACATTATATATTGACGTAAAATATTTTTTTCTTTTTCTCTAAAATTATATCGTTCTGCTTTGATATGGCTGTGTTTCTGGTTGTGCCGGCATTTGTGCATGATCTGCTTCCAATACGATCACTTTACTGTCCACGTAAGTATAACCTCATCGAATATGGTTTTCTTAGTGTAAAATCCACCAGATATATCAATATAAACTGATCGGAAAAGGTTAAGGATATTGTGTTTTCGTTAAGAAGAAAAATTTTCAGAAGAAAATCTCTTATAGCTATCAATACCTATGTCGTTTGTGTTCAAAAAATACTGTTTGTAAACATAAAAAATTGTACCCAAACAAATGAAAGGGTTATCATCAAAAATGTACGTTTAATTTTTGTTTAGAATAGAATTGCGATATTGTGAATAACCACAATCATCGTCATCGATAATATGAATAGACGTCCTTTAACAGTAGAGGAAGCAAATCAAGTCATTGGGTTGCTTCTTCGCGGTGCGCGACAGATCGATGTGGCTGATCAATTTAAAGTCACCTAAAGTAGGTGACTTTAAATCGATCTATTTCGGTAATTTCTAGACATAAAACCCGATTTAATGAGACTGGATCTGTCATAGAAGGCATAGGGAGGGTAGACCCTCCGACGAAGGTCGACAAATGCTAGTGAGGACCGAAGCTTAATGAGAGGAGCTAGGATGGATCCTGCAAGAAACTACACGTTGCTCAGCCAAGACTTTTGGCTGCCAGCGGGGTACGTATTGCCCCTCGGACGGTCTTAAATCGATTAAAAAAGCATGTTTACATTGCTATAGACATATAAGACGCCCTCTGTGATCCTCCAATGATGTCAGCATAAATTTCACCTGTCATTGTACCTTCACAGACATACAATTCCGTTCGGCCTCCGTAGAAAATTTCATCCCAGACTACTACACCTCTAACTTCAAAGGGATGCCCTTCTTGAACATATCGGTCGTTAAGTCTTGTATTTCTTAGTCTCCATACACGAACTGTACGTCTGTCAGTACAAAGAAAAAAGCGGCTTTCATCGCTGAACATCGCAGTATGCCACTCATCATTCCAGTTAGCTCTTTCATTACATCAGAGCAAACGTTGAACTTTATGACCTCAACCTGACTCTCGAGGTCAACGGAGGGCGTCTTATAGGCATATAGCAATGTAAACCTGCTTTTTTTAATCGATTTAAGACCGTCCGAGGAGTAATACGTACTCTGCTGGCAGTCAAAAGGTCCTCGCTGAGCAACGTGTAGTTTCTTGCAGGATCCATCCTAGCTCCTCTCAGTAAGCTTCGGTCTTCCCTAGCATTTGTCGACCTTGGTCGACCCTCCCTATGCCTCCCTATGCCCTCCATGACAGATCCAGTCTCATTAAATTGGTTTTTAAGCCTAGAAATTACACTTTAGGTCACTTTAAATCGATCAGCCACATCGATCTGTCGCGCATCGCTAAGAACCAACCCAATGGCTTGATTTGCTTCCTCTATTGTTAAATGACGTCTGTTCATATTATCGGTGACAGAATAACCACAATATCGCAAATTGCCGCTTAGCAACACTCAAACAAGTTCTATTTTAAACAAAAATTAAATATACAGGGTGGGTCAAATTCGACGCTTTTAAATGGAAACACCCTTTTCTATAGGAGATAGACGAAAACTAATATCGGTGTCTGGGGCTCAATTTTCATCAAAAACGTGATGGCGAAAACCGTACATCAATATCTGTTACCGTTTGGGAGTTACGGGGTGTTTTTCAAAAAAGTGCATTTTTAACAAATCGCTGTAACTTTTTTGCTATGGAAAATTTTGTATTTCTATGAAAACATTTTCAAAGCACCTTTTTACGTAGAATTTAATGGTTTAAGTATATTTTTTTTAAATTAATAATTTAAGAGTTATCAACAGAAAAATTGATTTTTTATTTGGGACACCCTCTATATTTTTAATTAACTGAAAAGAATTTGAAATTACCTTTCCAAAAATATAGCACACTTGATATTTATAATCGCCTTCGAAATACAGAATTTTTAAAAGTTCGCCACTTTTAACTAGTAGGCTTCTGGACCCCTTATTGATGATATGCCCTTAGTGGAACTCGAAAACATATTTTTCCAGCAAGACGACGCACCGCCTCTGAACGCTGAAGTTATCAGCAAATTTTTGCATCCAATTTCAAAAATAATTGAATAGCTAACAAAGATTCCAGCCTTTGGCCGTCGAGGCCGCCTGACTTAGTGCCTATGGATCTAATCCTATGGATATATTTGTGGAAAAATAAAGGTTCCTTATTCTTCCGTATAATCTAGACAAGAATTAGAAATACTTAGCAGTTATGAGAGGGTATCTTTCACCCCTACTGAGTTAATGAATTCCGCGAGAAATGTTCAAAAACTGCCCCGTCTGTCCATAACAGAAGACTGTCCATAACAGAAGAAAATTTCATGTCTTGGTTTGCTATTTATTTTTATTGTTATTAGATATAGTTTAATTGTGTTGATGGTGGTTAAATATGTATATTTTAAATAGTTATAAAATTCTGAATCTCTCACAGCAAATATTATTTTCGTTTTAATTGATGCTCACAACTAGATTTTTTTGCATTACAGCCGGTGCCGTTCAAAGCCTACTCATTTAAAGCGGGCGAATTTTTATATACTCTATATCTCGAAGAGGAATCGAGCAAAATATCAAGTGTGTTACATTTTTGGAAAGGTAATTTTAAATCCTTTTCAATAAATTAAAAATATACAGGTTGTCCTATATAAAAAATCAAATTTTCTGTTGATAATTCTTAAATTATTAATTTTAAAAAAATTATACTTAAACCATTAAATTCTACGTAAAAAGGTGCTTTGGAAATGTTTTCATAAAAATGCAAAATTTTCCATAGCAAAAAAATAATTTACAGCGATTTGTTAAAAGTGCATATTTTTGAAAAACACCCCGTAACTCTAACAGATGTTTTTGTTAACCATCATGTTTTTGACAAAAATTGAGCTCCAGACATCGGTATTAGTTTTCTTCTATCTCCTATAGAAAAGGATGTTTCCATTTAAAAGCGTCGAATTTGACCCACCCTGTACATTTTTGATGATAATGCTTTTTATTTGTTTGGGTACAATTTTTTATGTTTACAAACAGTATTTTTTTTAAACACAAACGACATAGGTATTAATAGTTATCAACACATTTTTTCTGAAAAACTTTCTTCCTAGCTAAAACACAATATCCTTAACTTTTTTCGATTAGTTTATATAAAAAAAATATTTATTCTCTCCAATAATATATTACCTAATTATGCAGTGGACTTTACATCATCATTTTTTTCTTATCAGTCTTAGGCAACATTTTACAAAACTCTGATTCCTAAAAATAATAGTATTCAATTGACTATAATATTTAATATCAATTCCGTCACAGACACATATATTTTTATGTATTTTGCATTTTAAACTTGAATTAATACTTAATTGTTAAAATATTGCCTATAGCTGACTTTAATCTTACATTGTAGTTATAAAATATTTAAATATCTTTTTATCTGTATAAAATTCTTTAAACAACTTTGAATGGTTTATTAAAGAATTTTATACTTTTGTTTTCTGCATACACTAAAACTATTTACGATGTTTCCATTGGTGAAATTCTTAAGTTACATTTCCACCAAATATTTACATTATTATCATTATATTTTCAGAAAAATTGTATCTAAAATATTAATTGTCTGCATTAACGAACTATAAGTATGTAAAATTACGATTTTAGGAATTAGAAATTAATCATATTTATTTAATTGAAATATGTGACGATATTTAAATTATAAAACAGATATATCCTACTAGCTCGAATATTGATTACCAATAATTAACCCTGTTTAAAATAACCTTTGAAAGAAATAAAATATTACAAAATATTTATATTTCTATAAAGAATACAGGAAACTATATTTTAGCTACTAGAATAAGCTTTTATTAATTTTAGTAAAATAATAAAAATCATATACGAATATATAGCTAACATTTTAAATGATAAAATAAAATACTGAGCGGTAAAAACAATTAGAAAATATTTTGGATACAACCAATGACGTAGTTTAAAATACATTTTTTCTATTATGACTTGTTCACTCTCTTTTTTATCTATTGTTCTTCAAATTTTATATGCATATGCATGAACTTATTTTTGTTGGCGTTTGCATCTGGCTGGTTACTTGTTTTAAAACCGTTTTTTACTGTATAATTGTCAAAGATAATCGGTTTAGAAGTGTATACTCGTAGATATTCAAAACAGACTAGAGACAGAAATATACCATACGATTGAAAAAAAACCTGCGTCAAAGACGGCTGAGGAATGACAGTCAGTAATAATTTTGGCGAGGTCAAGCCCTATATTCATTTACTTGGCCCGTACTTTTCTTTATTTTGAAACCCTTAAGAAGGTTGTAATTAATTTTTTATGATTGAGTAAAATTTATTTTTAAATGGTGTAGTTTAAATACTAGAAAAAATAGTTTTTGGAAATAGATTTGTATCTTTGCAAATGATCTATCCTTTTTTAATCTTTCTATAATCAGTGTTAAATTTTGATATGTTTGATGTCCTTTTTTAGTAAATGAGAGTTAGAGATTGATCTCGACGAAACTACCATCGATTGACATTCTCCGGCCGTTTTTGACGCCGTTTTTATTCGATCATGCGATATAATGTAACAAGAATATTTAAGATGTTACTGGGTGACATGATATACCGGGTGCGTTTCGAAAGTGGCTCACCCCTATAACTATTTTTTTTTTCAGATAAATAACCGAGATTTGGTATGTTAGTAGGTATATGACATTAATTATTAGGATTGAATTGACGTACCTATCCAATTGTTTTTGGTCACTTCCTGCTTCACCGGAAATAACTACAACTTTTGATTTTTAAATGGCACCCTTGGTATATTTCTACTTTATTCGATAGAACATAACACTCTGAGTAGAATGACATATCATATGTCAATTCTTGATATTTTCGTTCAAAAAAAAAATCGTATTTTAAATTTCAATCTAGAGTGTCACGGCTGTATTAGAAACACTAATTTTTCATCAAGGAGTCTTGGAAAAAAAGAATTGATAGTCTAATGTTTTTTGTGTCTTATCCTAGCCTGTTAAAACATGCCCACGTCGTATTTTTAATCAAATCTCAATTTTTTCAAAGACATGAGCATATTTACGCAAAAAGCATTTTTACGAATAACTTGGTACCACACACTTAGTATTTCGAGTGAAATTATTGTCCATATGAACAGCACGTTACAATTCCAAATAAATCATATGCGAAAATGTCAAAAGTTGACATATGATATGCCATTCTATACAGAGTGTCATTTTCTATCAAATAAAGCAGAAATATACCGAGGGTCACATTTAAAAATCAAAAGTTGTAGTCATTTCCGATGAAACAGGCAGTAACCAAAAACAATTGAGTACGTCAAATAAGTCCTATATGTCATATACTAATATACCAAATCTCGTTTTTTCATCTGAAATAATAAAGTTATAGGGGTGAGCCACTTTTGGGCGGCACCCGGTACAGTAATGTCCACGGATCGCCTTTACACTTGACTCGTGTAAACGCGCCTTCATGGTAGAGGAAAAAGTATGACCTAAAATCAAAATCATATTCATATTATCGTACACACGCGTTTTGGTATTTGGAATAAATTTTTATTTTAGAAACGCTTTCTTTTTTAGGAAAAAAATCAACAATATTTTAATATATTTCAATTTTTTTCTAAACCAATATAGAAATTTAGAAAAGTAAAAACGGTATTATCCATTTTTATCCATTGTAACATATCTATAGATATGTTACAGTGTCTTCAACTAGCGACTTTAAAATATCTAATATATTTGCATAGGTTCACAAAGCCATGCAATTTTACAAAATTGTTTAGGTATACCAGGTGCGTCTCAAAAGTGGCTCACCCCTATAAGTTTTTTTTATTTTTGCGGATAAAAAAACGAGGTTAGGTATAAAAAAACGAGGTTTTAAACTGTTTTCGGTCACTTCCTATTTCACCGGAAATGACTACAACTTTTGATTTTTAAATGGCAACCTCCGTATTTTTTTACTTTATTCGAGAGAAAATTACTTTCTGAATCGAATGACATATGACATGTCAACTTTTGACATATTCACTCAAAAACAAATTGTATTGTAAATTTCAATCTAGAATGCCATGGCTGTGTTAAAAACACTACCTAATTTTTAATCATGGAGCCTTGGAAAAATAGTTTTGATGGTCTAATGTTTTTAGTGTCTTGTCTTGGCCGGTTAAAAGATGCCCATATCGTATTTTTAATCATATCTCAATTTTTTCAAATGGAACGAGGGTGGCTCATTAGCCTATTCGGAAGAAGCATCTTTTTACGAATAATTTGATACCACACAATTGGTATTTCAAGTCAAATTATCGTTATGAACCGCATGTTATAATTTCAAATAAACCATATTCGAAAATGTCAAAAGTTGACATATGCTGTCATTCTATTCAGAGTCATTTTCTTTCGAATTAAGTAAAAAATATCGATGGCGCCATTTAAAAATCAAAAGTTGTAGTCATTTCCGGTGAAACCAGAAGTGACTGAAAACAATTGAATATGTCAATCATTCCTAATATACGTCATATACTAACATATCAAATCTCGTTTTTTTTTTATCTGAAAAAATAAAAAAGTTATAAGGGTGAGCCACTTTCGAGACCTTTTTATCAAACGAAACTTTTTTCCAAATTTGCTTTGTGTCTTTACCAACAAAATGTAAACCACGGATAAACACACTTTTTTAGTAAAATTACATGTTATTTCAGTCTCTAAAAATATAATTTAATAGAAGTGACGAATTTTGGAATGGTAATTTAAAAATGCGAAACTAAGTGTTTAACTTTTTCAAAAATTTTAATAAATAAACGTTCTGTTACTATCTACTCAGTCTGTTTTAGATATCGTTGTAACCTGGTTCCATCTCTTCGATTTACAGATTTCTACATTTTCAACTTCTAAAATGATTTTTAGATTTATGTAAAATTTTTCAATTTTTCTCCAGCATGCCAGCACCGATTAGTTAGTTAAGAGCACAGTACAATTTTATTATTATTATTATATTACCGAAAATGTGAAACCAAGCCTTAAAAAATGCGTTAAATATAATTCAGTCTTACAGGGTGGTCCGATATTAAATAGACAAACTTTTTAGAAATCTCCAGATATTTGCGGTCAAAAGTATAGTGCAACCTCTTTAATCGGAACATCCAATAATCGGAACACCTCAGGGTACCTATTCTTGACCACTCACATCTTCAAATATCGCTCGCATATTCAAGAGCGCCATATAACAATACATGTACATGCGAACGATGTCAAGAATAACACCGCAGAGTTACGATGTTATAGTCGGAACGCTACTCCTATAATCTAAACGTTTCTCTAAAGACATATGAAATTACATAGCATGGTGTCTACTTGTTCTGTATTTTGCGTTTCTCCCTCTGTGAGTAACACGTTTGGACTTGAATGTATACTAAGGGTCGGCATTTCTAGTCTTGGGTGCCGGTTTTCATGTGTACGAAGAGTACGGTCAACACGCTTAGTAAAATAAGATGTACTGAATAAAGACAGAAGGTGAGAATTTTCCCAAGCGCATGGAATCTAGCGTCAGATTAAGTAGTAATGTAATAAATACTTCATATTTTTGCTCACTCCGACTTACTAGGTTGCCATAACGACTCACTCCTATACATGTAAACGCCGACCTAAAAGTTCGCTTGCCAGCGGGGTATGTTAGTTTACTTCCAATCTTCAATATCTACGTTTAATTTCATGAACCACTACTTTCATCAGAAATTAAAAGAAGAACAAGCATCATTCAATAGAAAGAAGAACGTTGGCACTTAAAAAGGGAGATCATTTCAAAAGCTATTCGTAAATTAGAGATTTTCGAGCATCCCAAAGATGGCTTCAAATGTTTAAATAAAAAAAATGTGTGTCAACTATGCGCGCATATTTGAAGTGGAACTTCTTACTAACACCTATTAAATTGGAGGATCTGGAGGACATATTTGAGGTAGGGTAGTTTGAAATGCTAAAAAGTATTCAATGAAAAAGTATTCAATGAGCATTCAATTAATAAATAATTTTATTCGCTTTCACAAAACTCCATTCGGGTACCTCTATCAACGTGCCGAGTTTGGTTCCAATCAACCCACAATTAAGAAAAATCCTTATGATTTCGTCCATTTAGAAGCATCGGTTCGAAACTTCGATTGCGTCCTCCTGTAGCCCGTCTCCAATTATGCCGAAATCGACCAATATTTTTCTTCAATATCAAATCCTTGGTCCCACTCTGATGAAGATGTAAACAAAACGTCGCGTCGTATCCAAGTTTGCAGGGTGGGCCGCGTGCATCGTCGATAACAGCCTACCCACCAAATCTGGTCGCGATCGGACGACGTCAACTTTTGACATTTGATACGTCAAAACTAGCCAGGTATCGTATTCTGACAAGATGGCCTTGGTCCACGGCCACGGCCTTGAATTTTTACTTCCAGCGCGGATATGGAAGTTTCACTTTATAACATAAACGGTTCAATAAACAACCTAAACCTTTATGGTAAGTTCAATTCTTGTAAAAATACTGGATATTTTTTTCAAGAAATCGGAATCCGCAGTTCAGTATTTCTCAATTGACTGTCACTGGTGAATGATCTGATGACTGTCACTGGCAAATCTTGGGGAACTAATATTAGATTTTGATACCCCTATAGCTTGGGGATCTACTAACAGAGCTTCGTAGAAAAGTCGTATTAGAATAAAACAGCAGATAATTACACTTGTTTTTTAAAGTTTGTCAATAAAAAAAGAGTCCAAAACCAATATGTGAGTTATGACGATGAGCATTTCTGACTGTCAAAGTAGTGATGTGCATTACGATTCATTTTAGTGAACCAAATCACGCGATTTAATTAATGAACTACTCGCATTGTGATCCGATTCAATTCTTACCATTCCTTCACTGAAAAAAAGGATCTATCAGTCGAAATGAATATGACTTTGACCCAAAAGATTGGCGCTTTTCAATAGGGCCAAGAACTCTTTGCCCAAAGCATTAACTCTCTTTTCGTAAGCTTTAAAAAATTACTTTAGAGAATAGAAGAATCTATCTATCCAAAGTATTTCACTCTTGACCCAAAATTAATATGCAAAGAAGTTCTTGCTACAAGAACAATAGTCTCTTTGATTCATACAAAAATTCTTGATTGAAAAGGGACATTTCTTGATTAAAGAGACACTTTTCTTAAACCAATAGCGAATACCATTGACTCAACTAAAATTTGTTTTGATCTAAGAGAAGTCTATACATCATATACAGGCATACAGGTATATTACGAGGTATATTATTTTCTGATAAATTAGGTTTTCCTAGTCTGTAGTAAGTAAAGTGATATTATTTTCCTCGATAGTAGGTAGTTATTTCTGCTTCTTCACTCCTTGGTATTTTTTGGGGTGGTTCATAGCTCTACAAATTACAAAAAAAATGTTACGAAAAAAATCACGATTAATCAAAGTAAAGCATACAAATTATTAAAATTACAAGCTTTGGTCACATATTTCAATTTTTTAATACGACTTGAAATTCTAAAATTTTTGTAATTGTTTGCATAAAAAAATCGATACCTATATTCTTATTCTATCTATAGTCAGGCATGCATTATCTAAACAGGTGTATTAGGTAAATGTCTCTTACCTTCAAATAAAGCAAATAAATGCTCTAATTTCCATTTTTTTAGAAACTCCTTTAAAGAATCCATATATCCTAAAATTTGTCCATAAAAAATGACAAATACATGTTAATAACGATCACTAATTTGTTATATTATGATATGCGTTTAAAAAGCGAATTATGCAAAATTCCAAGTGGAAAACTCCAAGCAACAAAACCCGTGCGTAATATGATGTGCGACCTATCAAATGCGACGTGAGAGATCGGACTTCCGACTGGTTGTATATACCATCCTTCGTCATCGTCTTTGCGTGTCGTTATTATTATTCATCAAAAGAGTATTTAGCTATTGGAAAAATGGCCATGCTTCTTGAATGGAGTACTTCCTAGCGTATTTTTGTTATTATCTTAAAACAAAGTAACTTGCACTTGGTTGAATGAAAATAGATCCAAGAGAAATTTTCGAATTTTTCAAGAGAACAAGTTTTCTTGAGTTAAGAGAGTTTTTCCGCGCCCTCTGTCAACTATTCAGTCAATTTCTGATAGGTGACGTCACAATTTTCTACGCGTCATTTCAAACCAGTGAAATTTGTATTGAATTTGATTTATTATTTATTCCTTAATTGTAACTTCGTTGCATTTCTTTTTGTATTGAGAGAGTACTTTTTAATCACTTCAATTGAATTTTATATTAAAAATAACAATAATTTACTATGGTTAAACACCGGATTCGCTAATCGGAATAGATCTTTATAGAACAATTAGCTGTTCCGACATAAGACGTTGCACTGTAATTGTCCATTGCATTAGGCAAAACTCTCCTATTGGAGTAAAGGCTAGTTTTATAGAGACCTTAAGTATATTATTATAAAGCGTTATTGGCCAAAACTACAATTGACCAAAAATATAATTCTGAATAAAATAATTTCTCTATAATATTATATCTCCACTCGCACAAACCCGGTATACATTTTACAGTCTAAGGGTTACTCTTTATCATCACTTATTAAATTTGTTAAGTTAAAATTGGACCACCTGGTATAAAACCAAATGCTCGAGTTAATAGGTAATATTACGAATCCAAACTTCAAATTTATAATGAATAAAATTCACGTTGTATAAAATTATATATTCAGTTATAATAATATCTAATGAGGTCTTGGTTTTGCATTGGCTGAAACTAATAATCCTTGTTAGTTGTTGGTAACAAAAAAAACACAAATTGTTGGATATCCCTCGTTGTCCAGAAAGGTACTTATACATACTAATTTATTTTTTCTCTTAGATTTTAGTCTACCACCAGTTTTTTCCATTAGTAAATTTACTTAGTCTTTATCTCAATATCTGCTCTTTCTCTATACAAAACTTGCCTCAAAAACTGCCATAGATCTTAGAGTACTGTGTTAGAAATTGATATTATTAGATATATTAGTTATCGTACTAAATATTTAATAATTTTAAATTTCGTGTCACACTATTTTTCTTTACAACTTTTTCTATACATAAATGCTGTTATAGTATACAATATAGACCAAACTGATCTCAAAATATAATATTTTATAAAGGAAAAAGTAATAAACAAAATCAAACAGACCTAAACATAGAGAAACAGGGTGTTCCAGAAATAAGTGCAGATATTTTAAGAGGCAGTAGATCTGCTGAAAAGATTTTTTTTCTCTTTACCACTTTTAAAGTATAAATGGAGTTATTTAACTTTGAAAATTTAAAAAAATAATGGCAACATTTTGAGAACCGCTGGCAATAACCGGCTATTAATGGTTTTGACCAGGTTTTTTTAGCATATTTTAACGCCCTGTGTTGCCAGATAGTAAAAAGAAGTATATGCTATACCTAATTAGTGAAATCTGTAATCCCTGGAGTGATTTGTTGTGTTTCGTTTGCATATGGTTTATTTGTCTGATTTTGTCGATGTTCCGAATAGTGAATTCCGATAAACATGTTGATGTTTTCTTTTATGTGATCTCGGTATGACTAATATGGTGAATTATTTTATTAAACTTAGTTCTAAATAAAGATATTTAGCGGTATAACCATGATTTTCGTAAACCTCATAAAAATAATTTTACCCAGTTTGGTTCTCATTGAAAGGTTGAAATGGTAAGTACAAACGAAATATTTAAAAGAATATTTTTTTTTAATGAAACTACATCATAATATGACAATGTTAAGAATATAAGTATATGTAGTTAAAAATAAATATAAAAACGTGGTATGGGTAAAAATAACTAATGTGGTTTGTTTCTAGAATTGTTCGTAATAGAAACTGATATGATTAGAATTAATACTCCTAATTTTTTTGTGTGCAAATTTAAAATTACAGTGAAAACAAATAATATGTTGAATATGGATAACTTAGGAGGTGACAACACTGCAAGGTTTAGATACACGTAGAGAAATCTCTCTAGGTAAATAAACAAGTGGCACTAAAAAGGTTTTTTTAAATTTCCCGGAAAATGTCAAGAAAAACATAAAATATCCAACAATTTTTTTTCGCAAAAAAACTTCAGAGGCGTGTTTGTAGAGCCGAAATAGACTACCAGTTCTGCACTTATTTCTGGGACACCCTGTAAAGAGCTTGTCAATAAGATTTTCTTCGATTGATTTAGGTGAAATCTGACTTCGGTCTCAGTTTTTACTTTGAATCAAAATAAAAATGACAATAAAATTTTTACTTGTTGTCCCTCTGTCAAATTTGTCATTTTTCTTGATTTTTGTTGAAGTGAAATGTTAAAGCACTTAGCAAAACATAGACGCCCAAAATCTCATTTAAAACCGAAAAACGGTTCTTAAAGTATCTGAAAAAATGTGTTTATTTTTTATTAAATTGGATACCCCCTAACGGACAAACGAAGCACTTTTGTATAGAGATAAATTGTGTTCAATGAAGTCATTTTGATTCCAAAAATACGAAGTAGTTCTATGTCCACGAAATACTGGGACACCCTGTATATTTTAAGGTATTCATGATTCAGTTTGGTTCATATTGTATAATTAACCATACTTATTATCAATCTTATATCATTTTAAATATTATTTATTCATAATTTTAACCAAATATTAGCAAAATTAGCTGTAACATTATTCGCTGTAAGTGTGATCACTTTCGTACAGGAATATTAGAGGTGGGCTGAGCTGGGTGTCCATGAAGAAAACAATAACCAACACAATAACAAATTATATTCAAAGAATATATAACAATGCAGACAGAAATTTTAGATACGATTTAGTTCTAACAAACATACCAATTAACACAACTTGTCTACTAACTTTCACAAAGACTTGCACATTAAAATATTCATAATAAATGTATTTATTATGCGCAATGTGTAATTTGTTGTGAATCGCAATTATCAGTGTAAAACTTACAAAAATATATTTGCTATACAATAAATACCACACGATAGAAAAAAAAAACGGCGTCAAAGAGGGCTGGGCATGATAATCGATGGTAATTTTGGCGAGGTCAAGCCGTAGATTACTTAGATTTACTTGGCCCGTACTTTTCTTTATTTTTCAATTTCCTGCCAGTTGACTTTAAGAAGGTTGTATTTTATTTTTATATTGGCTAAAATTGATTTTTAAATGGTGTAGTGTAAAATTTGAGAAAAAAATAGTCTAGAAATGTTTTATATAATAATAGACAAGTTTTATGTCAATTTATAATAGGTAAATGATGTCTAGAGATTAACCTCGCTAAAATTATCATCGATTGTCATTCCTCAGCCGTCTTTGACGCAGTTTTTTTCGATCATACAGTATCTTACTGAAGATGGATAGTGTTATGTATAACGATCCTTCAATCTAACTATGATTATGATATGAAACGAGAATTAAATATTTTAAGTAGCATTACTAAACAAAAATATATTAGTTTTAAGCCTATACGGCTATACGGAATTTCTATCAAAGGATTATTTTTATTTAAAAAAATTGTTTTCATTTTTTTTAAGTTTGCAAGGTAATTAAAGGTTCCATTATAGTTCTACTAAAAAAAATATTTCCTACCTTTTTTACGTCTACTAAAGGCTTTCTGTGAGGTAATCAGAATACCGTTGATTGAATGAAATGAGAAGATACGCAACCTAATGAGCGAATTCGTGATAAAGCTGATTTGATTTCCCCTTAAGTCACAATTGTTGTACGGTGGAGACACCAATCGTTCTGCGGTCAACGCATAAAACACTTATTTTCTCTAATTCGATTAGCGCAGGCATATCAAAGATGGCGTGGATCTGAAAGCGACAGTTGCCATATTAAAATGTATAATATCTATAATACGTTTGACGAAAATATCTTTGGATGAAAAATCCACGTTTATGCATTGAAAATGTATTCGTGTTAAACATAGAATTAACAACAAAAATAATAATTCTTTTATAGGTACTGAATATGTCGTATGATCGAAAAAACTCGTTTAGTCGCCTTGGAATAGCGATTAACATTTACCATAAGAAATAATAGCATTATACATAAGAAATAATAGCGATCTACATTTCCAATCCAACTAGGACGCCGTTCTTTGATTAATCATATAATATTATATTAATTTATTATGTTTAATGAAAGAAAATTCGTATTATTATTTAGTAGTACTGGACCCACAATCCGCAAATCTACGGATTAATCAGTAGTTCTGGCAACAATGCCTCCGGCAACCACTCACCCTGTCGACTGAAAGCAGAACTACGGCACAGTATTCTTTATCCGCTGCGCTGTAAACGACTATCAGCACGCAGCGGCGCGGCGCAGAGCTATACTAAATCTCGGAATTCTCGGACAAGCTGACGGTACAGATTAGGTATCCTATAAGTATACAGATAAAAATCTTGTCCCTAATTCGTGGTACGAAAATTGTTTTTTATGACGATGTGCAAACGAGTCAAATTTCCTGTGCGTAAAAATAAACTCGCGTAAAATAACAATAAACAGCGTAATAGAGAGATATCGCTAAACCGAATAGCGTGCATGGACGTTAATAAGGCCAGGTGTTATTTCCTTTACGTGAGGTGGTGTTAACTCTCTTCCTTTATAGTTATCGGATCGGAAAGAATTTAGAGATTTATACTTAAGCTAACTTTGAATTTAAAACTTTGAAATTGTTTTGTTTACTAGGTATTTTGAAATAAAAGGGCTAAAGTGCTTATTTCCAGTGCTTTATTGTTCAACGTCTGCCAATGGGTTTAGGACAACAAGCAACAAATTCTCTTAGAAGGGCTAAGTCGCCATCTGCTGTAAACCTAAGACTCTTTATAGGTTCTTTAGTATTGGAAGAGGTGGAATCCATATTTTGGGCCATATTTATTTAATTAAAACTAATCCCAGCTACTTAAATATCAAATTACCTAATAAAACTAAGGCAATAATTCAAAACAATTCAAACATAACCTAAAATAAAAGATCTCGCCGCGCGCCGGCCAGCTCCGGTTGTCAAATAACCGCACATGCCCATTTAAGCAATTTTTAAACGTAATCAGAGGTTATTTAGAAAGAGCGCTTGGTGTAATTGATCCGCAAATTACGTCAGGCGGTAACGTTAGTAGCGGGTGTTGCGTTGACTCGCGCATATCGTAACCATGATAAGGTACGCGTAAATACTGGATCACGCTATTCGGTTCTCCGATATCTCTCTAATAACTGTGCCGGTCAGGCGCTGTGCACAATTTTAGAGGCCATAAGTGGGAGTGCTATGTGCGCAAACTAGTCACCTAACTAGTGCCCTATTCCGAAAATGGCAAACCAAACCACGAAAAAAAAATTTCGCAAACCAAACCACGAAAAACAATAAAGAAAAAACAAAGATTATAATCTGTATAATCTGTGCTGACGGTAACGCCAGCGACATGTCAGACAGATTTTGTGCCCCGAAATAGTCCATAAGGTTGCGCATCTTCCTATTTCTTCAATCAACGATAATACATTTTATGTCAAGCCCCGTCTGCACATAATTCTTTAGGACTTAGTTATTGTTCCACGAAGCAGGAGTTCGATTAAACCCACAGATTAAACCTTTCAAGACGCAATAAAAATATTTCGAAGAGTGTCTAAAATTCACGTGTTACTCACAGAGACAAATCCTGAATAGTGTAGGTTTTATTCACTGAAAGTTGACCTTCAGAAACTTGCAAGGTATGTCAGATTAATTTTATATATTGACCAGATATTTCTAGGAAAAAGATATGATGTTATATGGAGAACGACTTGAATGTTATTAAGAGAAGAAGATGCTTTAATATTCTGTTTATTACTTTTTTAAGTTATTTATTTTACATTTATTTCACACACTTCTATTTTTTTAGTTATATTATCTATGTAACGTATGATATGATGTAATGTAATTTGCAAGCTGCAAAACATATTTAAAAAAAACTCATTTATTTAACCTACTTAAGATGTTTAGTTCTCAAACGATTTTCGAAACTCTAAATATATCAAAATGTTTACCATTCCCCCTTGTGTTGTATGAAGAAAACACTTCCCCATAGCTTGATCACAACTTTTTCTTGACTGCGCATGCGATGTGTCCAGTTTATCTCTTTTTCTTTAATTTAAATTATCATTTTTTATACTTTATGTACTTTCATCCACATTTTCTTTATTATTACCTATTTGTTTCAGTGTCAATCTACTTGTGTTTCAATTCTTATTGTTTAATTGTTTAAATTAATGCATAATATTATATTTGACGTTATCGACTCATAAAAATATAATTGCACAAAAAATATAATAGTAAGATGTATGAGGAATAACATCAGTCAAATATAATTATTAAATGATCCATTAATTGAAACTTTGTTCGAAACTAACAATACTTTTGTGTTTTTCAAATAATAACATAAAAAATTAATGGTTCAGACAATTTTTTGTTTGACGGTTTTAAAATTGTTGGGATTATAATAATTATGTATTTATATTTATAACATCTCCCTTTTAACTCACATTTCACTGATAACTTGTTACCGATAGAAAATACAGAGTCGGAGTAGAGTGGAGTGGTATGATTTTTTTTTCAATGGAACACCTTGTATATTATTACATTATTGGCTTCCTTTCTGATTACTTTACATATAATCCTAAGATATTATTAAATATGTTTCGATAGTTTCAGAGATATTAATAAATATATAAAAAAAATATTTTTCAGCATTTTAAAAAAAAATATTAAAAATACAAGAATGTACTGAAATCAGAACGATACTATAAAATAGTTACTATAGTTGGTCTGCCTTACTTCAAAATAATATGCCAACCTTTCTAAAATATAAAATAGGTTTTCTACGTTTTTTAAACGGAACACCCTGTATACTATTTCTTTGTTATATGGTGAATTAAAAAATGGCATTTTTTGTAATTAAAGTATTTCAAAACTTTTAAGGGTTCTGCGAATATTCGTAATAGGATATTACATACTAGGGTCGGCATTTTTGGGCTTGGGTGCCGATTTTCGTGTGTACGAAGAGTACGGTCAACACGCTTAGTAAAATAAGATGTACTGAATAAAGACAGAAGGCAAGTATTTTCCCAAGCGCATGGAGTCTAGCGCCAGATTAAGTGATTAGGTAATAAATACTTCGTATTTTTGCTCTCTCCGACTTACTAGATTGCCACCATAGCTATTCACTCCTATACATGTAAACGCCGACCCAAGGTTTCGCTTGCCAGCAGGGTATAATATGGCTTTTCAACAGTAATTTTTTAACAAAGCCACCTAATCATTTTTGTCTGGTATTTTACATTTTACTGTTTAAGGGAGCCATATGTAATTAAAATGCGAATATTTGCGAAACCGCTAAAAATGTTAAAACATTTTAAATACAAAAAAAAATCATTTTTTAATTCTCCACCAACCCAAATCAACAAAGAAATAATATACAGGGTATTCCATTTTAAAAAAACGCAGAAAATCTATTTTATATTTTAGGAAGTTTGGAGAGAGAGATATAATGTTGTTTAATAATTTTTAACACCCTGTATGTTTAAAGATTATATGACATTTATAGAAAAGTAGTTTACTATAGTAGTACCTAACTGTAGTAATATAGTAGTATTTTTAATATTTTTTTTAAAAAAGGCCGAAAAATATGTTTTTTTATTTATTTATTAATATCTTTGAATCAAAACATATTTAATAATATCTTAGGATTATGAAAAAATGGTCAGAAAGGAAGCAAAAAAAAAACAACAATATACAGAGTGATCCATTTAACAAAAATCATCCCGATCCATTCACTCTTTTTTGAGTCACCAATAGAATTTAAAATTTTTTATTTTTCTTGTTTTAAAAAAATACAAGAAGAAACTATGAAATAATACCATACGATCTAAAAAAAACTGCGTCAAAGGCGGCTGATGATAATTTTAGCGAGGTCAAGCCCTAGATATCAAGTTTAATGGCGCTTGCAAAAGAGAACAAAAATGATTTTTAAATGGTGTTTAAAATTAAATATTTTTTTTTCTGAAATAGACTTATGCATCTGGAAACATTATATCCTTTTTTAATATTTCTATAAATTATTGTTAAATTTTTAGAAGTTTTATGTCAATTTATAGTAAATGACGCATGACGTCTAGAGATTGACCTCATCAAAATTATTATCGATTGTCATTCTCTTTGACGCAACTTTTCGATCATACGGTACCAAGCAAATTACCCGCGATAAAACTTATGATTATATTTTTATCATTTACAAAATAAATAACATACCATTGCGTATAAATTGCAGCAATATTCTATTTAAAATTAATAAATTATAAGAAAAAAAATCAAAATATGTGCAGTAAGAATTAGCAAACTCTAGCACATTCTGTTTATTGGTGAAACAATAAAACATATATTTAATGTCTTTAAACAGATGACATTAATTCCAACAATTTTTTGCCTACTCAATGGATAACATCGCAAGCAAAGTTAGGCGTGATTAAGCCCTTGTGGCAGTTGAATTCAGCTTACTCTACCATAAACTATTACAGGATAATAAGTTGGGAGATATATGCTTTTCTTTGCGATACGTGCCCACCGCTGGAAAATTGACCGTTGTTATTCTGGAAGCTAAGAACCTGAAGAAAATGGACGTGGGAGGCTTATCTGGTAAGACGATAAAGTAGTTCTGAGGATGTATCAGGTATCCTGCTAAGAATGGCTCTCGGCTGTAACTCGGAGAATATTAACCATAGAGCTTGCGGACAAATTGTTATATTTATGTATAAAGGTTTTTCTCTACTATTAATAATTACCGAGGTCAAAGTTTCTGTCCTAAAGCCCTCTATATCCATATACATATAACTACCTATACTCAGCCTAATCTCTAAAAAGTGAAGCGCAAACAGTGAAAGAGAAATATGAAATTCTGTACAAATCTACTTCACCCGGATATTCATTTAACTGCGCATGCCTAACCTGAAGAAGTTTTCTTAGTTTTCATTGGTCGGTGTTTTTAAAGGGAAATGGTTGACTGACATTTCACCTAACCTTCAATTTTATTTTTTATTATTTATAACACATTATCATAATATCAAAAATAAAAAAAAAATTGAAAAATATCAAAAAATAGTTGGAAACGATAAACTAAACAAAATCGCTCTTTTACGCGCACAAATAAAAAGTAATCCAAACAGATCTAAAACAACAATCAATCGGAGTTTGGCGCAATCGCAGTTCAATCCATATCCGGGTGAAATAGACTTATGCAGCATTAATATGGAGCTGAGTTATGTTGTCTTTTTCTTACGGCACGGGAACAGCACACGGAGTTAAATAGGGAACACTGAGTAAAATTTAAGTTATATGTATATGCCTATATCCCGCTAGACAATAATTACCTGAGGTTAACAACATTCATTAGAGATGAACAAAACTGCGCGATTCTCCAGTCGTAATTGAAATTGCGATTTTTAAATCGCTGCGCAAGACTCTAACCTGCGATTGCGATCTCAATATTTAAATATTGTACTAGGCATTCTACTCAGAGTATCATTTTCTATGGAATAAAGTAGTAAAAAAATACCGAGGGTGTCATTTAAAATTCAAAAGTTGTAGTAATTTCCGGTGAAACAAGAAGTGATAGAAACGAATTGAATATGTGAATCGATCCTAATTTATCACAAAATATACCCCTTTTAGAACTTTTTCTTTAATGGCTATAAAGTAGTAAAAACGCGGGAGTGAAAGACTAACCGCCCGAACAAACACTAGAGGCGCCACTGGTCATCAAAGGTGTAAAAATTGCGAAAATTTAATCATCTAATTTTGACACAAGGGGTTAGGGCGCTTAACTTTTTTAATTTTAATTCAATTTTCATTAATTTCAAACTACATTATTAGACTTTGTTGTATTTTGTGAATGTATAAATGTTTTTCTTAGCATACAGCTTTATATTAATTTAAACTGTATTACATACATATTTAAAATTAAAATATTATGACATATATGTCAGTTACCGCCTAAAATGTCATCTTGATATCTAAAAGTTAGCTATGAAAGTTAGTTATTGTCAGAAATAGTTAAAATTATGTTAAAATATTAAAATTCACAAAAACATAATAGTACAGCGTAATGTTGATATGCAGGTTCAAAACAAAAAGTACTGTTATATTTTTCAGTTTTCGTTGTCAGCCGCGGAAGTTTCATTGATTTTAGTGTTGTCGGATATTTTTATTTTTGTGAAATAGAAATATTGCGTTTGGATTGCAAAACTAAAAGTAAAAATTTTATTGAAATGTAAGTAAGCGTTTGTCCATTATATATTTTACTTTTTTCATACCTACGACAAATATACATAAATATATTGAAATTTTATAATTCGTTTTATTCAAAAAAATTTTAAAAAAATGTCAATTTAAAAGAGATATTAAAAATATATACAGGTATTAATTGAAGTTTTTAGTATGCGAACAAAGACGAGAGGCGCTTTATTATTTACTTTCATTTCTTAACATGACAGATGAAGTTGTAAAGGGGGATGTTTTGTCTAATTTATGTCATATGCTTACATACTAAAGCTTGATTCAGAACCTCGCAATTAGTGGAATAAATTAGTGGTTTCAATTAGCGTAGAAGTTTGTTCACCTATTTTTAATGTAAGCATTCAGAACGTCATAATTAGTGGTAGTAATTTTCAATTAGTCGAAAAAGTTAACAAACTTTTGGCTTTTCGGCTAATTATACTTCAAAATTTGCGAGGATGCAGTCAATAATCACCACACAGGCTAATAAAACTACTTTTTCAAATTTGTCAAGCTTTCGAGAATCTTATTCCCATCATCAGGACAGTTTGACTGATCCCTGATTCTAAAATCCTAATCCCTAAAATTCTCGAAACCTTTACAAATTTGAAAAAGTAGTTTTATTAGCCTGTGTGGTGAATATTGACTGCATCCTCACTTAAATTTTGAGTTGTTTCTTAACTTGTCAGTCACGACTAGACCTGCTGTTTTTTAAAGATATTTAATATCAATGAACAATTACATTTCTACTTGATTTCTACCATTTGTTTCTAAATCAATCTTTCAAAAGCTACTTCCCTAAAATTTTCTTTATATTCTTATTCTTTCTCTTTCTCAATACTTTAATTCCAAGTATAAACTTCTCTAAAGAAATACAAATTATTCAATCGCAAAACCTCTAACCAGGGATAGGGGTAGATTGAAATGTACTCACACTGGATTGGAGAACGGTTAGTTATTAATACAAATTATGTTTCAGATCCTTACGTCAAAATTGCTCTGATGCAAAATGGAAAAAGACTCAAAAAGAAGAAGACCAGCATTAAAAAGTGCACGCTAAATCCATACTATAACGAGTCGTTCACATTCGAAGTACCCTTTGAACAAATACAGGTAGGGTATTGGTATATTTGTGTTAGATAAAAGATTTATATTAAATATAGCAAACATATGGACTAAAACGACGAAAGCCCTCACAGACGCTTAATTCTCTAACACATGTTCTGAGCAGGTGCAGGCCAGTTTGTGTTGATCAATGTGCTGTTTTACGCTACATTATTGTTTTATAAAACTTTTTCTAGTTTCTTTTTTCTAAAAGAACTTCTTACATTATTAATCTTTTTAAAAAATGTTGCCTATTTGCTTCCGAATCAATCTGCTTTGGTTTTTTTGGGGGGGGGTTTGTATTTCGTTTAATGTTTTGTCCATAAAAAATGGTGGATAGTCGTTTTTTATTAATGTATTTTTTATGTGGTTTATATCTCTGCTTAGTGAATTGTCGTCTGAACATATTATTTTTGCCCTATCATATAAACTTTTTAAATCACCTTTTTTACACTTATACTGTGATTAGATGTGAAATTTAAGTATAGTAAACGCCACGAATGTTTGGGAGTGATTCATCGGTCGCTACCATGTGAACTAATCTGTTCAAGGTCACAAAAAACTTAATTCCAGTGCCGTGGTGTTTCAAGTCATATAATAATCAATATTCAATCTGTTGTAATTTGTTGTTTTAACTATCAAAGTCTTGTCAAAACATATATTTGGTTATAAATATAAAATGGAATGCCCCATTAGTCGCACTGCAAGCACACCAATGGACTGACGCACAAAAACGAATCAATCAAAGAAACGCGATATAGTATCGTCTTTGTCAATCACGCTAACATTTTAGAATAAGTAGGAGGAGCGCAGGCAGATGATTAGACCGGGCCTTTAAAAACCTACGTCTGCGGTACAAATTTACGTTTCTAATGTAAAAATGATAGCGCGCGTGTCGATTCTAACTTCATCAAGCGATGAATCACTCCCAAACATTCGTGGCGTTTACTTTATCTGTCTGTGTTTGTGGGTTTTCTGTAAACATCTAAAATTAGTTTATTTTGTAACTTTGACACTAAAACGTCAAGAAATGGCAAACGATTATCTCTCTCTACTTCTAAAGTAAATTTTATGGTTGGTTCGCGAGTATTTATTGTATAATCCAAGAAAATGTCTATTTCAGAAACCTTATGTTGCCATATTGCAAAAATATCATCAACATAACGCAGCCATTTTACAGGATTTTCTGAAAAACTATTTATTGTATTATTTTCAAAATCTTCCATAAAAACATTACTTAGCAAAGGAGGGAGAGGTGATACCATCGCCATAACGAAATCTTGTTGAAAAAATTCGTTATTTAATTGAAAATGAGTAGTTTTAACACAAAGTTTCAGCAAATCCAAACACTATCTATGTTTAATTTTGTTCTATCTTTTAAATTTTGATCTTGTTCTAACCTATCCCTTACTATTTTAAGTAAAAAACATCTACCACCACAATGCTATTGTGATAGGATATTGTATCTATCAATTGTTATATCACACTAAGATTAATATATCCCGTTAGTAAAGATTTTTGTATTTTCAGAAAGTAAACTTGGTGGTTACGGTGGTGGACTATGACAGAATTGGCACATCGGAACCAATCGGAAAGGTGGTACTGGGTTATAATGCAAGCGGAACGGAGCTACGTCATTGGTCGGACATGTTGGCCTCACCACGCCGACCCATAGCCCAATGGCATACGCTAAAGGATCCCGAAGACGAGAAGAAAGATTAAATGTCCAGTTAATAAGCCTAGAAAATGGTCTCAATGTGTTAAATAGTAAGGGTATTTTAGTAATTCTTATTGAATCAAACTTTATTTTTTATTTTCTTACACAATCTTTCCAATATACCTACAGTGATGATATGATACACACATGGCCAAAATTATTGCATATATCGTTTAAAAATATACGGAAAGGAATTTAAACAATCTTTTTTTATACATAGCTTTGACAATCTGTAATAAACATTTTTTTGTTAAAATGGATATGGTAAACAATGTTTATCGTTCAGTCCCAATATTATTACAAATTCTTGCACATTTCAATTTGTGGTCTCTTAGGTTTCAGAAGAAATTTGACCATTGTTTTGGCCTTAAAATGCCTAGAAACATTATTTCACAGTTTAATAGAGTCAGAATAGCAACACTGTCTCAACAGGGCTACCGGCAAGTTGCAATAGCTGAAATTGTAGAAGTTAAGCAAAGCGATGTTTCGCGAATATTAAAAAAAATCAAGGAGAGAAACGAGGTTACAGACCGGCCTGGAAGAGGTAGAGAGGGAGTTACTGTTGCTGTGCAAGACCGTCAAATATCCCTAATTGCACGACGCAATCCCCTGCTTTCTAGTACTGCTATTAAAAATGAGTTAGCTCGCCTTGAATGAGTAAATGTTTCAAGAAAGACCATAGCAAGAAGACTCCATGACAGAGGATTACATTTAAGGAGGCCTCTACGTGTTCCGAAGCTTAATTTACAGCACAAAATTACGCGACTACAATAGGCTGAGGAGATGAGAGCAAATGGACCTATGTAATTGGAATTTCGTCATGTTTAGTGATGAAACAAGAATAGGCCTAGTGTCAGACTCGCGACGAACTTTGGTCTGGAGAGCATCTGGAAGACGAGCACGCTTGAATGCAACTCAAGCCCGTGTCCCGTTCCAAGGGGGAAGCATTATGGTATGGGCAGGTATAATGGACGGAGTTCGAACTCCTCTTGTTTTTATTGATGGCACAATGACAGGTGTCTCATATCTTAGAGACGTTTTAGAGCCTATTGTGCGTCCATTTCGACGGGCAGTGGGGGATGAATTTGTTTACATGGACGATAATGCTCCTCCCCATCGCACTTTAGCGGTTCGCGAATTTTGTGAGGAAGAGGGTATAAGAAAACTGTGGTGGCCACCGATGTTTCCAGATATGAATGTGATCGAGCACGCTTGGGACATGCTAAAACGCCATATTGCTAAAAGGAATGATCCCCCCGTACCTTAAATGAATTGAAAATTGCTGCGCGCGAAACATGGGAAGCCATACCTCAACATCTTCTGGACAACTTAATTGAGAGCATGCCACGTCGTCTCACAGCTTGCATTGAGGCTCGAGGAGGCAATACAGACTATTAGTTGTCAGAAATAATTAAACTTGTTTTCAATATTTTCTGTTTAAAATGAAATTTGTTTTTGTTGATTTTCACTCATTATGAAATAAAATTATTATAATAACAGCCTAGTTGCACTTAGATTTTTAATTATCATATTAGGTCCAAAATAAAATAAATATATCGTTATATGCAATAATTTTGGCCATATGTGTAGACTACCTAGTTTTATAAAATACCTATTTTCTTTGGGATTTTAGGTGAAAATTATTCAGATCTTGTTTCGTTCTTTTCAGAGTGTGCCCCTAAAAATCAGCATACCTACCCAAAAAGCGATGTTACTCCATATACCACATGTAACTATGTCTAAAAAATACTATAAGAAGAGCTACTTCTATTACGTGTAGAGCTATAAATTTTTCAAAATTTATTTCAGACAAGTCTTTAAAATCCTTTTATTAAAACTTTTATAGGCTTTAGTTAGCAACAAACCGCCTGTGGTAGTTAATTCATAATTTAATTCAAGTGGTAAATTTTAGATATCTTAACTTAAATAGACCAAATAATATAACTTATCATATTTGGTAATGTCTGACAACTACGAATCTTCGTGCTTCTAAAAAATATATAAAATGCAAAAATAATCCTATCAAAATGTATATTTAAATTAAGATATATATAATAAAAAATACAATTGGATAAGGCGAATATTATAGAACTTAGTTGGCCAAATCTATATATTTGAAAAGCAGTTGAAGTAGATATGTATATGCATTTGGCCACAAATATAGAATTTATATCTAATGAAACTGAAACTAGTAAGTTTTCAAGACAATAGGACTATTTTAGATTAGCTTAAAAGTGTTTGATTAAAGTATAGGTAGAGAAAGCAAAAGTGCACAAGTAAAAAACACGAAAAAATATTATTTTGTAAAGATTTCATAATAGGAATAACGTAAATAGTATTTTTTCAAATATATTTAAAATGTGTCATCAATAAATTTAAAGTTTTTAACGCTGTATAGAAACATATAAACGTTGGTATGCCACTTTGCAATCCAATGGGACCATCTATTATAAAATCAATGTAGTCTAGCTCCTAAAGGAGAAAAGACAACAAAAATGTATAGCTTATAACATCCAATTAATATACAGGGTGTCAAAACAATAGCGTATCTAACTTTGGTGGCTGATTCTACAGATAAAAATAAGACAAAAAGTCCCTATGAACATATGCCCTAAAATGCTTCTCGAGGAAGTTACAGCCCTCAAAAGGGTAAACAAAAATAAACTGTTTTGTTTATTTATTTGTTTATTTTTTAAAAAAATGTTTTGTTTATTTTTAAGAAAATTAGTAAACAGCTTTCCTTGAAAAATTTTAATACCAAACCGAATGGCGATAGTGTAAAATTTCGTAACAGCCCTGATTAGAAAGTACTACTGATGGTACTTCTTTTATCCTTACAGATACAGTAATTTCAACAAATTATATAAGAACTTTTTTACGTAAAAAAAAGTGCTTTTCATTTAGCTCGAAACAGTGAATGATTTTCAAGACATTTGCGTTTTAATTTAGGATGCATCGATTTTACTATTAGCAAAATCATAAGATTATTAATTATTATGAAATTAATCAATTATCATAAAATTAATTAATTATCATGAAATTATTTAATTATCATGAAATTAATTAATTATCATGAAATTAATTAATTATCATGAAATTAATTGTCATGAAATTAATTAATAATCATGAAATTAATTAATAATCATGAAATTAATTAATTATCATGAAATTAATTAATTATCATGAAATTAATTAATTATCATGAGATTAATTAATTATCATATTTATTAATTTCTTTACATTTTATCATTTTGCTAATGCTAAAATCGATGCATTGTAATTGTAACCTTAAAACGTAAATATCTTGAAATCCGTTCACCGTTTCTAACTAAGCGAAGAGCACCTATTTTACATAAAAAAGACCTAGCTTTTTATGTCATTTATTTAAAATTAGTAATATCTATAGGAATACAAGAAGTACCACCAGTAGTACTCACTACCTTAATGAAAAGTACCCTTTCAGAGATGTTAGGGAATTTTAAACTGTCGCCATTCGATTTGCCTTTAAAATGTGTTTAAGAGTACCTACTAAGTTTCAACAAAAACGGTTTACCAATTTTCTTGAAATTTGAAAACAAAATATATTATTTTTATTTTCACAATTCTTTCTAGGGCTGTAACTTCCTCGGGAAACATTTAAGAGAGTTTCATAGAAACTTTTTGTCTTGTTTTTATCTATATAATCAACCACAGAAGTTAGATACACTATTTTTTGGCATCCTGTATATCCTCTCTGTTATTTAACAACCAAGAAATTTTATAAAACCAAGCTAAACCAAACTAAACTAAGACACATTTTTTTTTGAAAGAATACCTTTTACAATTAATATAACTGTTTTCCTAGAAGGAAAACGGTTATATACAAAATTATATTCAATTATGTATAATACAGTACAAAACCATATTTCTTTTGAGTTTTTTTTTGCAGAAGTAAATATGAAATCTCCATTCTATGTATGTATATTTCCAAAAATAATAGTTTTATTAAAGTCATCATCATATCATAATTATATTTTAGTAGTTTGCAGTTTGCATATTTTATAGTTTATACATATATATTTGTTGTAAGTACTATCTGCACTATACTGTATATATTTCTTTAATTTAGAAAATTAAAAATCACTTAGCATTTACAAAAATGACGAGATAAGAAATTAAGATCATCAGTCAAAAAATATCTTTCAAATTCAATATAAAAATGGAAATTATACAGGGTGCTACAAATTCGAGGTTAAATTGGGGCAAAGTTGCACAAAAAAATTAAGTTGGCCTCTGTATCTCACAAATTATCAGCTAATTTCAAAATCTAAAAATACCATTAGATAGCCCTAATAAAGTGGCTATGAGAATGTGCAATTAGTTTTTAAATTTTCTAAAAAGTAAAGACAGGAAACAATAAAATTTATTTAAAAAAAAAATCCGTTTTTCCAAACGGGTTTTCAAAAAACTCAGCAATCCTTGAAATTTTTAAAACTTTTTTGATGGAATCTTGGTGAACATCCCAAAGCGCAACTTTGCCCCAATTTAGTCATGTTAGTATCTATTACGATTACCGAGATACCAATGCTCGTATCTCGAATTTGTAGCACCCTGTATACTATTTGCTATTCAGTCTGATGATGTTAGGTTCGAAATTCTTAAATATTAAGTTATAAAACACACAAAAATATTATTTGTATCATAATCATTGCCTATGATACATTAAATGTCTTGTGTGGAAGGCTTTAGAACGTGTAAAAATATCAATATCTCAAAAATTATGAACAAATCTACTTATTTACCTTATTTAAAAAAGAAAAGTATATTATCTAAAAAATCCTTTAATTATTGAAAATTCACAGTTTATTACAAGCGTCATTAAATGTTTCTGTTTAAGAAATTTTAGAATTCCCAGTAAATACGAGTATAAATATAAAAAAAATTATACCTACTTAATAGCTTTAACTAACGAGACAGAGGGTTGTTAAATTTATATTTAAATTGTTTTGATAAAAAAAGTAGTACCTAATTGTGTATATACAAAAGCTTCTGTTAAACAGTAAAACGTATTTTTAAATAGTAATAAAATAAAGGTGGTATAGTAGTATATTATATGACTGTTTTGAGATATTGATACAGATTTTTATATCATGTAAATACTTAGTGAAATATTTTAGTTAATTGCAGTATATATCTATTATTCTTCATTTACATAAACTGATATTTTTTCTCTTGTATATAGAAGAAAAGCCTACTCAAAATAAAATATACCCTAATATATAATTATTATGTAGATATAAGTTTATGTATATTTAACAAATTGGTAATTTATGTTCTTATGATTGATTTAATCAAAAAATATCTGGATTTATCATTTGAATTTGAAGAGAATATAATTTTTGGACACTTTTTTTAGTTTAACTTTTTATTTAATAACTCTTAAAAAGGTAGTGCTGTTTTTTTGTTAAATTATATAATTTGTTAGAAATTTAAAAATGAACTGACTAGAGAAAACGCACCACAAGCTTTATTAAAAGAAATGCAATATCAGTTAAAAGTTAGCGTAAGGTTTTCAGAATGGAACAAAAATAACTATTGTTAGGAATGTGGAAATTAGAGACTATAATTAGAATAAAACAAACTCATAGTTTTACCTTCATATGCATTAACTCTATAGAGATACTTGAAGTATTATCAGAGTGGACATAGATCTTCTATACTGCTAGAATTTTTTTTTAACTAAAAATCTAAGGAAAATTATGAGTTGAGTTTATCTAGATATAAAAGACAAACATTAACTACAACAGAAATCTTTAATGTAACTTATTTAATCATCAGAACCAAATGAACTAAATAAATTGAATTTTGTTAATGCTTCCGAACTCTTCTAATCTGTATAATCTGCATAGTACTAAGTAGAAACATGTTGTCTAGGTCTTTAGTTTAGAATCTTTTTAACTTAAAAACTAAAATATTATACCTAATTTTGTTTCAACTTTACCAATTTACTTATAGAAATTTCTCTCACAGTTTTAAACAGTGATGGGTGGTGGGTATATGTACCCAACGTGGAGGTAATAAAATTTGGAGTGGGGTATATATCCTTTGAGTATTATAGATATATATGTGATGTTCTAGTCAGTATTTTATATTCCCGGTATTATACCAGGTATTTATTAAGCTGGCTTCGAGGGACCCCCTTATAAAATTATGGTATTTACCTAAATTGCATCACAACCATCGCTACTAGGCTATCAGTTTTTGTGATAAAATTCATTGCCTATTGTGAACTCTCTGACTTATGGTTTTTTAACATTTCGTTCTCCGTTGTTTCCGAGGTTGTTTCTTTGGTGATTTTATGGTTTTGTTGTCGAGTAGCTTGAGAACAAAAATATCAACAACAAATTGTTATTAAAATTTGTAGGCATACCTTAAATTAAAACAGTAAGTATACTTGGATATATACCCGATATATGGTATTTACCCAAATTTTCATATACCGGCTACTTGCCCATCACTGGTACTGAACTATCAAAAGTGAGACTTACAGTTTACAGTATCTATTATAATTGACTTAAAAAATATCTGCTGTACCTATATGTTTAAAAATCTACTTAAATGGCATTATTATATACCTATCAACTTAGTTGTTTAACTTTTTAGTTTTAGATGTTAATTTTAAAATGAATAATAAAAAGATAATATATTATTGTAATATTTAAAATAAAATGTGGCAATCCTTTGCTCTTGTTAAAGTATTAGAGAAAAATAAACCATATCACCTTTCCTGTTGATCACCGCTGCAGTTTTTCTTAGCAATATTATTATTAATAAAACAAATATTTATAACAAATATATATAATATATTTTAACAATCAATAAAATCTGAGCTATATCGTTAAAGGGACTAGCTTTTCAGTTAAGTATTAAAGAGTAAATATTGTGCTCATTTTCTGTTAAAACACTTAAAAATTTAACTACTTACACTAATTGTACTAATCATTATAATATCTTCTTTTCATTGTACGGTATTTTTTTAACATATATAAAGCTTCAAGTTCCTTAACTATATAATCAGCATGTTTAATCATTTGTTCAATTTTTTCTGGATTAGTTTCATTCCTATTTTTAAAAAAGGCATTATGAAGTTTACCTCTAAAATAATCATGTCCGGCAGGCCAATCTTTTCCTAAATGTAAAAGCTATAACAAACAAAGCATATTACCTTTAAATTGAAAATTATATTTTTAATGAACTTACTGTTTTATATAGGTTTATCACTCTGCTTCGTTGAGACATCTCTATTGGCTATGGAGAAATGCTACTGCATTAAAATTCTATTTAACTACAGTGATAAAAACGTATGCCACTATTTAACAGACACAAGAAACAGGTATTTATTTCTTTGCCTTATTTCTTGTTATAAGTTTACAAATTATTTTGTTTAATAAATTTGTTTACGGACTTTAAACTTTAACCTCTTTGACAAAATACACTTTACACTTCTTCTTTCAGTTTCTTGGTTCCACACCTAACCATATACTAGAGTAGAAAGGGCTGGAAGCAAATACGTTTAAATAAAATATACGACGGCCTCCCCATAAGAGCAATGAGAGGATTTACGTCAGAGATATGGAAGTGGGAGAATGAGCTTCGACGAGTGCGCATCCAAATTTTTGTCGACGGCAAGATGGCAGACATCTTCCAGGTCTCGCTGTCACTTCCCCTCTTTAATTGACATCTGTTTGTTTTGTTTTTTTTTTCGTTTGTGTTGTTATCTAGTTAAAATTTATTATTATCTCAATTATTCTAAACACTAATTCAAAAAGGCCTGTTGTATATTCATAGTCATTCTAGAAAGCTAATACGCCGGGAATAATGATTAGTTTTCATGTGTAAGTTTATACAACATAATCGTGTTTACAGATGATTCAAAACTGTTTATTTTTAACTTTCCTAAAGGCGATTTGTAAAAATCGTGATTGTAATTGGGAATGGTCAAAAATAAGTGTATGATGTGGCCATTTAAAGAGGATGTTTTTATTACGTGTGGAGGAAGAAGATACTTGGAATCAATGTTCGTGGTTCTGTAAAACAGTGCACTCTTATAGTGTCCATGAAAGCACAAGTTCAAGTGACCAGAAATATATCAAATAAGATTGGTCCTTACTTGACAAGAAGATTATTTGGAGGAAAAGAAAACATAAGATAGGGTATTTTAATCGAACAGCGAAAATTTAACATTTTTATTGTAAAGTTTGTTGTAGGTAGTTGTAGTTTTGTGCTAAATATTTCTAACATTAGCAGCGGCTGTGTTCAGAGTGTCAAGAGGAGGAGAATTCAGTTAATTAGATTTATGCACAGTTACAGGTATGAAGGCTTTTTCAAACATAGTATCGAGTTCTATAGTCAACATTTTTAGTATTCCTACAACTGTAAAAACAAGGAACATTGGACTGGAAAAATGGCAAGATTTATATAGAAAGAAAGGGTATATGCCAATAAGAAAATTAAATCTGTAGGCAGAAGTTTCTTATTTAAAAACTGTTATGGGGCATATATTAATTTGTATCTGTGCCACAAATCACTGAGAAAAATCATATAATATTCATAATTGTTAACGAGATGATATTTAAAGAGTGTTAAAAATGAGACTATTAGTCATGAAGCTTACAGTGTTACTTTGTTTCAATATTACACTTTTATTCTTGTAAAATCTATGATGAAGTTCAAAAGCATTTTGCAATGGCCTTAAATTGTGAGTTGTGAGCCAGGATTTATAGTAAAGGTATTTGATGCAATGAAACTTAATCGGTACCTTCCAGTATGTATTTTAGTAAGGGGATTGTCAATCCCATGTTTTTAAATAGATAAAATACAGGCCAAAGTTGACAATATTACAGTTGAGAAGAAACTATTTTATCTTAAAAAAAAATTTCTTAAAATTCTGAGATCATATAATCTAATTTTCTTAATAATAAATTAGGTATATGTACATACAGAATTTTGTTATGGACAAATAAGGATCGACAAGCTTCTTTTGTGCAAAAAATAAATGATTTTTTCTAGTATTACGACAAACCATAATGTGTTTTACAAACTTACCGGTAACAGTTTTTGTTTATAATAAAATATTTAGGAATAATTTGGGTTGTTTATCAATATATTAATGACTTGAATTTTGACAAATCGAATTTGTATCAAAATAATTTTACGAAATATAAAATTGATGTTCTATTACAAGATTGAGTTTTTATTGTCGACAAAAACCAGGATAAATACTAATAATAATACCCTTAATAAAATCAATGATGTTTATGTATTATGAAAATATTTGTTAGAGGACATGTTATGTAACAGTTTTTGAAACATAATTTGAAGGGACGAATAAAAAAAATAAAACAAAAACATATTTTTTCTAGGTTTATATTAAAAATACAAGGTAGGTAATCATCAAAAATAATTATGAACCAAATGTTTTTTATGAATATACAACTTGAACAAAAAGTTGTTTAGAACAATTTTTACCAAATTTGCAAAAATTTTAAATTGAAACGCGTAATTCAGTACAAGTAAACATGAAATATTGTAAATACTTATTTAATATCATTTCGAGTGTTTAACGACGAAAAGGTCATCTGTCCGTAGCGTCTTTTGTCAGAATATTCGTATATTTAGTGTATTATATACCAATATTGTACGCAGTTTTGAAACTGATAATTAAATAAATCATATTAATGTTAACTAACCATAATAAATGATATAATTTCACTAAATGTAAATTGCCCCCCGTATGGTTGAAAACAGCAAATTGATATTTGATTACTTATAGATTACCACCTATATACAAAATGACAGGAAGACCTGGAATATGGCGCCCAACTTGATTAGACCTTCTGCGCATGTTGACGCTCATTCTCTATCCCTTCTATTTCTCTGATTTACGTCCCAGTATTGAAGGAGGATAGAAAATCGAGTCGAATGTTCAAAACATAGGTTCATCCTTGTTTAGTCGAACCTCCTACAAACCAAGGATAGACTTATGTAGGAAATGCATTGAAATTCTATAGCCATCCTTCAATATCGGGACAGGAATTTAAGCGGTACCCTCCGTATACTTTATTTTAAACGTATTTGGCTGGAAGACAGATCATTTTATATAATTAATTGGTAAGAATGGTAAGACCTAAGCTACTAAGACTATCCGGCCTGTAGACTCTATAAAATTCTTAATTCAATGTTATTTATATATTAAGATTTGGTTTTGCAAAGCGTAGATAACTATCTCCGTAAATCATATTTGTTTTTATACATAAAATATATATTTTTACGGTATTTTACTAAGAAAATTTTAAGTAGTTAATTTCATAGCCAAATAGTTCAAATAGACAGAGGAATAGATTGACATTTTTGAAAAAGCAGCCGTATAGTCCTGACAGCTTAGGCCGGTAAACCAAGTAAGAAGAAGATTTTTGTAATCTAACCTCAGTTTTTATGTTTTAAAAAGAAGCGTATGTAAAATAAGAAATTAGTATATAAAATTTGATTTTTAACTAAAGCCATTAATTACCAGTTAAGTATGATAGTTAGTTGACAGGAATAACAATATGGAAGGGACTAGTAAAGATACAGATGTGCATTTGAAATCTATACTAAGTTCTCCTGTTAAATACTTTCCAGCTGTTCCCACACCAGATTGGACTCCGTCACCTTCAGTTTCACATCAAAATCTAGATAATTTGGTAATAATTAGTGTATATTTTCCCAGTAACAGTTATTGATTGTAATATTTAATTATACTGATACATATGTGCCATACTTAAGGTGGCCAAACGCACTGTTTTAACCAGGGCAATACTGGGTAGTTTTTAGATTCTATTGTGCTATTGTCCTTGTTAATTTTCAGTTTTTAATAAATCAGTAAAGTGCAGGTACTGTTTAAGAAATTTTAAAAAGAGAATTGAACATTTTGTTTATATATTGAACAATCTTACCCAATACAATTTTAGGGCCAGAGCAAACCGAACCCTAGTTTATTAACTGTGACAATTCCTGGTGCAGTTGCTGCAGAACCACACACCAACATAACTTTACAGTAAGATTTAAACAATTTCACAAACACTATATATGTATTAAATGGTCATTACAGAAACTGCGTTGCTACAGTTGATCTTTACACAAATTTAGATTTAACAAAAATTAATGCCAGGACTAGGAATTCGGAATATAATCCAGGCAGATTTAATGGAATAATAATGCGATTAAGAGAACCACGGTCTACAGCTCTTATTTTTAAATCTGGTAAAATAGTCTGCACTGGAGCTAGGAATGAGCATGATGCCCTTCTTGCATCTAAGAAATTTGCTAGAATAATACAAAAGTTGGGATTTAATGTAAGATATTTGTATTCTTGTTATATTAAGAGATAAATGTATGGTATATGTGCATATTTGTTTCAGATTCAATTTGCAAATTTTAAAGTACAAAATCTGGTAGCCACATGTGATCTCAGGTTTCCAATAAAATTAGAAAACTTAAATCACCTCCATGGGCAATTCAGCAGGTAGTAAAAAATAGTTTAGTATTATTCTATTTCAAACTATATTTAAATTATTTTTAAGTTACGAACCTGAGTTATTCCCAGGTTTAATTTACCGAATGATCAAGCCAAGGTTAGTTTTACTTATTTTTGTAAACGGAAAAATAGTTTTCACTGGAGCTAAGTCGCGGGAAGAAATAAAAGAGGCCATAGAAAACATTTATCCAATATTAAGGAGTTTTAGGAAAACTTAGTCATTGTTATCAATTTGTATCAAAATTATTTGGCTATACATAATATATGTCCCTTTTTAAACCTGCACTTTTTTGTAAGATTTTGATTATTAATAAATATGGTCTTGTTTACTATAGGATTTTGTATTTTTTAAATTGTGTGATAAGGTACTTTGACAGACACAAGATACGAGTATCCATAGCTGCATGAAAAGTAAAATATATTTCTTACTGTAAGGCATTGGACACACAGAAAGCAAGTAAAGCTATTTAGCATCTCTTGCGACTAGAAACAAAATAACACGAACATATAGGGATCTCCTCACCAATAGTGTGTAGCGTTTAGCTCTTTTTAATATAAAAAAGACTGCTAAATCGCTTTACTCGCTTTCTGTGTGGCCGTGGGATAAACGTTAATTCTTTAAAAAGTTAGAAAAACTAAGTTGGAGTAAAAAGATTATAATATGTATGTTGTGTGGTGACATATACCCTAAGCATATACCTAAGTAACTCTAATATATTATTGTATTTTTTTGTGAAGGTAAAATATGACTTTGTAAAAAAAGGATTTACTTAAGTAATTATAAGAAAACTACCATATTTTAATTGATACTAACCGTGTATAATATGTATTTATGGGTATTAGTCTTAATTTATTTTAAAATTACAGCACAGATATAACTGTTCCTGTGCTGGTCTCTGATTCAACATGGATTCAACATAATTATAGACTAGTTCTGTGGACTAGTTGTTGACGACTGGCGCATCCGCCACGACATTAGGAAAAAATGCTTTTTATTTTTTTTTAATTAAATGAAAACCAAAAAACCGGCGACGGCAGTTTTTAGAAGAGCCAATTAGCTATCTTTTAGTAAAAAAAGCAACTTTCTAGAGCAAGTCGTTACTTCAGTAGAGACGACACAGATAAACATTAGAAATTTTATGTTTACCTGGCGCATCCACCATTTATTAAAATAATTTTTGAACTTCCTGGGGAAGCATTTTAGGACATAAATTCAGTGAATTTTTGTTTTACATATTTTTATCTGCAGAATGGCCGTTCGAAGTTATATATTATACACTATTTTTGTTTGCTATCTATAGTGTGATTGTGATATGGTTGTGATTTGTGATTATTTGATTTTTTGATTTCTATTGAATATAATAAGGAAATAAGTGAAAGTTAAGAACACGTAAATAAGTGTTGAAAGCTATAAGCTATAACTTATAGGGTTTGTTATAGGTTTTCTTGGGATTGTTTATGTATATCTAAATTTTATTTATTTCTTTGTCAAATGTTCATTATAAATATTATTCATTCCAGGCAGGAACATTTGGCTCCATTTTACTAAATTATCCAAGGAACTTGCAAAATTGATTGATCGATTTAGTTTAGATTTTTATTATTTTAACTCTATATAAGGCTACCATTTCCAATTTTTTCCGCTGTAAACAAAAATACAATAGGTATGATCAAAATATGATCTGCGTCAGTGATGTGTATGAAATGGAGATCGCTGTCATTTTATATATAAAGTTATATGGAGAATGTCATCATTCATGACATTCTCCATTATGTCTAGGTGGCGTTGGCCAGGGCGCCTGTCGCTTTTTTTGAATAAACGCGCTTTTTGGAAAAAAATCTCACAATCTATCAATCCAGTTTTAAAGTTTGGAACATTTCGTACGTTTGCTTTTTGAAATTCTAGAAAATTTGTTCACTATTTCCGATGTGATCAACGCGCGTTATCAATAATTTTACGTAATAAATAGTGAATAACAAGAAACAAGACCTAGTGATGACAATATTTTTGTTAACAACGGGATTATTTCGGTTTTCTGTACTCTTAACTTTATTTCATTTGCAAGAATCGTGTGCGTGCGCCATTTTTTAAGTGTTTTACGGAAAAAATCGACGCCATCAAGTAATTCTTTTGGTAAGTACCTATCTACTATTTAGTTAAGAGAGTTTATATTTATATATTTTTATATATATCCAATATATCTAACATTGGATATTTAAAACAGAACTATTGAATGATTCCCGACAAATTCAAAGTTATAATATTGTAATTACATAATATACACAGGCTCGCTTAAATTGTTACTAAAATCACAGCTAAAATATAGTAACAATTTTGCGACAAGAAGCAAACACATATAAAATACATATTTATTTACAAATTGTTTATTCGATCATCATTTCCAAGCCAACTGAATGCCGTTTTATTTCGATCATATGTGGTACCTATATGTTCAAATCACAATATATTTACATATACAATATGATCGAAAAAAAAAACGGCGTCAGCGATAGCTGCGAAATGAAGATCGCTGTCATTTTGTATATAAAGTTATTTGGAGAATGTCCTCGATCGGATCGATCATCATTTCCAAGCCAACTGATAGATATTCAAATAGGAATCTTTTTGATTAGCGTTTTCTTTAAAAAACCCTTTACCTATTTTGATAGCTGATAGACCTATTAGACAGAAACCTATCGTTGGAAGTGAAGAAAATCAATTTGCTAATTGGCTCTTTTATAGAAAATCCAATATTTCTACAAGTCAATGATATACTTCTTCATTTTTCTTGATAAAATAGTAAATACTAATTTATTACTTACTATTGTAGGTATTTTAAATAAAAATAAGCTGTTATAAATTTAAATGAAGTCTATAAACCAACTTCGATTTTGAAAATAGCTACTAACTGTCACTAGAAGCTTATATAAAATAAACCAACAATTTTTGGCACCCCTGTATATATCTAAAGAAGCAGTCTAATTTTTTAGAAAAGTATTTCTGTACCTTTACACTCAGCACAAGAATTAATTCTGATAGGCAATATACAGGGTGTTGACAAACTTTTTGATTATAATATGCTTATTTAAATACCGTATGATCGAATAAAAACGGCGTCCAGTTAGCTGGGAAATGATGATCGATGACATTTCCCATATAAATTTACATATAAAATGACAGCGATCTTCATTTCATAGCCATCGCTGACGCCGTTTTTATTCGATCATACGGTATCTTTGAATATCTCAAAAACCAAAGCTATTTTGAAACATATTAAACCCTTATAATAAATGCGTTATAAGAAGTAACCGAAATAAGAACAGATTTTTAAGAAAGAACAACGACTAGTTAAATGAGACTATAGAACTTCTTTGACATCCAACGTTAGCGTCTCCAGCACGTCATGCATCGGGAAGACCAAGAAAATATTTTCTTGTCAGTAGTGATAGGTCTAAGAGAAGAAAAGCTCGAGATCTTACTCAGAATTTTGAAGAAGATGAACTTATTTAATTTTTTTTATTATGTCTAAGGATCCAAAAATGAAATAAAAATACCGGGCGGCCTAAAAGAACAAAATATAACTTATTGGTATGGATCTTAGTTCATTATGACACACCCTGTACATATTTCAAAATAATTTTAAATTATGGACATTGCCTTCTTGATAATATTGTTTTTGTATAATTAACCGCGCCACCCTGTATACTGAAAGGAGCCAAAAATTTCTGTATTAAATATGCTCGAGTATAAATTGCTTTAGGTATGTATATGTTGGAGGCAGATGCCGAATTCGGCCTATGTCCGAAATAATTAGATAATGTAAACGTACCTATTATCAGCACCACCCCAATTATCGGCACTAATTCTACATAATTTCAAAAAATAAGATATCTATGGCAAGATTATTAAATAAAAGTATTTCAAGACCTTCAGCGAACCTTTATCTACGTGTCTTCACAATCGGACAACTGTCTGTCAAAATCGGTAATTGTCACTATCAAAAATATACTGGTCGGTTCGCGCTAAGCTCTTGTATAAAATTTTTCTTGGTGTACGTGTTAAGAAACAGGTAAGCTATATTGTGTTATAATTTCTGAATAATGTTTGTTATAAGCGTTGAATTGGGTCTCATATAGTTAGGATGTATTATTTTTATTAATTGCTTGTCAAAAACTGCTTTTCTGTAGCTTTTATGAGTATTTAATGGGTGCCGATAATGGGTACATAAATACCTATTAGGGAATTATCCAATTTTCGGCAGATATGCCGATAATTGGTTATACGCATTGAACTGTATTTAGGTTGATTTTGTCTTTAGCCCTTAAGTGTGCGAACACAGTGCAAGCAGGTTTGCCGCTTACTGGTAGTCAGCGCCAATCTGGGCACCTATTCTTGACATCGTTCGCAACTTTGCGTATACGCATCACGTGTATTGTTATAAACAGGGTATCCCAGAAATGAGTGCAAGTATTTTAAAGGGTGGTAGATCTCGATAAAAAAAACATATTTTCTCTTTATCGTTTTTCAAATAAGAAAATTTCCAAAAAAAAAAATATTTTTTGCTAAAATTTTGAGAACCTTCTTCTTCATGTGCCTTCTCCTCATCGGAGGTTGGCGACCATCAATTGGAATTCCTCCCTGTCTTGAGCCAAACGGATAATTGCACTGGCCTCTCCTATATTAAACCACTGGCGCAAATTCCGCAACCAGGAAAACCGTTTACGCCCGATGCCTCGTCGTCCTTCAATCTTTCCCTCAACGATCAGCTGTAGGAAACTATATTTGTTATTTCGAAAAATATGACCAAAATATGCTGCTTTTCGTCGTTTTATTGTAGTCAATAGTTCTTGGTCCTTACATATTCTTTCCAATACTTCGAGATTTGTTTGAGAACCACTGGATCTTTTCTGGATTTTCTTTCTTATAAATTTAATCTACTACCTATGTTGCCATATTATCAAGAAATTATTTTTTTAAATAAAAACTAAAAAAAATTGCAAAAAAATTCCAAAAATATTTTCAAAAAATTCCGAATTTTCAAAAAAAAATATTTAGAAAAAAACCTCATAGGCGTGTTTCTGGGGTTGAACTATACTACCAGTTAAGTTAAAATACTTGCACGTATTTCTGGGACACCCTGTATATGGTTACATAGTAGCGCCGCGCCGCGCCGCCTCGCGCTTATAACCTTGAAAAATTAAAGCGTGTTATCAAATCGGCTAGTTCACAGTGAAAGCAGGTAGGAGCCGTCAACCAGCGTTCATCGGCGTTCTCGCTTTTACCGGAACGAAAATTTATTTATTTCTGCTTTTGCAGGCGCCGACGGCGCACAGAGGGTATTAAGAACTAAAAGTTGGCCAAAATTATGTTTTATGATTTTTTTGCTTTTTTGCTAGTAATATTAATTATTAGAGGAGAGGGTGCTAATATGGAACCTCATTTTGTTTTTCCTACACAATATTTTTTCCTCTATTCTGAAACCCTTTCCACCGATCAAATAGGGCCATTCTGTGCAAAACCAAGCAATTGGATGAGGATGCTAGAACAAGAAAGTAATTTGTATATTATAGACGATATTTGAGCGAGGATGGGTGTTATAGGGTAAAGACTATTTCCTTTAAGAATCTATTTAAATCAATGTTTTTTTTGGCAGTGGCAAATATTGGCAAGATTTTTGTACATATTCCAAAGCTGGAGACTTTAAGCATTGAACGGATACTAATTTCCATGCGGAATATTGCCGAATAGTCTTACACCTTATAAAAATGCCTCTGATTTTTTAAATATAAAACATTATAAAGAAATAGATAGAAGGAAACGTTTCAAAATAAAAATATGGCATAAAACAGAACAGAGCCAACAAACAAAGCTGGCTCTGTATCCATCATGACAGTTATTATGAACAATTTGCAAAAAAAGCACTACAAACAATTCCACTATTTTTATAATCTTAGAAATATTCAGAATACACTCAAGATAATTCATACTTTTAACTGAAATATATTATTTATTTGATAGTCAACTTACGACTTAAAAAAGCTAATAACTAATAAACGTGCTTACATTTAGTATTTATAGATTTGTATTCAGTTAAGATAAAAAATGAAAATAAAAAAATATCACTTTTGGCCAGGTTTATAGACCAAATACACCTATGTGCGGCCCCTGGCGAGGCGGGCGCGGCGTTTGAATATGGTTTGGTTAGGTTAGGTTAGTTAATCAGGTAAATTTCCTCTTAATTATCTACTCCCGAATCCTTCTCGCATCTCCGAAATAGCCATATACAATACACGTGATGCATATACGCAAAGTTACGCATCTGTGTATTGTTATATGGCTTTTTAGGAGATGCGAGATGCGAGCGATATTTGAAGATGCGAGTGGTCAAGAATAGGTCCCCAGAGACGGCGCTGGTTGCCGGAAAGCAGAAACCTGCCTCCACTATGTTCGTACCCTAAGGTACCAAAAGAAGTGTTTGGTCATTCTATGGAATATCAAGCTACGAGATTTTACACCAATTTTCGGCATCCCTTTTTTATTGGAATTAAACCTAACTTTGACATAATAGTAGTGCCGATAATACATACACTCACGTGCCGATAATTAGAAATTATTTTTTTTTTAGATTTAAATTTCACGACAATGGAAAAGAAAAAACCGATTCTCTATTCTGTGGAAGACCTAAATAACGCTGATAGCCCCATTCGATCTGGAATGCCATTTAAAGCAGCTAGTAAGTTATTAGTATCCAAGTCGACCCTACAAGACAAAGTTAAAGGCGAACGGCTTTAGAGAAGAAATGTGGACCAGAAACCATACTAATAAGAGAGGAAGAAAATATATTGGTAGCATGGCTATTTCGGATTGCAGCCTGTGGATTTCCTGCAACAAAAACAATGTTGTTAGATAGTGTTCAGCTATTGGTTAAAGAACTGAATAGACCGAATAATTTTACAGACAATAGGCCTGGACGTAAATGGTACGAATTGTTTCTTAGAAGGCATCAAGAACTGGCTACAAAGATTTCTCAAAACCTCTCATCTGCAAGAAATAGCCTTAGAGAAAATCGCATTCGTCAGTGGTTCATAGAAGTAGCGGCCTTCTTAGAGGAGTCAAACTATCTTCGTATAACTAATGACCCTGGTCGCGTATTTAATTGCGACGAAACGGCTTTTTTTCTCAGTCCCAAAGTTTTAGTTAGAACAGAGGACAGGAGACAAAGTTTTAGTTAGAAAGGATGATAGAACAGTTTACTCATTTGTAAGTAATAATGAGAAGGAGTGTCTAACGACTTTGGTAACTTGTAGTGTCTCCGGTCAAATTTTACCACCAATGATCATTTTTAATTACAAAAGAGTTCCCAAATCGTTGCCGAAAAAGTACCAGAACATTGGGGTATAGGAAAGTCAGAAAATGGATGGATGACCGGTGTAAAATTTTTTGAGTACATCGCAAATATATTTTATCCTTGGCTAGTCGCCCAAAAAGTTCAGTTCCCCGTTATTTTGTTTTTGGACGGACATACATCCCATCTAACGATGGCCGTCAGTGAGTTTTGCAGTAAAAATAATATTGTTCTTATAGCTCTTTGCTCAAACGCAACACATATTCCACAACCATTGGACGTAACAGTTTTTCGGCCATTAAAACTTGAATGGAAAAAGAGCGTGCACCGATGGAGAAAAGAAAATGAAAGTGAAAAGATTACCAAAGACCTTTTCGCGCCTATTTTGGAAACAACTCTTCAATCGGGAATATTTGTCAAAAAATGTCAAATATCCCTGATATACCGTAGTTAAAAATGATCATAAAGACTGAATAGGTACCTAATATTAGTATTTAGTTAATAATATTCAAACCATTCATTTCTGTGCCGATAAACTGGTCTTATGTGTGCCGAAAACTAGAACATTGATTTATTTTAGTATGCCGATAATACAAGCACAGCATATTTTGTATTTAAATACGTTTTAAATTTTATGTGTTCTCTTTAGGTTTAAATAAATTGTTTTTTCGTAGTATGATACCTTTAATTAGCCAAATTAATAATTAGAATGTGGGATCTTCCGGGATTCTATTTACTAAATTAATTTAAATGGTGCTTCTGGTACGCAAGGTGCTTAAGGTGCCGATAATTGGTACGTTTACCTTATATGGCGATTTGTCCATACTAAACTTGCCAGATGCGTGCAACTTCGTGGTTATAAATAATCTTTATAACTTCTTTGCGGAGGGGGTTAATCTTTTTTTTGGTATAATATGACAACAAAAGATTAACACCCTCCGTATAGAAGTTGAAATCAATGCAATCAAAACTCTTCCGCGTAACTTTGTGGATATAGGTAGGTAATTTAATTATAATCGCCATATGTCTAATTATTTCGGACATAGGCCGAATTCGGCATCTGCCTCCAACATATATATTATAATTAGACTAGGAAAGCCCCTTTTTTATTTTTCGTTTAGAGGATATCAGTTTTTTCATCAAAATAATTGCTTTGCTAAGTCCATTTTATGACCTTTGTCCCACAAATGGCTGCATATTTTAGAATTGATTAAGGAAATTCCCTTTTTAAGTAATCTTTATGTTCAATTAATTGAAACATTCAGAGAGATGATACATTAAATAAAATAGTATGTTTAATGTTCAATTTTTCTTTTGAGAAACTAAACTCTACAGATATTTAAACACCGTTCTTTGAAACTCTCTTTTAACGGTATTGTTCCGCATAGTTAAATCCTAGATTAAACTAGAACGATATAGTCCAACTCATATTATTCCAGATGTTCCTTGTTACAGCAATATCAAATAATTCGATTCGCAAGAGTATACTTTGTTTCAGATAAAAAGTTTTTCCAAAAAGGATCTTTGTAAAGATCTGATCGGATCAATTTCGATTGCAAATTTTTTGTTTTTAATATGTTTTGCCTCTATAAAGGTTTCCATAAAGACTCATTTATCATTTACAATTACCATAAATCGAAAAAAAAAACAATAAGACTTTAACCTTGTAGCTAAGAAACAAAGCAGAATCGGTCCCATGCTGATATGAAAAATAAATATTATTTTTACGTGAGGAATCACATGAGATGGCACCCACGTGAGATGGCACATGTTTTTTGAAACACCCTGTATATAAAATATACAGGGTGGTCCGAACTGTATTTCGGAAATTTGGGCAGCATATTCTGCAGATAAAAATAAGTAAAAAGTATCGTATAAATATATGCTCTTAAATGCTTAGTTTCGGAGATACAGGGTGTAGAAATTTCATTTTTATTTCGATTTTTTCCAAAATATTGGTGTCTGGGAGTTTTTTGACATGAGAAATTTGATTTTGATGTCAATATGACTCGTACTAGTAGAGGGCGCCACCTACATATTTTTTAACTGGTTTAAGAGTAATAACTTTTCGTCCGTACCTGGTATAAAACTACCGAGTAAAAAATATACATTCACGATATTTGTTACGTGAAAAATGTCTCTTGGTAAAAATCGCTACGAGTAATGGTTTTTGAGATATTTGAAATTGAAATTACCAATACCTGTCATCATTGACATAAATTAAACATGCATGTTGACTAAATACGAGTAGTTATTAGACTGAAATCATAAATTTGTTTGCCAAAAGATCAACAGAAACTGTTTTATCAGCATTTTTGTAGAAAAATTTATGATTAATTTAAAAAAATAAAAATTTTCCCAATTTATTCTATTCAACGTGCTTATTTTTCGTCAATAATGACATGTATTGACTAATTCCATTCCAAATATCTTAAGAACGGTTGCCCGTAGCGATTCTTACAAAGAGATATTTTTTACGTAAAAAGTCAGAGATGTATATTTTTTCGCTCGGTAGTTTTATACAGGCACGGCCAAAAAGTTATTACGCTTTTCAAAACAGTTAAAACACATGTAGGTAGCGCCATCTACTAGTAGGAGTGATATTGACATCAAAATAAAATTTCTCATGTCAAAAAACTCTCAGACAACAATTTTCATCCAAATATTGACGTTACTTCAGAAATTATTTGGAAAAGATCGAAATAAAAATGAAACGTCTACACCCTGTATCTCCGAAACTAAGCATTTTAGGACATATATTTATACGAACTTTTTTACTTATTTTTATCTGCAGAATATGCTGCCGAAGTTTCCGGAATATAGTTCGAACCACCCTGTATATTGTTCGGTTTTTTGTTCATATATAGCTATTGGCCTGGTATATAATATGATCGAAAAAACGGAAACTTGATAGAGAAGAATATATTTTCGAATGTTATAAAATCTGAACCGAGTTCGAGTATAAAACTTTATAATAGGTCGGTCCGTATCTCAAATGCGCACCATAAATTATGGCTGGTTAAAAATACGGCCATCAGCCGCTTTCCGCCTTCATTCCGCATCCAGGATATCCAGAAGGAATCTATAAAAGTGTCGAGGGAAGCGCTGGCGGCTAGACTTTTTGGCGTCTGAACGCAGACATTCAAAACAAAATATTTACGTCATTGTTCCTTCCGCTGTTGCCACTCCTACTCGAGAGCGTGAGAAATTTTATGAAAATAATGTTTCTCGAAAGGTTGAAAGTAATATTTCTTGAAACAAAGACAGTCGTCTAAACAACATTGTTTTGTCGAGTTGGTTTCTGCTAGGGGTCGTCATTTTCTTGACAACTTCTTGATCTTGTCTTGACTTCAAGACAAGAAATATTTTTTGGTTTTCAAGACAAAAATTACTTCTCAAGATCAAGATTTCTTGACAAGAAATCAAGAAAATCTTGAAATTTCTTGAAGATATAAAATAAAAAAGAAATACTCATTTACTTAGGTATTTGTATATTATATGAATATCCATTAATTGATGGATAAAAAAATGATTAAGCAAAAAACATTTGTACGAAGCGACACTTTGTCGGATGCCCAGTGTCCAAAATTGACATAAGTACGTCCAAAGTCGGATGTCCAAAGTTGGCATACTGTGGGCCAAATTAAATTGAAACCTTTTTTAATGCCTAATAATTTTTTAATTTTTAAATTATTTTTTTTATAATTTTTTGGATATGTTATGGCCTACGATATTAGAATAAAAAAAATTTTGCAAAGAGGGTCTACTTCAGTGGCACACAGATTTTTTGAATTAAGGTAAATCTTTTAAAATAAAAAAAATACATTTTAATGTGCGCCACTGAAGTAGAGTAGCTTTTATCATTGTTGTTTTGACTGTTTTTATCTGTAGAAGTATTATCACCGTCACTACTGTCAAAGTCCTAATTAAACTTCTATGTCCTTGGTATTCTGTACCAGATTCAATTAGGTATGGCTCATATTTGCTGCTCAACGAACCATCACAATCGCTCATTTTAATGTTAGATAATAATAATAACATTTAACAAAATTATGTAAATCTGATGATTTTGGCTACTGTAGTATAATGAGCCCAAAGTTTTTGAATTTTTTGAAAATTAAATGCCTGACCCTCGATTTTACGCATAAAGCATAAACATCACATTGACCTATCTCACCGCGACTTGTAAACAGGGGGTTCCCCTTTAATAAACGAATTTTAAACGGGGGTTCCCCTTTTGTCAAGATATCAAGAAATTTCAAGATTTCTTGAATCAAGACAGAAATCAACTCTCAAGAAATGGTCAAGACAAGATTTTTTTTTATTTCTTGAAAAAATTTCAAGACAAGACAAGAAATTGCTTGTCAAGACAAGATTTCTTGTCTTTTGCCGATCCCTAGTTTCTGCAGTGACTTAGCGAGGAAGTCGCGGGCCCGCGTTCGAAAAATTTTTGGCCCTCTTGCCCCCGCAATAAATAATATATTTTTTAAATATTTAAAAAAAAGAGAAACATTTTATATTATTATAATATACAGGGTGGTCCGAAATGGTATTCCGGAAACTTTGACAGCATATTTTGCATATAAAAATAAGTAAAAAAGTTCGAATAAATATATGTCCTAAAATGATTAGTTTCGGAGATACAGGGTGTTGAAATTTCATTTTTATTTCGATTTTTTTCCAAATAATTTCAGAAGTAACGTCAATATTTGGATGCAAATTGGTGTCTGGGAGATTTTTGGCATGAGAAATTTGATTCTGATGTCAATACGACTTTTACTTGTAGAGGGCGCAACCTACGTAATTTTTAACTGGTTTGAAGAGTAATAACTTGTCGTTCGTACCTGCATAAAACTAATGTGTAAAAAAATATACATTTCCGTGACTTTTGAAAATATCTCTTGGTAAAAATCGCTACAAGCAACCGTTCTTAAAATATTTAGAACGGAAGTAGTCAATACATGTCATTATTGACAAAAAAATAGACACGTTGAGTAGATAGTTATTTGACTGAAATAATAAAATTGGGAATTTTTTTTTTAAATTAATCATAAATTTTTCTGCGAAAAAATGATGATAAAACAGTTTCTGTTGAACTTTTGACACAAAAACATTTCAAATTTATGATATTAAGCTTCATTCAGAAGCTCGCAATTAGTGGAATAAATTAGTGGTTTCAATAATTAGCGCAGAAGTTTGTTCCTTCAGGCATTCAGAACGTCTAAATTAATGGTAGTCATTTTCAATTAGTAGAAAAAGTTAACAAACTTTTGACTTTTCCACTAATTATACTTCAAAATTTGAAGGGAATGCCATTTTGACCTTTGATTATCATCCGCCAAGAAATATTATGGCTAGAAATCAAAAGTTTATTGTTTTATAAGCTAAATATTTGGCTTTCTCTATGGATACAACTCATGATACAAAGAATACAAGGTATGATATTGCGCAGGTTGGTCACTACGTCACAGGTGATAAACGGCACTATTGGTCGGCAAGCTCTGCGCGCCAATTTCAAATTGTTAAACAGATTGTGTCATCTGTGAAATTTGATTGTGTCAAAATGTGAAAATAATTTTTCAAATGTCAAGCTCGATGTCAAAACATAACTTTTGGGGTTATGTCCTAACTCTTCCCTATTTTAGGTCTGTTTTTATTAGTGGCAATTGAACAATATGGATATTTTTTTGTATGTCGTATGACGTCACAGGTGGTATGCGCAAACTTAACGAAATTGGAGCCGCTATCTATACCTTGTTTTCTTTGTACCATGGATACAACTGACTACCCCAAGCTGTTGCTAGGATATTCTATTAATTTTAATTGTATTTTTTAGACATTGTGAACGATCGGAAACTAAAAAGTATAAAGTGTAATTGAAACCACTAATTTATTCCACTAATTGCGAGGTTCCGAATGAAGCTTTAGTCTAATAACTATTTAGTCAACATGCTCAATTGATGTCAATGATGACAGGTATTGATAATTTCGATTCCAAATATCTCGAAAACCATTACTCGTAGCGATTTTTACCAAAAACGTTTTTAACGTAAAAAAACGTCGTTAATGTATATTTTTTCACTTAGTAGTTTTATACAGGTACGGACGAAAAGTTATTACTCTTCAAACCAGTTTAAATTACGTAGGTGGCGCCCTTTGCAAGTAGGAGTCAGGGGGGTGACAGTGAAATAGGAAAATTGGAAACAGTCATTAGTGTCATTCTTGTCATTCTCCTGACGACAAGTATGGCCGCCTAGACAAGGACAGCATTGTTTTTGTCTAACTATTGTCTAACTTCACAGTTTAGAATTGACAGATTTCAGTTTCAGAGATAACTTCAGATTTGTTCTAGAACAAATTCGAAAATATTCGACGCCATTTTAATTCATTCCGTTTAGTTTCGTTTTGGAAGTTCAATTTAATATTTCGGCTGAAATTTATAAATATAAAGGTAATAAAGTATATAAAATATAAATTACATGAAGAATCCTGGAGAAAATGACGTTTCTGCAGTAGTAGGTATGTCCCATGTATATCAAAAATAGGTAGTAAATAAACACTGTTTTTACATTTTTTAGATGCAAGAAAATGGTGTTATAATCTCTTTGATCGGCGATTTTTTTGAAAATGGAAACAATTTACAGCAAGGTAAGATCATTTTTAACTATAGCCAACATTAGTTATCTCCAGTATGTGCGATTTATTGTCAATAAAGCAATAAATCGGACTGATAATCTGATTATGTTATCCGACTAAAAGTCTCTTTTTGCATCTTTTTGATTTATAAGCCAGGTTCTTTGGGAATAATGGACGCTTTTTTTAAACAGTTTATTTATATTTTATACCTATTGATATTTTTACATTGTTAATTTTTGTATAAAAAAATTGTTTTTCTGTTTTCAGGTTTTTGTATAAGGCTCCCGTTTTCATGTTCCTGTGTCCGTTTTCTGTCCTTGAAGTCTGCGAATACGTGTGTTTATTTACAAATTAATGTAAGTCATGCTTATACCTTAAATAATTTACGTTAAAAGTACATGTAATTAACTAATTGGAATTGAAACAATACAATCCTCTATATTTTTATATTTATTTAGTCACGTTGTTCCATATTTCAAATAATTAAATATGTGAATAAATTATTTTTTTGTTTTATTTGTGAAAAGAAAAAATACAAAATACATTTGAACTGAAAGAGGGCCCGCCATTGAATAACCGGAAACGGAAATGAAAATTAAGCCATCATGTCCTTATCATGTCAACCTGTCAATTGGAAAATTAGTTCTCCAGACGACAACGAAGGCTTTCGGTGGCGTATCGTGTTTCCACGATTTCTAGTTTAATTATTTTATGGTAGGAGTCGTATTGACATCAGAATCAAATTTCTCATCTTAAGGAACTCCCAGACAGTAATTTTTATCCAAATATTGTCTTTATAAGTTATTTGGAAAAAATCGAAATAAAAAGAAATTTCTACACCCTGTGTCCGCAAAACTAAGCATTTTAGGACATACATTTATACGAAATTTTTTACTATCTGCAGAAGAACTTGAGAAGATAGAGAGAGAGAGAGAGAGAGCGAGAGATATTTTGATTTTGATTTCATCAAAATTTAGTTTTGATCGTTTTATTTATTCCCGATGGATATGCCAGCTATCAAAGCTCACCCACAAGCTACTGCACACGCTTGTACAGCTAAGGTTCGTGACGATTTCAAGGAGAGTTTCAAATAGACCTTTAGGAGAGATTTCAAATAGCACTTTCTAAATATATTATTTTGAACGTTTCTAATATTGTTTTAATAGATTTGTCTTCATCGACTTCTGTTTTCTAATTGGCTGTTAATATCATGTTCAACGCTTTCTGTACATCGACGTACCCCATCTTAAAGCTAACAGAGCAACGTGTCTAGATAACCAATGCGTATGGTATAATCTTTTTAATATTCTTTATATAGATCTAGGTTTTGAACATCTCTTTACAAGTATCTTTCATGTACTCCTACGCTGAGAAAAATTCATATAAATTTATTCCACAAAATCAAAAGGGTGGGTTATTTCAGAGACACTTCGTACACTGCCATTTGCGATCAAATTGAAAGCACCACGAAAAAGTCCTGATCCACGAAAATAAAGTTTTATAATCCAATTAGCAATGTTACTGCCATTACTCGCAGACGAGTATTCGATACTCATCAGAGTGTCGTCACACAGGACGTTTTCTTTCATGAGCTTTTCTGTGACTGAAAAGCCCGATACGTGATGTTATCTGCCTACCGCACTCCGGACATTCAAAAATCTCATTGCTTTGTTGCCTCTTTATTTTTGGGTTGTCGCTGTTAACTGATTTTACAATTATTCTCCATTGATTAACATTCTAATTGATTAACATCGAAATAGCAATGTTAATTAATTAGAATAATGCGAAAATAAGCATATGTGTAGTTGTAGCAAATTTCTACTCTTTTTATGTAAATGCCTAATAATGTTAATGCTTAAATTTATTTATGAAGTGAAAAAAAATGGAACCTAACCAACAAATAGTATTTATAGTGGTTTACAGTAATTTTGTTTAGTTATACGAATATTCTCATTGATTATTGCTTTGAAAATGCAAGTTGTTTAACTCTAATAATTCTAATTCTGAGCTAGGAAATGAGCTAAATGCTTTAATGAAAGACTAAATGCTTTACTTAAACCGTTATTCAGAAGATTGAGACCAATCGGTTTGATAATTGTTCTCATTTGTTCCCTATACTTTATTTTCTGCTGGATTTCTATTCAATAATGTCAGTAAGTCATTGATTTGCAGTGGACATTAATTATTACAAATTAGCTAAAGCATGCCTAAACAAGAACTGTGAATTGCGGAAGATTTATTTAAAAATTAATATTTTCTATATATTTTAATAGCTATTCTCGAGGCTATTCTGCCAAGTTATTTATGATTTAAAACTAGAATTACAGGGAGAATATATAAAATATTCAGGTATTTAATTAATATTCATAAACGTTAATGCCAACAGAGTGGTTTTATGGATTAGATTCGATAAAATGTCAAATACAGTACTTCTAGTAATTAAAATAAGCCCTATATTCAAGGAACCGATAAAATTTATATAAAGCATTAAAAATATTTTGGAAAACTAAAATAATTTCGAATGTCATTTTCAGGTGTTCTTGAATGAAATAGCTAAATACGTGGGTCAAAACGTTTTCGATATAAATTTATTGTATTTATTTGATATGAATATGTAGGTATCAATCTAGAAAATATTAATCTATACTAATATATAAAATCCTTAAGTGACTGACATACTGATTAATCACGATCCTGCTCAAACCACTCAACGTAAGAAGCTCAATTTTGGCATACAGGTTGATTCTAGGGTGTAGAGGTTCGATAAGAAGGGATTTTTCGAAATTCCAGTTCCAAGAGGGTGAAACCACCCCTCAAATATTACAATATTTTTTATTTAAAAAACGGTCAAGTTGCCGAAAAAACGCTTAAACACGTATACTTTATTTTGTTTTTTACATATTTTAAGATATTTTAAAAATGTATACAGAGTGTCTCAAAAAATCTGGACATTGATTAATCACGATCCTGCTTAAAGAGCTTGACATAAAAAGCTAAATTTTGGAAAACAGATTGACTTTAGGGTGTAGAGGTTCGATAAGGAGGGATCTTTCGAAACTCGAATTCTAAGGGGGTGAAACTATCCCTCAAATATTAAAATATTTTTTATTTAAAAACCGGTGAGTTTTTCGGAAAAACTCTTAAACACGTATATTTTAGTTTGTTGTTTTACATATTTCAAGATTTTTTATCAATTTATACAGGGTGCTTCATAAAATATGACCATTAAGTAATCATGATTCTACTTAAACTGCTTGACGTTTAAAGCTGATTTCTGGCAAACGGATTGACTGTGGGGTGTAGAGGTTGGATAAGGAGGGGTTTCTTGAATCTCAAATTCCAAGAGGGTGAAAACGCCCCTTAAATATTACAATATTTGTTATTTAAAAAAAGGTTAGTCTTTCGGGAAAACGCTTGGACAAGCATAATTTATTTGGTTTTTTACATACTATTTTGATTTTTTTTTAAAAATCATACAGGGTGTTCCAAAAAGTTAGGTAATTTCTTAACCACGATTCTGCTTAAACTGCTTGACGTAAAAAGCTTATTTTTGGCAAACGGATTTTTCGAAAGTCAAATTCCAACGAGATGAAACTACCCCTCAAATATTACCAAGTTATATAATAATATCGCCATAGTGTTTTTTCTCATGCTGACATAAATGTGAGAAAATTTTATCCAGTTTGTATGTGAATGGAAATTATTGATTTGCTTTATCACCACCATTACAAATGATTAATTCGACGCGAACGAAGTCGCTGGTACACGTTAGTTAATTATATATTTTTAATACCCAGTTGGCAGAACGGAAATTCAGAAGAAAAAGGAATTGTTTTGTTTCAATCAGTTCTTAATTAGTTAAGAACAGATTTTAATGACAGAAAATATCCAAACAATAGGTAGCTACAAAATATTTTATTGTATGTTTACGCGACATTTGCTTCTGTTTACTTAATCCTCCGAAAATTGAGCTTGGCTAAAGGTCAAAGGTGATGAGAGCTTACCATTTGCAGACAAGATCACGAATACAAGGACGCTCGAACACGATTATTTGAAAGTTTCGGTTGAATATATGAAAATAATATACTCTTCATTTTCCTCTTGGGCATTTCTTATTTGCTTTCAGCAAAGTTTTATTGTTATAAGCATACCGGGTGGGTCTCAAAAGTGGCTCCCCCTATAACTTCTTTATTTTTTCCCATAAAAAAACGAGATTTGGTGTGTTAATGTATGACATAAATTATTATTGATTAACGCTTGAACACGATAATTTGAAACTTTCGGTTGGATATATGAAAATAAATACTCTTCATTTTCCACCTGGGCACTTCGTATATGCTTTCAGCAAAGTTTTATTGTTATAAGTATACCGGGTGCGTCTCAAAAGTGGCTCCCCCCTATTACTTTTTTATTTTTTCCGATAAAAAAAAACAGATTTGGTATGTTAATGTATTACATAAATTAGGATTGATTGATGTATTCAATTGTTTTTGGTCACTTCCTGTTTCACCGGAAATAACTACAACTTTTGATTTTTAAATGACACTCTCGGTATTTTTCTACTTTATTCTATAGGAAATTCTTATGGAACATTCTGACTTCATACAAACAATCAATTTTCCTCACAATTACGTTACGTTAAAACTACAATATGATCGAAAAAAAAATAGCGTCAGCGATGGCTATGAAATGAAGATCGCTGTCATTTTATATGTAAAATTATATGGGGACTGTCCTGATCGTCATTTCCAAGCCAACTGACCACCGTTTTTTTTTGATCATATGGTATTGTAACGTTTTTAGTTCGTTACATGTCTTTTTTATATATAATATATGATGTCTGGCCTATCATTACCGGATTCCCTCTCGTTCAGGCCGGATAGATTATTTGACGCGTAATTTTTACGTTCCCTGGTCGCCAACCCTGTGATCGTTCGACACAACCCTGTTACTATTCTGTGAAGGCGCGCGCTGTCAACATCGCTTCTGGCAACTGTCTCCGTGCTTAACCTCACTTTGTTTTGACGCTCTGTTGTATCCCAGCTTTTAGAAATGGTGATTATTTAAATCTTGCTGTATAATCTGAATCAGCTGCTATTTCAAAGCAACAGGGTAGAGTTACGGATGTCCCAACTTGTATTTGTGTTTTACTGGCACGTTGGCGTCCCTTTTCTTTTGTCCTCCAGAATGTCACATGGAAGAAAGGACATGTTGTTTATTATTTATTGAGCCCTCGGAAATATTTCGAGGGTCCAAGGTACGGACTGTGTCCAAGGTACGGACTATTTCCAAGGTACGGATAGTGTCTTATGTACAGACATTATCTTATGTACAGATGTCCTGTGGACGAGTGTCCCCAGTAAGAATGATTTTTTTCCTACATATAAGTGCCACAGCGTGGATGTAGCTTGAGTCCCATGCTGCTTCGTTCCCAGCTATAAGCTAGTTAGTTACGGGTGTATCAAGTCATGGTGTCCTCATTCTGGCCCCTTTGGTTGTGTTGGATGGCTGAGTACAGAGATGCGAGACCACCTCACGCTGTTACTGTTTAAAGCAGGATTGCATAAAGAACAGCTAAGTGTAGATTTAAGTTATAGTTTTGCATTTAACATTCAAAACATTTACAGTCTTAAACAATAACGTACATCTTAAATAATATCGTATAGACTATGTTGAGTGGTTAGATTGTTAAGAACATTCATGTCGATTTAGTAGTTAAAATATAATTTAGATCTTAGGTTTCATTGCATTATGTCTTGTAATAGTATTACTTTTTTATAGATATTATTATTGCACTAACATCATATAAAATATATCAAATTAATTAAAGTAATGCTACATTTCATATATTCTCTTAAACTTTACATGTCTTGTATTTTATCATAGTTGTTTTCATAGATATTTAGTACAACTCTTACCACCACTTTCTTTGACATATAACCACTACATATTCACTAGAACTCTACAATGTCATGTATCAGCAACGAACATCATGAATGAATATAGTCATTAGTTTTAAGTAATATACAACTGTGTTTTCTTTCTCTGTACATGCCTGGCGCCCAATATCTATATATCTTTTGTTAATTATTACTGATTAATTTTCTCTCTAGTGAAATACCTTATCCACGACTGCTCTCCGATGAAAAGCTGCCGTTCGCAGTGGTAGTGGTTTAAAAAACGCTACAGTATTATATGAACATATAATATTTGCATTATAAATTTTGGACTGCCAAATATTTTGATCATTTTACATAGTAGAGAATTTACAAAATTAATTAGATTTATATGGACCCCATTAATTTTTAGGAAAATACGATTTTATTGACCCCAAAAATGTATGGAAGCAAAATCCATATTGTGTCCGAATATATCAATCTAAGTTCTTGTCACTGGCAATATTCTGGCAAACTAAATGAGATGTATTGCAAATAGCAAATAGCGCTGCATCCGAGCATTCCCTTCGAATATACCACACAATGTAGACAAGGTTTGGATGTCAATGGACAATGGATGACCTAATGGAGAGTGGCTTCGTTATAATGTTATCAGGCTGTGGCAGCTACAATTAAGCCTCGGTGGTATTGTGGCGGCCTTTACCATATTAATTAACTTAGGTTAATTGGTTTTGTTGATGAGAACTATAGGAACCTCTAGGATGGCTCTAATACTATAAAAGAGACTTAATTTCAAGTATTTAGTGGCGTTGAGTTTGCATCGGAATGAACACAATGTAGGAAATTTATTTCTTCAACAATTAAATTCAATTTGTAAAATTTGATATTTTCATTCAAATCAATTAACTTAGTCATTATAAAAATTAAGAAAAAAGTCCCCAAGGATCCCACGTCTGCTTAAAAAGTTAATCAACGTCAAATGTCAAAATTTTTGTTTTTTTGGATTTTTCTCGTAAACAGTATAGTGGAGTGCTTTAAGCCCTTATGGGATATAGTCTGTCCAACGAGAAGATCATTGACAGTGATAGATGTGTCTGTCATTTTAATTTCAAAGTAGTTTATTTTATTTTACAAAGAAATAAGTTGATACAACTGGATCGCATAGCAGGAAATTAATATATGTATTTAAAATTTGACTGACAAGTAACTTCAAAATATTGTGAAAAAAACTGTATAAAACTGAAAAAATGTAATCGAGTTATTTTATTTAATAAAAAACAGTGTGTGTTAATACAAAACAAACAAAAACAAGACACCACATACCAAAAAATATAAAAAAGAACTATTTCTTACTTACAAGCTTTATGAAACTTCCCGCATTTATGATTATATTTATCAATATAACTTATGTACTAATACAAATTTGTAATATTCCGCAGGAATAAATAAAACAACATAAATAAAACAAACTATTTTATGAATAATAACACTTAACAAATTTTATACCTCACATGTTGATTAATTAACTTTAATCTTAATTTTTTTTTAAACCAATACCTTTTGACAATATTTTTCTGCAGTACTAAAATCCATTATTTACCTATCGTGTGATGTCGATATTTTACAGCTACTCCAGTTTTTAGTATGTGTTTAGTATGGTCCTTCTACCATATTCGAGATGCACTTATCTACGACGAGATGGTATACGAACTTTATTGATAGTAACTTTATTGGTGTATCTGTATGAGACTTTCTGCCTGGGCAGCGAGTATTAACCATAAACTGTGCTCTGGGTTCTACAGTTAATTTTCACTCGATTTTTCCTCCACTTGACTTCAAAAGACACAAAACACACGTAATAACACGGATCAAAATACATCATCTTCCAAAACCAAACTGTAAACTTTGCCAAAACGCAGGGTATTTGACAAAAGTTGTAACAAAATTATAACCTATAATTTGGCAAGACTTTGACAACCGTCAAATATCTAAAGGCGAGTTCATACGCATCGGCATCCGTTTGTCGTTCATCGTTCCTTCAAACCAATAAAATTGAAATACGATCTGTCATTTTTGAAATAAACCAATAAAATTGGTTAAAAACAAGTGACGACGCATGACGAATTTATATTTAAACCCATCCATAGTTAACTTAAAAATTATTAGAAACTTTTTTAGTAAAATAAATAGATTGGTATGGGACGTCATCTGCTTTTCTTCTGTTATCGTCTGTCGAAATCTTACCTGAGAAAAAAAAACAGAGTATACAAACCTCGGAATTCATTTACTGTGAACGAATTTTTATAAATCTTTCTGCATTGTATTGTTAATAAGATATATTACAAAGTTTACCCATTTAAATTCGTTGCTTTCACTTTAGTATTTAAAAAAACACACATACACAAATGCATACATACAAGATGGCTCCGTGTTCCGAAAAAGCTCTGTATCAGAATTCCTATTTGAGATTTTCACTCCAAACCTTTTACAAAATATGTGTTTCATGGTAGTTTGGTTGCGAAAATATTTTTATAGATATACAGGGTGACAATATATTTTTAAAGGTCAAATATATTTTTAAAAAAAAGTTTTCGTTTTTCCAAAAATAGCATAATACCATAGAGTATACTGAGTGGTTTTTGAATTATGGCCACGTCCATGAGGAAGTCAATTTAGACGTCTAGGATCCTTATTGTAAGTTTATCGCTTAAACCGCCGGGCCTATTGCCAGCTTTTATAATTTATAATCAATTGCACCTAAGGAAAGTACATATCAACTAACGGACTATACGAAGAAGACTAAATGAAGCAAATTTTATGTCAAGAAGGTCTGTTTCGGGACCAGAACTTACTAGATCTGTTGACTAGGACCAAAAGCAAAGGCATGTTCTTAATGTAAAAATTACGAAAACATGTTAGTGTCTTATTTAAAAGCGAATATCTCCATCAAAAGTAAAGCTATTGAGGTGAACCATAAAACAAACTATCGAGAAAGGATGTATCTGGATGTTAAAATGATTTTTAAACTTCTTGGTGTTTTAACAGATTCCACAGGATGTTTCAAACTTTTACCAAAATATCAATATTTCGTTTTCCCTCGTATAATTAACAGATGGGGAGTTTCATTTTTAATTTAGAAAGAAATACTAAAAAGTCAAATAATTTGGCTACATACTGCTTAAAAAATCATCATAATCGGCCCCCTAGAACAAAATATATTAAACTTTAAAATACATCAAAGTTTTAAGGAGCCCATCTTTTGTGCCGGTGAATGTATTTCAAAAACTATAAATTTTAGTCATATACTTTTCTAATGAAACTCGCCTTTATTTTTTTAGAAAATCAATTAATATACATGTTCCATTAAAAAAACACAACTTTGATGTGTAACTTTTTTTGGGGACACCCTGTAGAACTCTATATCATTTTAGAAAATGCTTTAAATTGACTTAGATAAGCTCACAAAATTTCACTTCAATACAACCTTTTGTTCTCTTTGCAAAAACCGCGTCGTATATGTTGCGCCACCCTGTATAATTCGATTTCAATCAAAATTTTAATGATTAGAATAATAGCAGAATAAATATAGCTTATGCATTATATTCAGTTATTTCAATAAATTTTCTTAAAAAGAAATAAAAAAATAAAAAAAATAAGTAGGAAATAACTAAGAATTTACTAAAATAAAAGCAACGAAAAAAAATGGGTAAACATTTTAGTATTTTGTCTATAAAATACAATACAGAAGGTTTCCCATTAATACATTCACAGTAATTGAATTCCGAGGTAGAAGTCTCTAGGCACTCCACTAGTAAGTTTTTTTCAAAAAAATAGCTCAGATTAAAATTGTAGATTATAAAATTATCTTCACTAATGGACTTTACACTTTTTTCCTTAAGACTTACCACTTCTTGCCGCAGCTGCTTGTATGAGACAGGTCACTACCCCAAACAGTGGTTGCGTTCTACTTTTGGTCTAAGACGAATGCCAGAAATTGTGAAGATCACAGACTTATCAGCCTGATGAGCCATACCCTAAAAATATTTCTGTAATAATACACCAGAGAATTTACAAAAAATGTGAATGGGACATAAGCGATTCACAAATGGGGTTCAGACAAGGGTTAGGCACCAGGGAAACGATAGTTGCAACACAGGTGCTTGTCCAGAACTGCTACGATCAGAGAAAGGATGTGTGCCTGTGTTTCATAGACTACGAAAAGATTTTCGATCGCGTACAGCACCACAAATTATTGCAGCTCCTGAAAATACTTGATATAGATCATAAAGACATCCAATGCATTGAGAAGTCATACTGGAACCAAACAGCACAAATAAAATTTTCCAATACCATGTCCAATTCCATACCCATACAAGTTAGAAGGGGAGTGCGACAGGATTGCGTGCTCATCTCCGTCCTATTTAATTTATACTCAGAAGCTATTTTCCAAGAGGCTCTGGAGGACGTGGAAATGGGAGTCAAAGTTAATGGAGAGTAGATTAATAATATCCGCTACGCCGACGATGCGGCCTTAATAGCAGACAATATACGCGATCTACAACAACTGGTCAACAAGATAGGAGAACAGAGCAAAGCAATGGGTTTAAACATCAACATCAAGAAAACCACGCTTTGTCCAAATAAGTAACTCATGGCTTTTAACTGATCCTTTGTGCAAATTTTTATGTGTATAATCTAGAGGTCACAAAGGTTTATATACATTTTTACTAACTTTACCCATTTGGTAGATGAATTTCAAAAATCTCTTCTAATTCTTTCTAAAGAATTTTATTCTTCTAGACCAGATAGTACGGAATTTTTTACAAATTGTTCGACATAATTTTACACTCTAAGAGGATGAATTTCTTAACATCGCTTTACGTAGCTAATTCACTAATTACTAATGTTATTTAAACGAACCTTTGTGCTAATATTTATGTATCTAAAGCTGCCGATGCCGGTATGAACTGACCCCTAAAATATCTAAAAACTTGATATATAATCCAACTGACACACCACTGACAATATCAAATATTTTTTTTTAATAACTGGAGGTACTGTGTTTTTCAGGTATGTTTTAATATTTATTCGATTTACATAAAGAAATAGCGATTAAACGATATAAAAATACTTCATAACAAATCTAAAAAAAGGAATAATAAAAAAAAAGTTAAAAAAGGAATAATCAAGATTGGTGAAGCGGTTTCGGCGGGATGGATGTAACAAAAAAACCGTTTGAGTTTTTATATATGTATGGATAGGTGGATTGTTCTTATTATAGGTGACGAAATATTTTGTTATTAGCTTTACTACACTATCCAAGTTTCATCATTCTCAAAATTTTGGTTTCAATAAATTGTCCCACATATCAATACTAATAATTTTTATTATATTTTTCTTTTAGCTACATTAACTTTCAGCAAAATAATAAATGAATATTACACATGGGATTTGATAGAGTTGAAGTATCATTCTCTCTAATTTTCCCCTTCCTAATCACATCGTAAATCCGATTCGACTGCACCTCCACTTCTACCATCAGAAAATGGTGGGAGGCATATAAAATTACGAAAAAGACATGAAGTTTAGTAAGAGACAGGAACAGAATAGCTGAGGTCGTTGAACCAAAATTCGTCGGCCCGGTGTAGGGGGTAGTGGGGGGAAAGGGGGGCAGATAGATGTATGGCGTTTAGGGGTGCTGGAGGGGGTAGAGCTGAACGGGAATCGTTGCAAAATGCACCCCGTGGCCTACTTTTCAAGGCTCTATTGACTGTTAAGCCGCAAGATGGGACGGAGGCTCAGGATGATGACCTGAATTCGAAAAACCAGTTCAACAAACCGGTAGGTCGTTGGGGAGCTGGCTGGCTCGGCTTCCGGATTTTTGGGGGTCTGATATTCTATTCCGGCAAACAATGTCAGTGGGAACAAGGGTGCTCGTGATATTTTACTGGAATTCCGTTGCGTTAAATTGTATTATTGAAATTGGATAAAAAAGATAGAAAATTGTATGGAATATTTCAATTGATTTGTTTATTAAATAGTATATTTAATTTAATTTAAATAACCATATTAAAATGGTCTAGGGCACAAAGTTAAAATTTTGTGTTCTCTGAGCTCTTTATGCTGGAGAGTAAAATTGCAAAAATAAATCGAAAATGTCAACAGAATGTCTTTGTACCAAAAAAAATTAATCAGATATTTTATACAGGGTGCCCAATTTGGGAAAGAAAATTAATTAATTTAATATTAGAATAAAAACAAAAAACACTTAATTTTTTGTTAAAAGAAATATAAGAGAAATTGTTCAAGATAATAATAAATTCTTATATGAAAGATCATTGACAAAGAAATTTTATTGTGTAACAGAGGTCTTAATTGAAGCAAATAAGTTTGCAGATATTTGTATACTTAATCAAAGATATTGTTTTTTTCTGTGCAGAAGAGTGTACCATAGCATTATACCGGGTGAGTCTGATAAGCCGCTCACCTCTATACCTTTTTTATTTGTTCAGATAAAAAAAAACAAGATTTGGTATATGATATAAATTAGGATTGTTTGACGTGTTCAATTTTTTTCGGTCACTTCCTGTTTCACCGGAAATTACTACAACTTTTGATTTTTAAACGGCACCTTCGGTATTTTTAGCCGACCATAGCGACTGTTATGGTAGGCTATTAAGATCGGCAAGAAAAAGTTTTTTTAATTTCACTCAAAATGAGTTATTTGGGTCATAAATGACCTAAATACAAAATATTTTCATGGTATCTGTCTGTCTGTCTGTCCGTCCGTCTGTCTGTCTGTCTGTCTGTCCGTCTGTAGCACGATAACTCAAAACCCGCTAAACCGATTTTAACCAAATTTGGCACAAAAATACTGTGGCACTAAATAAACTCCAAAATTACAGTAGCTAGCGAAACGCGGTTTTCAATTTAAGATTAGGAATAATATTTGAAACAAAATTTGTAATAGCATCAAAATCAAAGTCGCAGTTTTTGAGATAAAAAAAAATATCAAGTATGGGCGGCTATACGTGCCTCCCGGCGCCAATTTTTTTTATTCGATAGAAAATGACACTCTAAATAAAATGACATATCATACCTCATCTTTCGACATCTTCGATTAAAAAAAATCGTATTTATGCTGTGTGAAAAACACCAATTTTTAATCAAGGAGCCTAGAAAAAATTGATTTGATTGTCTAATGTTTTTCGTGTCTTGTCCTGGCCGACTAAAATATGCCCAAATGGTACTTTTAATCATATCTCAATTTTTTCAAATGGATCAAGGGCGGCTCATTAGCATATTTGACAAAAGCATCTTTTTACGAATAATTTGGTACCACACACATGGTATTTCGAGTCAAATTGCCGTTATGAACTGTATGTTACAATTTCAAATAAACAATATGTGAAAATTTCAAAAGTTGACATATGATATGTCATTCTATTCAGTGATAGTGTCATTTTCTATCGAAAAAAGTAAAAAAATTACCGAGATTACCATTTAAAAATCAAAAGTTGTGGTCATTTCCGGTGCAATAGGAAGTGATCGACAATAATTGAATACGTGAATCATTCCTAATTTATGTCATATACCGGGTGCGTCTCAAAAGTGGCTCACCCCTATAACTTTTTATTTTTTTAGATAAAACAACGAGATTTCGTATATTAGTATATGACATAAATTGGGATTTATTGACGTATTCAATTGTTATCGGTCACTTCCGGTTTCACCGGAAATGACTACAACTTTTGATTTTTAAATGGCACCCTCGGTATTTTTTTACTTTATTCGATAGATAATGACACTCTGAATCGAATGACATATCATATGTCAACTTTTGACATTTTGGCATACGGTTTATTTGAAATTGTAACATGCGGTTCATAACGACACCTTAACTCAAAATACCAAGTGTGTGGTATCAAATTATTCGTAAGAAAATGCTTTTTTCAAATATGCTATTGAGCCACCCTCGTTCCAATTGAAAAAATTGAGATATTATTAAAAATACGATTTGGGCATCTTTTAACCCGCCAGGGCAAGACACTAAAAATATTAGATGATCAAATCTATTTTTCCAAGGCTTCTTGGTTAAAATTAGTGTTTTTAACACAGCCGTGGCACTCTAGATTGAAATTTAAAATAGAATTTGTTTTTGAATGACTATGTCAAAATTTGACATATGATATGTCATTCGATTCAGAGTGTCATTATCTATCGAATAAAGTAAAAAAATACCGAGGGTGCCATTTAAAAATCAAAAGTTGTAGACATTTTCGGTGAAACCGGAAGTGACCGAAAACAATTGAATACGTCAATCAATCCCAATTTATGCATATACTAACATACCAAATCTCGTTTTTTTATCTGTGAAAATAAAAAAGTTATAGGGGTGAGCCACATTTGAGACGCACCCGGTATAATACCTACTAACATACCAAATATGGTTTTTTTATCTAAAAAAAATAAAAAAGTTATAGGGGTGAGCCACATTTGAGACGCACCCTGTATATACTTTATATCGAAAAGTACAATACTGTGGTGTTTTTTGTGATGTTGTGGTGTAATTTAGGTGAATACCCTAATTTTATAAGGGGATTCCTTGGCGATCGTATATCACTAAATACCCGGAATATTTCCAAAAAAATCCTATATGGGTATTTCGCCCCTGCACTGCAGGAAAATCTACAAAATAAAATAATTATTTTTTGTAAACACTTCTGCGTTAAACAAAAAATAATTATTTTATTTTGTAGATTTTCTTGCAGTGCAGTGGCGAAATACTCATACAGGAATTTTTGGGAAAGATGAATCCGCCACATAGGTATAGACATTTTTTACCCGGAATATTATAGCATTTTATGCCTGGTAGATACAGTAGATACATACCTGGTAGACGCCAGGTATAATATTTACAATATTCTTCAATGAACATATATTCAACGAAACACCTTCTGTACAGGGTGGGTCAAATTCGACGCTTTTAAATGGAAACACCCTTTTCTATAGGAAATAGACAAAAACTAATATCGGTGTCTGGAGCTCAATTTTTGTCAAAAAAATGATGGTGATAACCGCATATCGATATCTGTTACCGTTTCGGAGTTACGGGGTGTTTTTCAAAAATATGCATTTCTAACAAATCGCTGTAACTTTTTTGCTATGGAAAACTTTGTATTTATATGAAAACATTTCCAAAGCACCTTTTTACGTAGAATTTAATGGTTTAAGTATATTTTTTTTTAAATTAATACTTTAAGAATTATCAACAGAAAATTTTATTTTTTATATGGGACACCCTGTATATTTTTAGTTTATTGAAAAGAATTTAAAATTACCTTTCCAAAAATATAACACACTTGATATTTTGCTCGATTCCTCTTCGAGATATAGAGTATATAAAAATTCACCCGCTTTAATTAAGTAGGCTTTGAACGGCACCGGCTGTAACGCAAAAAAAATCTAGCTGTGAGCATCAATTAAAAGGAAAATAATATTTGCTATGAGAGACGCAGAATTCTATAACAATTTATAACATTTTAAAACAATTTTAACCAACATCAACACATTTAAACTATATCTAATAACAATAAAATTAAATAGCAAACCAAGACATGAGATTTTCTGTTATGGACAGACCGGGCAGTTTTTGAACATTTCTCGGGGAATTCATTAACTCAGTGGGGGTAAAAGATACCCTCGCATAACTGCTAAGTATTTCTAATTCTTGTCTAGATTATACGTAAGAATAAGAAACCTTTATTCTCCCGCAAATATATCCATAGGCTTACATCCATGGGCACTAAGTCAGGCGGCCTCGATTGGGCCTCGACGGCCAACGGCTGGGATCTTGGTTAGCTCTTCAATTATTCTTGAAATTGGCTGCAAAAATTCAGAGGCAGTGCGTCGCCTTGCTGGAAAAATATGTTTTCGAGTTCCATTAAGGGCATATCATCAATAAGGGGTCCAAAGCCTACCAGTTAAAAGTGGCGAACTTTTAAAAATTCTGTATTTCGAAGGGGATTATAACAAAATATCAAGTGTGCTATATTTTTGGAAAGGTAATTTTAAATTCTTTTCAGTTATTTAAAAATATAGAGGGTGTCCCAAATAAAAAATAATTTTTTTTGTTGATAACTCTTAAATTATTAATTTTAAAAAAATTATACTTAAACCATTAAATTCTACGTAAAAAGGTGCTTTGGAAATGTTTTCATATAAATACAAAGTTTTCCATAGCAAAAAAGTTACAGCGATTTGTTAGAAATGCATATTTTTGAAAAACACCCCGTAACTCCGAAACGGTAACAGATATCGATATGCGGTTATCACCATCATTTTTTTGACAAAAATTGAGCTCCAGACACCGATATTAGTTTTTGTCTATTTCCTATAGAAAAAATCAAAAAAGTTACAGCGATTTGTTAAAAATCCACATTTTTGAAAAACACCCCGTAACTCCGAAACGGTAATAGATATTGATGTACGGTTTTCACCATCACGTTTTTGATGAAAATTGAGCTCCAGACACCGATATTAGTTTTCGCCTATCTCCTATAGAAATGGGTGTTTCCATTTAAAAGCGTCGAATTTGGCCCACCCTGTACACATCTATTCTACTCTATACCATTATTTATTTACCTACACGTTGGGTATTTACCCACTGCCCATCACAGAGTATTACATATTACCTTAATATAAATTTTGAGCACTAAAAAAAGACAGTATTTTTAAAGTGAAACTTTTTACGCGTATTAGGAGTAAAAATATAAGGCCTTGAAACGACACGGCTTTGATGCACGAGTCATCAACAAAAAAGTAGCAAGTTAATGAGGAAATTGGGACGGGTCTTTGAAGTTTTGTAACTCGGGCCCTATTTGAGCTAGAGGCTTAAAATTCGGAATGTAGATTGCCCTTGAGAGCCCAATCTTTTGATGATATTTAGACAACTTTTGAATGAATCAAATTAAAAAATCGTCCGATTTAAATGAAATTTGGTATGTCGGTAGACTGGACCAAGGCTAACTTAACCGTGTAGGATAATGTCACTGTGACAGTTAGTTTTGACTTTAATCGTCAAAATTTAATGTTGTCCGATCGCGACAAAATTTGGTGAGTAGGCTATTAAGTGACGATGCACACAGTCCCACCCCGCAAAGTTGGATACGACGTGACGTTTCGTTTACATCTTCATCAGGGTGGCCAGGGTGGGACTAAGAATTTGATATTGAATAAAAATGTGGGTCGATTTCGGCATAATTGGGGACGGGCTACAGGATGAAGCTGTCGACGTTTCGAACCGATGCCTCTAAATGAACGATAAAAAAAAACGAAAATCATGAGGATTTTTCTTAATTATGGGTCGATTGGAACCAAATTCTGCGCGTAGATAGAGGTACCCGAATGGAGTCCTCGAACTGGCAGACGGACAGACAAACAGGCAGAAGTAAGAAGAAGTTTCACTTTACTTAATTTTTTTTTAATTTAAAATACGATTTTTAAAGCAGGCCTTAGAAATGTTTGACATAAATATAATTAAAAAATAAAATAGAACTTAATTAGACCTAAAAATTACTATCCGGCAAGACACCTAATTGTATTCTGTGAAGGATTCATGCAAATGCGTAAAATGAAAGAAGATACATTTCAAAATTTATTCATTTTTCACAGCAAGATAAGTCGCGCTTTAAAAACAGAATTAAATTTTCTTCGTAAAGTTTTATTCTGTAATTTTTCGCCTGATTAAAGTAAATCCAAGACGAATATACATTTTCAAGAAGGTTTCGATTTGTTTAATATGAGTGGGTTTGGCCTTTCTCGGAATAAATTAAATTTTTATTCAAGACAGAAATGTTATTCTGGATATTCTTGATTATGATTAATGTTAAAATGAGCTAAAATTAGAACAGTTTTTATTTAATTTTGTTAGAGAGGGAATAAATTAGGAAGGGAGGGACGGTGAAATTAATATTAATTAAAAGTTCATTTAAATTTGAATCTCCGTGATCTTTATTGAGAATATTTTTAGCATATTTGTCTTTATATAGTGTTTACAATATTTTTTTAGAAAGGTTTTATCTTTCTCGGATGGGCGAGCGGCCTCTTGGTCTTGGTCTATAAGTGTATTTTGTGGTGACGGGTTTACAGGATGAAGCTCTCGACGTTTCGAACCGATGATTCCTCTAAATGGACGAAATCATCAGGATTTTTCTTAATCATGGGTGGATTGGAACCAAACTCGGCACGTAGATAGAGGTACCCGAATGGAATCCTCAAACTGGCAAACGAACAGAAAAACAGACAGAAGTAAGAAGAACACACACTTTTTTAAAATTTAAAATACGACTTCTAGAGCAGGCCTTAGAAATGTTACAAAAATATACTTCATATGCAGGCTAAAAGATTTTTTGACGATCTCTTGTAGAACTTGACTTGCACATATAGTTATCAAATTTGTTATATATTTTTTGATTAAAGTTAATAGGGGTATATCCAATCTACCCCTATCATTCCTTTGATTTATTCCTTTTTTAATCTTAGTAATTGTCTGCATTGTAACTGGAAATCTTGCATTGCTTAACATAGGTATTTTTGTTAAAAATCATTGTATAGATTTTAATAATTTAAAATTAATCAAACAAATCTCAAATTATAGAAAATTAGATGCATATGAGAGCGTTAAAATTAATAAATGTAAAGGACATGTGAACAGAGATATATATATATACCAAACCAAACCAAACCAAACCAATATATATACCAAACCAAATCAAACCAATTCTTTTAAGTTCTCTGTTTTTGATTGACCGTCTCGGAAATTAATTGTTCCGCTTGACTGGTTTGAATTCGTTTGGCTAATTTTTTCACGTTTGGTCGGTACCAACCCAGCCGCTATACAGACGCCTAATTTGTAGATATATTAGTTTAGTTTTAATCATATCTGCTAAAGATGTAGGATGTAGAGTGTTGAGTTAATCGCCGCGCCTTACAGGATCTATTGCGTGTATTAGAACAAGATATAACTCATCATACAGTCTCAGGGCTTTGACAAAAGTCAGTATGTGAGACGGTTTTACCGGGAGGATATTTCTCCATCTTCGATATACTCTACTTCATGGTATGAATGGCAGAGGTCTCGGCACAATCAGCGATGAGGTGTTCTGCTGTTTCTCCATTTTCCCCGCAGAATCTACATTCGTCGTTCTTTCTTAATTTCATTCTAATGCGGTTTTCGTTGAGGAGACCTGTTAAAAACCTCGTTTTAATTCAGCTTGGCTATTGCATAAAATGTCTGTTTGTTGTTTTCGATAGTTCCTATCTAAGATAAGTTGTACGCATTTTTCAAGAGCGTAAATTTCTCTCTGATGATGCTAACTTGGTTAGCGAAACGCGCATCCAGCTTTAAAAGTAAGGTTTTCAGTGTATTGTAGTTAATTAGTTTTTTATTTTGCTTCCAACCTCCAACTGTAATATTATATTATGCAAATTTTGAGCAAATGAAGTTCTTTAATATTATCATTATATTGAAATATACAGGGTGTCCCAGAAATAAGTGCAAATATTTTAAGGCGTGGTAGATCTCGATAAAAGAAACATATTTTCTCTTTATCGTTTTTCAAATAAGTCCAAAATAACGGAGTTATTTTACTTTCCAAAAAAAAATGATTTGATTGGAAAATTTCCAAAAAAATAATTTTTTGCTAAAATTTTCAAAACCACTGGATCTTTTTTGGATTTTCTTTCTTGTAAATTTAATCTAATACCTATGTTGCCATATTATCAAGAAATTATGTTTTTTAACTAAAGACTAAAAAAATTTCCAAAATTTTTTCAAAAAATTTCGAGTTTTCAAATTTTTTTTATGCGAAAAAACCTCATAGGCGTGTTTCTGTGGTTGAACTATAGTACCAGTTAAAATATTTGCACTTTTACACACACATTTCTGGGACACCCTGTATAGAAAATGCATGAATTGAGTTAGTAATTGAAATAATAGCAACTGTCAAATCAATTGATCTCGAAGTTACATCTGGGTTAGGTAGCATTAAATAAAATAACACAATTTTGAAATCAGTAATACATTTATTATGTAGAATATTTAGTTACGATTTGAAAATTAAATGTAATTTATACGGTGGATGGCTAAAACGTAAACATGCTAATTATTTTAAAAGGTCAAATCATAAACTTAATAGAGATGTGATTGCCGTAGGGTAAAGGCAATTACCCCAATCAGTATGACGTTTAAAGTGGCTATCGATTTCACATAGTCCCTAATAAACTCAATTGCAATATGGTAGACGTTGGATTGAAATTTAATATTCAATCTACCTATCACATTCACTGGGCTTTTCAAAATGCGTATATTAAAACATATAACATTGTTATGCAGATATCGGTGTGACTGCAATCAAAGTTCCAGCAATTTTTTTTCTGTTATTTTGTTATGTGATATGCAGGGTGATCCGATTTGTATTCGGGAAACTTCGGCAGAGGATAATAATAAGCAAACATTTCCGTATAATTTTTTGTCCTAAAATACTTTGTTTAGAAGATGTGGTGTAAAAATTTAATTTTAATGAAATATATACATTTCCGTAATTTCTTATGTAATAAGATCTATTGCTAATTATCGCTACGAGCAAACGTTCTCAAGATATTTAGAATGAAAATTAATAAAACATGTCATTACTGACAACAAAATATAAATGTTGACTAGATATTTATTTGACTGAAATGATAAATTAAAATAAAATATATTTTATAATATTTTATAATATTTTTTTTATCTACAGCCCTTTAGTTATAACGTTTTTACATCACTATTTTTTTAGTATTTCAGTTACGTTATGAGATTCATAACACAACTAGTGGTGTTATGAATCTATAACACAACTAGTTTAGATAATAATGACAATTCCCCACAATTATAATTTAAAAAAATGTGACAAATGTCATAGTTAAAGCATAGTATAAGGAAATTAGTAGCTTTACTCCTTGTCAAATCCTTTGTTCTTTTTCTGTAACTTTATATGACCTTGTTCTCGCGTCCCGTGACCACTGACTTAACTGTGTAGTCGTGGTCTATAACTAGGCAAAGTATAGTCGTGGCACTCGCCATAGTTTCACAGATATGTATTTAGGAAAATATGAGATCGCAAAAAAATAAAATAAAAATAATTGATCATCGAGTAAAAATTTGCTTGAAAACAGAATATTTTCACATTTTACACGAAATGCGACAATTCTTCTGTATTTGAAAATCTTCTGATGGGAAGAAATGCGGAAAAAATATATAATGACATATTTTTATATTATTATCTATTTCAAAGATTTTCTACAACTTTTTAATAATTTAAAACAAGTTTGACTTTAACATTAATGTGTTTGTTTTGTAGTAATATATTGGTTAGGTAATTTTTGAATAACACATTGTACTAAATAATAAATTAACATATTTAAACTTACAAAGTAATGTTTATTACAGAAAATTCAAAAAAGAAAAGAAGCAAGAACAATGAGAAATATCATCACTACTTTCTCACGTAATAAAAGAATATTTTTTTAGTTATTGTTACCGAGTCCCGAAGGTACCGAAAGAACCGGGAATTAATAATTTCGAATTTCGGTTCTTTGATATCTCAAAAGAACCGGGAATTTCCGGTTCTGAACCTTAGTTACCATATTATCAAGAAATTATGTTTTTAACTAAAAACTAAAAAAATGTCCAGACTTAAAAAAAAATTGCGCAGAAAAATCCTCACATTTCTGGGGTCAAAATATACTACCCCTAAAAATATTTGCACTTATTTAAGACTCACCCTGTATAGAGCGATTCACGGTTATGGTACGTTATAGCGTTTCCGGAACCGGAGCTGTTTTTCGGAACCGGTAATTTCGGTACCATGCCTCTAAGGAACCGGGATTTCCAGTTTTTTTTTGGTACTTTCGGTTCTAGCAAATTTTTGTTCAATGATGGTGCAGTTCATTTAACAGCAACAAGATGGTTGTCAAAAGTAAAATCGATAAGAAATTGAGGTTTAAATGAAAATAATATCAAATTATTAAGTAGTAATCAGTCATGAGAAAATTAACCTTCACACAAACATGATTACAAATGACAATGACAAAAAATCAAAGCACACTTTTTTGAATTATTACTACAACAGATAGCAGCACACACTAAAGCACTCATTTTTTGTCAATCCGTCTCTGTGCTGGGACGCAACGCTCGAACCTCGCAGGTCGACAGGCTGAACTCAACTGAAACGCCCTGCAATCTGCCGATATTCGACAGATTATAAAAACTGGCAGAAAATATTTGGGAGAGTGCAACTACTCTTTTTCTTCTACTATGGTTAAAGGTGGGCGACTAATAAACGAAAATTAAAACAGCATTTTCTTATTTTTCGGTTGTAGATAAAACGTTGTACATGACACGTGCGATCATCGTGTCATTAGAACGACTAGGTCTACGACCTCGTCGTTCTAATCGTTCACATTCGTTGTTGTAATCATGTTCATAAACACACTTGTACTCTAAATAACTATTATATAATAATTTTTTCTAGATAAAATATGATAAACCAGTTTCTGTTAAGCCTCTGATACAGAAACATTTCAAATTCATTACTTCACTCTAATATTTAGTCAACATGCTTAACTTTTATCAATGATGACATATATTTTTACTGTTTCGATTCCAAATATCTTGAGAATCATTCCTCGTAGCGATTTTTAGCAATAGAACCATTTCCGTTAAAAAAATATCCTAAAAAATATCCCCAAACCAAACCAAACCCTACAAGTAGTCATACGGGCATTAAAATCGAATTTCTCATGTCAAAAAACGCCCAGACATCAATTTTCATCCAAATATCGAGAGTGGTTCAGAAATTATTGAGAAATAAAAAGAAATAGAAATGAAAATTTTTTACCCTGTATCTCAAAAAACGAATCATTTTAAGACACAATTTTATACGAACGTATTTACGTTTTTTAAAAGACTATTAAAGATGCTATATGCATATTCTTTTTTGTAAATCTACTTATATTTTTCTTAGTGCAGACAAAATAACCAAAAAAGCTTTTACTGGATATGTTTTGACTAAACAGGTAAGACTGAGAGGTAAAACGTTAATTGTAGACGGGGCTTAAAATATACTTGACTTTAGCTTGAATCTGTCGATTAAGTCAGTGTTTATTTGTGTTACAACTTTTAGCAAAATGTATAATATATGGAAGGGAGATTGATCCCCTCGACCTTACAAATCTATTGTGTCCTCCTGTCTTGAAGGGCTTTAATAAAGGCCAGTATCTGAGACGGTTTTACAAAGGTCAGTTTAATATTGCATAAATATGCAATAAATTTATGAGATTGTGTATATTCTTTTTAATTTTAAATGTAAATATAACAATTTTTTTACAACTAGGTCAAATAACTTTCATCAATAATAGGTTCTAAATATTAGAAATATTTAACCATTACCAGATGTTTTGTAATATATCAATAGAGTTAATGCCAAAACGAAATGTTAATTTTTCAACACACTATTCATTTTCTAAATTAACTTACGGAATTACACACCGATTAACTATTTGTATAGTAGTATTAATTAAGTTATAATTTGTTTTGACCTCCCCGTGATACTATTATAAAATAATTCCATTAAATAAAACGTTTACGTTTACTCTTATATTAAAATCAATTGCAAACAGAAATAAAATGGAAAATATTTTAATTTAATTACATTTTGACGAATACATACAGAGAAGACCAGGCTACTAGTAATATAGCAAGTTGCCGGACGAATTTACGTTTACCCGTTTTGCGTTCGTACTCGAGAGTCACTGTCGGCTAGTCGGCTGGACAGCAGTACGCAGTTCCAGTTGTGCTTGGACGCGTCGGTCGTGAGATACTAGGAATATGAGGCGAGGAGTGCCGTGTATTTATTATTTTCATTTTAAGTGTTTACCTTCACTTAAGGTAACATTTAAAATAAAAATACTTAAATATTTATTATTTGAGTGTGTTACAAGCAAAAACTAAAAATAAATAAATTTTCTAAACCCAAAAAAAACCTATAATATTACTCTAAATAAAACAAAGTTATAACAAGTGTTCAAAAAGACCACCTTCTTGTGCTAGACAGAAGCCTAGGCGGTCGTAAAATCCCCGTCTGACATTGACTAACATATTAGGGCTAATAGTTTGGAAAGCCTCTCGTATTTTTACTTCAAGCTCATCCAGATTATTAGCCCTATTATGACCATACACTTTGGATTTTACATAACCCCACAAAAAGAAATCAACGGGAGAAAGATCTGGTGATCTAGCGGGCCACAAAATAGTTCCATGTCAATCAACGGTCGGGAAAAGTATTGTTCAAATATCCTTGAATGAATCCACCTCAGCAATTTGATTACTTGAAAACGTGGGATTTTGATCCGCGGTAGCTCAAACGAACACTTGCTTTAACTCCTGTTCTTCATTAATCAACACATCAGGCTTTTTGTGTTTTTGTGGGGACACGCACCCATGTGTTTCAAAATTATTAATAACTCTTGATATAGTAGATAAAAATGGAATTGGCCTGTTTACTAAAGTTTGTGGAAAAATTGTTTGTATATCCCGATAAGACCTATTTTGGAAATACCATTTTACAACTTGAATTTTCTCACGAACTTCATAAACATCCATTATTTTACTTAAAAAATAAATTTTACACGAGAACTGTCGCAAGAATCTACGTATTCGCTTTGGCTATTAAAACACGAATAAATACAAATTCTGAAACATTCTTATCACATATCGACCTATTTTTATTTTATCGCATTTTTTCGCCTGCTTTTTATCTGGTGGACGGGTATACGATAATTCGTCCGGTTATTCTAAATATTATAAAATCCAATACGAAGAATTTACTAGATATCAACATAACGGAAGGAAAACAAGAAATATCCAACTTATCGTTTTTAATACTGCTTTAAAAGCGATCATTCTGTAATAGAATAATATCAAGCTCTGTAAAATTTTATCTTTTTGGTTTGTTATTCTAAGATGGGACCATTTCAGTTTACGAAGTTATCAGTTGACATAGGCAAACGAATTTTAAAAGGCCTAAGCAAATAATCTAATGATATTCAAGACACATAAACTCTCTAAAAGTACGCATATATCCTGAGAAACTAACTAAGCAAATAATACAATCTTCTAAATATTTTAAAGTCACATAAACGAGGGTAAAGTAGAACAAACATTCATCCCTTATTATCAAAACTCTATTTGACAGAGTGGTACCAGTTGTGTACCCTAGGGATATCTCAAAATAAACAACGCAGAAAAAGCACGTAGGCATGCTTAAGGAAATAAGTAAAATTAAATCATCCCCTCGCTAGAGGTTTTAAATTGAAAATTAAATGTATTAAATATATGTTTTAAAATCAGAATCCAAATGTTCACGAGATGAATGTCTGAAAATGATAGAAATAGGATTATCTTTTTTCCGTTCCTAGAGTTAAATAGAAATACACAAATGAATGAAGAAATAAAGATTTCATTTCTAGGCGGTTTTTTAAGGTAATCCTATGTCACGATATCATTTGTATTAGTTAAGGTAGATTATGAATGTTTTTCAGCAAATTGGTAAAAGAGTAAGATTTACACGGAAGGGTTTAACAATTACATTTAATTAATAAATAGGACATGCTGATGCCCTCTAGGGACAAGGACCAGAAACAAGGGTGAAGGAAGTCTAGGGATCTTTCGGGGAAGGAGCCCTTCGGCCAATTAAAAAGGTGCGAAATATGCATTTGGATGGGTATTCGAAGGTTCCTCAAACAGGGGCGTGCCGAAGGTGTAGTAACGCCTGTCCGAGATAGTACCAGCATCAGTATTTTCATCTTCAAAATTAGTTCGGTACTGACTTTTAAATTAGACGGTCGAATTTACTCCGTGTAGATCTTATATTATCCAGTGGTTTTTTTAATTGTTTTAGTAAGTTCTCTATCTAAAGATTTTCTCAAATAAATTCTCAAGTTAGAAAATTCTAAACTATTCATGCTTACAGTATTTTAATTGTTGTTTTTGGATTTTCTCTAATATTTTTCTTTATTAATGATTTAAGACTTTCTGTTTGTTCTAAAGGCTTTAGTAAATTTTAGATGTCATTGCATAAGTGATTATTTTGCAATTGTTCTTTTTATTAAATTCTAATTTAAATTTAATTGTTCAGTGAATATTTTTTTAATATATTAATTTTCTGCCAACGATAATTCTAAGAGAGATTTGAAAGTGTATGCTAATTGTAGATAATTTAAATTGGACTAATAAGAAGAATATTTTGTATTTTTTTTAACTTTATTATCTCTGAGTTTTAATTTCAATTCTCTAATTGTCATTAAGTATTTTTGATTCAATTTCTTTCTTTTTCATTAATTATAAATGTTTTGTTGTTAAATCTTTTTCTTTATTTTTTTATTTATTTATTTCTTTATATCAAAATATAGTTAGGTGTTGTGAAAAATCGGCATTTTATTTCTTTATTTCACCTAATCACTAAAATATTGTTATTTGAAAGAGCACTGTGATAACCGGTCGAGTGGTTCAATCCAAAGAATGAGTCCAAGACCGAAGAGGTAGATCTACAAGGGGATCAATGAAATCTTCGACAGGTTCTTGTTGTTGATGTATTGCTGATGGATGTTGACGTAATAAGGTAAGTGGCAATAGAGTTTATAGTAACTCGATTTTTAGCTGGTTATATTTTGTTTTTATATGTAAAAGATAAACTATATTTACGCTCTGAAAAGTCGGTGTTCTCATTATCCAAGTTCTGCCTACCGCTCAATAAATTATTTTAATTATAATTATATAAAGGCCACACTACCATGTTAACGGACAAATCTGGAAAGTTTTGTCACAATTCAATAACCATCAATTCGAAGTTGATGAAACTATTCGTGCCGTAAACTTTGGTACGACCCATATCGAACATTTTGGAGAACTCACCTTTATAAAACCGTCTCAGATACTGGCCTTTATTAAAGCCCTGAAACTGTATGATGATGAAGTATAACTGAAGACAAGGGGACACAATAGATTTTTAAGGCCGAGGTGATTAATCTCCCTTCGATACCTTCTACATTCTGCTAAAGGTTGTAGCAGAAATCAAACACTGAATTTACTTGACTTTAGCTACCAACCAAATCTTATAAATATATTTAATACAGGGTGTCCCAATATTCCGTGAACATAGAACTACTAGGTATTCCTGGAATTAAAATTCAATTGGATTCAAAGTTCATTCCTAATTTTTTTTTATTCCAAAAATACGTAGTAGTTTTATGTCCACGGAATATTGGGATACCCTGTATTTATATGATTAATTTAGTAACTAAAATTAATTTTAAGGCAAATATTAACACAATGAGATTTTGGACAAACTTTGCATAAGAAATTAAACAGCACAGATCATTTATTATAAAGAATTAATTACATTATCTTTAAACTTAACTTAATTAATCAAAGTTGGTTTTTATGGTTTCAACTGTTGATTTTTAAACATTTTATGATAGATTTGGTGCATATTTAATAAACTAATTTGTTTATTTTTAATTAAGTATAAAAAGGATATGAACGGATAGTTTCCATTGCTAAAGTAGGTATTAAATTTACTATAAAAAAATATTTATTTAATTAAAACAATATATTCTATTGAATTTTAGAAAAAAAATGTAAAAATTTTCCTATACCTCCATAACTTGTAACTTCTTGGTTTTCATAGCATAAAGCTGCTTTGTTATATGGACCTCATTAAAATTGCTATTGCCTATTACCAAGCCTATTACCTATACTTACACAAATATCTTGTTTAAAATATCGAGCAGAAAAGATATACATGTTAGATCTGCCTAAGCAGATTATATTTTTGTGCATACATTATTATCAACGCAAATAGGATTTTTTTGAGAAATTTGATATCTATGATACAGCCGATTTTATAGAAATGAGATTAGAAAACAGCGATCCTCTTAGTCCAATTCTTCTTAACCTATTTAATTCTGTACAGAGGTGCGGTCCGTAGTGCTAGCAGGTGGTGAGAATCATTAGAAGCAAATTTTCGTTAGTAATATAATATAAAGGGTTAGTGTTAAATAAGTGGAAATATTTTTGATTATTTATTAGTAATTATAACTAAAGAGAAATCATTGATCTTTGACACAGCAGATAGATCTCGAGCTAATCGTTCTTAATATAATAATAAGATAACTAGATTATTAGAGTATAATAAACTTTGCGCGCCACTATAGCTTGAATGAATAATAACAATGAATAGTTCGTAACTTGGAATGGGTGTCCTCCAACGGTCTAAGATATTGGAAAATTTCCTCAGAACTTACGACCGAGAAAAATCAAAGGTTTTCCATGATTCCAGAACACTGTCTCCTCAACAAATACCTCAGTAGGTTGAAGCTAAGAAACAGCAGCGAATGCAGATTCTGTGGGGAAAATGGGGAAACGCCAGAACACCTTAACACTGAGTGCGCCGAGATGACGACCATTCGTGCCATGAACTTTGGTACGGCTGATGTCGAGGATGGAGAGCTGGCCTCTGTGGAACCGTCTCAGATACTGGCTTGTGTTAAAGCCCTGAAACTGTATGATGAGTTATAACTCGTGATAACTGAAGAAAAAGGAACACACAATAGATCTGTCAGGTCGCGGTGATTAACTCCCCTCCTAAACATTCTACATTCTACATGAATGGTTCGAAAAAATTCTGCCGATTTACTAAGAAAAATCGGCAGAATTAAGTATTGCCAAGATTCACAATTACCTGGGAAAGTTCTGATGGTGCAGGATTAAAAAAATAATTGACAGACCTATCAATAACCTATTTGTAACATGGAATAGAAAAATCATTCAACGGTTGTAATTTTGCAATCTATCAATAACCATTGTCTTCCTCCCAAATACCCAGTAAAATTCACTAGAAATATCGACGACTCTTGTCCAAAGTAGCTAAATTTAATTGATCTAAGCTGACAATGCAACAGAAAAATAAGACACTAATTCACCGCAATATACTAAAACACTTTACTTTTGCACTGAACGCGTGTTTCGCTAACCATATTAGCAACATCAGGAGATGATTGAAAAGTTTTAAAAAGCTTTAATCATTTGCTGAACATGGTTAGCGAAACGCGCGTCCAGTGCCAAAGTTAAGTGTTTTGGCGTATTGTGGTGAATTAATATTTTATTGTGCTTTGACAATGTATTTATATTTTGAACCCTTTTACTATTTTCTTTCATACATCGTATTGAGGATTACATATAATAGATGCATATATTAAAATTGATCTTACTACTGAGCACCTGTAAATATACCTGTAAAGCCCATACTGATAGGTTTCTATTATTTCTCAGTTAAAGACTCAGAAGTGACGTTGACCAAATCAACCCGTGTCAACTGAATATGGTCATAATCTTTTGTAATCTTTTTTTAGAAAACATTAAAACTGAAAATTTATTACTGTTTAAGGAAAAGCCGTTTGTTATACATCAGATATTTATTCTATATAAATATCTTTGCAAAAGTTGGCAATCGTTAATGTTAGAAAGAGTTCTATAAATTTTATCGTCGGCAAACAGCTAGCGTCGGCATGAATTACTAGCACTCCTGACAATATCATTGATACATAAGTTAAATACTAAAGGCGCTCTGCGGAACACCGGAAGATCTCTCTAGAACTATATGTATGGAACCAACTAAGCTAATTATCACGAAACAGCTTTTCGAGGAGGACATTATGATTACCTCGGCCAAACACCACTGGCAACTTTATTTTCCAAGGCGTGTAACATATGGCGTGTAACATATGGCGTGTAACATAAGGTGTGTAACTATATCTGAAAGAAGAAATGATATGGACATACAGAGTTTGTCGGATATAGGAAAAAAAGCGCGATTCTTAGCTAAGACATAAGTTATTGTAGTCTTAAGTATATGCTAAGACAAAGTAATGTATATAAGCTATTGTATTATTATTAAGAAAAATACAAATATAGATCCAAATAGAAAGAGAATAATAGAACGGTGATTCAAGATGTATCGTTTAAGACATTAATTTGCCACAAATTTGCAATTTTACCATAAATTTGCAAATTTATTGGTGCAGCACTCAATGATAGAAAGATAGAAAATGCAATGACCACAGTCCATCGGAGGCAAAAAGCTTTGAAATGTATTATTTACTTTAATATAGATATTGCATAACGCAAGTTAGAATTTTCAAGAGAAACACTCGTTTAATAAAAGGTGCCGTTATTAAGGGTAGAATGGAAATAAGCGAATAGAATTTCCCGGTAAATAGCCGGCTTTGTAAAGGGTAAACACGTGTCTCCTATTCGAAAAACATTACATTTGCAAATTAAATCAAATTATCCACTAATAAACTATCCAAATTGGTCTGGTATATTTGACAGTTTAGTATGCCATACGTACTGGATTTGATATATAAATTAGGGATTAAATTGACCTTTTGAAATATGTGTACTGATTATTTTAGTCAATGTTTGGATTTTCAGATTAGGTTTTGTTTTCTATCTGTGTGGTCTTATTGGTTAATTTATATGTTATTTTTCGATAATGAAACAAAATATACAGATCCGAACTGTATTCTGAAAACTTTGGCAGCATATTCTACAAAAATATGTAAAAATGTTCGTACGTATGTAAGTCCTAAAATGCTTAGTTTCTGATATACCTACAGGGTGTAGAAGTTTCATAATTATTTCCATTTTTTCCAAATAATTTCTGAAGTAACGTTAATATTTGGATGAAAATTGATCTCTGGGAGTTTTTTGACATGACAAATTGGATTTTGATGACTCCAATATGACTCCTACTTGTAGAGGGCGCCACTTACATTTTTTAACAGGTTTGAAGTGTAATAATTTTTCGTCTGTACCTGCATAAAACTACTGATTAAAAAAATATACATTTACGGAGTTTTTTTTACGTACCAAACCAAACCAAAAAAGGTCGTTTTTTAAAAAGTACCTGGTTGTCACTGACATAAATTTAACTTGTTGACTAAATAGTTTTTAGACTGAAGTTATAAATTTGAAATGTTTTTGTGATAAAAGTTCAACAGAAACTGTTTTATCATCATTATTTTGAAGAAATATTTGTAAAAATTAAAAGTTCCAAATTTATTATTTCAGTCAAATACCTAACTATATCTACTCAAGGTGTTTATTTTTTGTCAATAATGACATGTATTGGCTATTTCCATTCTAAATATCTTGAGAACGGATGCTCGTAGCAAGTTTTACCTAGAGAGTTTTTTACGTAAAAAATCACGGATTTTTTATGTAAAAAATCACGCGCCCCCTACAAATAGCAGTCAGATTAACATCAAAATCAAGTTTCTCATTTTAAGAGACTCTCGGACACCAATTTTCATCTAAATATTGACCTTAATTCAGATATTATTTGGAAAAAATCGAAATAAAAATGAAATTTCTACACCCTGTACCTCCGAAACTAAGCATTTTGGGACATACATTTATATAAACTTATACGAACTTTTTTACTTATTTTGCCAAAGTTTCCGAAATAAAGTTCGGACCACCCTGTATATTCGATTAAATTTTTGATTCTTCTGAAATTTTAAGTCTAGATAGTACTTTTGTAAAACACAAAGTAACTGTAACAAATTTGTCAGTAATATTTAAGTTATTCGTGTAAATTTAATAAAGAGTGACACGGCTGTGATAAAACTACCAATTTTTAATCAAGGAGCATTGGAAAAATAGATTTGATAGTCTAATGTTTTCCTTATTTTACCTGGCTGGTTAAAAGATGCCTAAATCGTATTTTTAATCATAATTCAATTTCTTCAAATGGATCAAAGGCAGCTCATGAGCATATTTGGAAAAATAGTTTTTACGAATAGTTTACCATACACTATTTATATAATAATGTTTCACATAATAATGTTATACCACACTCTATTTGGAATCAACTTTTCGTTATGAACACTCCGGCCCATGGAATAAAGTAAAAGCATATCGCTGGTAAAGTTTAAAAATCAAAAGTTGCAGTCATGTGTTTATGATTATTTATTATTATTGTAATAATTGATATCTTTCTTACACCGTCTTATTTAGTAATGTTTGTTATACAATAGTATTTTTTAGAATTAAAAACATACCTTGTTTCTATCAAAATAAGTGAATGCTTTTGGATATACAACAGATGGCACATATCACATGTTGACGTTGATATGTGAAAACAATGATTTTTGTTCTTTTCTCTATAAACTTTACTTTTTACATCCGTTACTGTTTGTTTTCCAATTACCTGCGTTAAAAGCATTGGCACAACCTACCTTTTTTCCCTTATATGTTCGGTACTGACAATTTTCAAGAGTTTTTACGGTTTTGGGTAAATGTTAAAGGTCGTACAGAATCCGGGGATCTGCAGAGGAGCGAGGATCTATAGCGTGCGTTGGCGTACTATTTTGCGTATCCCTTAGAGTAATAAAAAAAGGTATGCTCTTGCGATAGAACATTTTTATGTCTAAACGTAATTAATTTATAATGCTACAGAAATATTCGATTATTTTAACGACGAAAAAATCTATTACTAAAGACAAAATTGGTGTAAAAATTTAATACTTTTCTATTGTCTCTATTGTATGTACTATTGAGTGAAAATTTAACAAAAAAAATAATATAAAAAGATTGTGTGAGCCTATTTGAAGTGAAACTTCTTACTAACCAAGCTTCACTTTAATAAAGGATTTGGAGAACAAAAGTGTAGTTTAAAATGTCGAAAAAAAAATTAATTAAAAAAAGATATTTTTTAGGCATAAAAATATGTTTTTTGCATGTAACAAATAGTTTTTACGCGCAACAAATAGTTTTTTACAATTAATAATTTGATTCATTTTCACAAAGTTTGTACTAAAATATCAATATTTGTGATGAACACGTGTACTGCTCACAAATGCACGTCGCGTTATTAAGAATTTCTAAGCTGTAAACTGTCCTTACCACTGTTTCGATCGTTACCACTATTCGTTACTACTAATTACTTTTTTTGTCACGGAATTTTTGCTTCCAGCGCGCGTAAAGATGTTTCACTTCAAAAATTATATAAATGTGAATCAGATACTAAAAGATTATGATGAGTTTCGTAGAAAATCTTCTATAGAATCTATTACGAGTTGATTACGAGTCAGTTAGTTAATACATTTTAGTGTAACATATAGTAAAATAATTTATTTATAGAGTCTAATTTAATTGAATTAATTAAAATCACGAATAATAGTTCTAAAAATGTAATTAAATTTACGAATTACTGATATTACAACTATTTAATATACAAACAGTTTTGTCATAAATACCTTGTAGTTTTGATGTAATAATAATATATAATAATCCGTAATCTAAATAATTTTAGTTAATCTGTGTTTCCCGAAATCGTATGATCAAAGAATTGATAATTAGTCGTAATTATCGAGTAATATTATGAAAGTAAAGGTACTTTATTTTGGACCTTAAGTAAATAACTATTATTTTCAATTATGTTAATTAATTTCTTTATAAAATTAAAAATCTTGTTTTAAAACCTATTTGATTTACATATTTTACATAAAGCCAAACTATGTAATTCCCTTTAAAATTAGTATTTTATGACGATATCTGATGGATTGTCAAATATTACTAGAATTTAATAAGTATCTCTTTAATTACTGTATTACTTAATTACCATATTATATTTATTTTATAGCTACTCAGACTCTCTTTCTTGTCGAACCTTGCATTTTTTTCCATTCTGCTTCATATAAAGCATAGAAAACTTTCATAGAAATTTGGAGACTTCTATCAATCCCATTTTGTGCAAACCTATGCATACAGAACCTAAATGCAGATATCGCGAAGTATTGTCCACATACTCTGCATTTGACAATCGCTATATGAGGGTATTGAATGTGTCAATTCAGTGGATTTGCAAATCTAAGTGCTATCTGGAAAATTGATTGTTAAATAATGAAATACGTGTACGTTAAAATTTCTACAAATGTTTATATTTTTGTATTTTATTTGTGGGTGGGTCCGAATTGTATTCGTAAAACTTTGGCAGAGTATTCTGCAGATAAACATAAGTAAAAAAGTTCGTAAAAATTTATGTCTTGAAATGGTTCGTTTCTGAGATACAGGGTTTAGAAATTTTTTTTTCGGTCTTTTCCACATAATGGCTGAACTGACGTCGATATTTGGATAAAAATTTGTGTCGGGGTCTTTTTTGATATCAGAATTTTGCTTTTGGTGTTAATATGACTCCTAACTGTAGGGGGCGCCACCGAAATGTTTTTAATCGATTTGAGGACTAATAAATTTTCGTCCGGACATGTATCAAACTAGTGTGCAGAAAAATATACCTAAAATCATTGAAAATTTGCGTCACTTTTTACGTAAATTATGACCTTCGAATAGAAATAGCCAATGGATGCCATATTGACAAAAATAAACATGTTGACTAGATAATTATTTGACTGAAATCATAAATTATCAACCTTTTAATTTTTTTACGGTAATCATGATTTTTCTAGAAAAAAATACTCTAAAATGATCGATCGATCATTACTATCAAATCGTTACTATCGAAAATTACTATAAGACTTAGATAGGACCCTTTTAAAAATTACTATAAATACTATTATATATTACTTAGATAGGATCCTTTTAAAAATTACTATCGAAAATACAATAAAATGTATGATCGAAAAAAAGCGGCGTCCAGTTGGCTGGGAAATGAGCATCAATGACATTTTCCGTATAAATTTACATATAAAATGACAGCGATCTTCATTCCATAGCCATCGCTGACGCCGTTTTTTCTCGATCATATGGTACATACATAAAAGATAGTTTCGTCTTCTGAAAAAACTCCGTATCAAATAAGACGTTTTTTATTTGAAATTTTAGCTGCAAAAATTTAAAAAAATAGGTGTGCAATGGCAGTTCACATTTCAAAAATATTTTCATAGATACACATGCCAAGATATTTTTACACTTAGGTTTCAGTTCTCTTTAAATAATATGAAATGCTGTATATTTTTTTAGTTCATTGGATTTGCTATAAAATTTCCGTTTCAAAAATGCCTTAATACATTAATGTATATTTGCGTAAGTTTTTTTGAATCGTTTCTTAACTATAAAAATCATATTTTCTTGGGTTGAGGTTCGTTAATAAATAATAAATTTAGTTTTTTTAAACTTCCTTCAACTTTTTCTTCCTTTATACATTAAAGTAAGTATACTGAGTGGTTCAATTCAATTATGACCATTTGTACATACCAAAAATAAAACCACTCTTTAAAATCTATTTGGAACAAGCCCAAATGCAAACAGATGGGGATACCACTTGATACTTTACACTCTTTGTTTTGCTGATGATCAAATAATATTGGCTCAAGACTACGAGGACTTGGAATATATGACCCGCAAACTAATTGAAGAGTACAACATGTGGGGGCTGGAGGCTTCTCAAACCACGAGAAGATGGAATAATTGTGTATCGGCGGCGAACAAGAGAACTTAATCCTAGAAGAACAGCAAGAGATACTGCCAAAAATATAATTATGTTGGCATGCACATTACCCATGATGGCAGCCTTTATGAAGAAATTAAGTACAGAAATAACCAGGGAAGACAAGCAATTATATTTATATTCTTAAGAACAGAAACAACCAGGAAGACAAGCAATTATTATATACTTATGTGATAAAGTAGTATCAAAACAAAGCAAACACAAAATTTATTACAGCATAGTTAAAAGCATCTTTAGTTAGGTAGTGAAGTATGGCCTTGAAAGAAAAAAAACTGAAGCCACTCGAATCTATAGAAATGGACTTTTGGAGGCGCGGACTTTGGCACGATTTGTGATATTTTCGTTTGAACTTTAGTATTAATTTTCTTTATTTTTAAAAACAGTTTTAATTTGGTAAAACGCAGGTTGTTAATATAACTACATATTAGTAACACAGAGTAAATTCCAATTTAGGAAGATTTTATTGGAATTTAACTTTTTTCTTCATTTTTAGGAAATGTTCAATATGTCACAAACTATACATTTTAGTAATATGCCTTTCTAATGAAACTCATCTTAATTTTTTTTCTAGAATCCAAAAACGAATTAATTTGTAGGGTGTTCCATTACTAAAAACAAAACTATGAATTGTAACTTTTTTTGGGGCACCCTGTAGAACTGTATATAAAGTTAGAAAATGCTTTAAATTAACTTACATAATCTCACAAGATTTCATTTCAATACAAATTGTCGTTCTCTTTGGAGACACCGTGTCGAATGAGAGGCTCTCCCCTGTATAATTCTGTATCAATCAAAATTTCAATGATTAGAATATAAGCTGAATATTTATAGATTATGTAATGGATTCTTTTACTTCAATAAATATATTTGAAATAAAAATAATGAAAAAAAAAACAGCTAAAAATGAAAAAACTAATAATTACTAAAATAAAAAATTAAAAGTAACAAAAAAAATTGGTAAACATTTTAGTATTTTATCTATAAAACACAATACAGACGATTGATTACTTAGGATTTTAAATAGTATGTATGGATACAGTGAATGGAAATTCGATACAATAAGCCTACGCGCTAACCTGTAATTTTTACTTGGTCGACTATTTATTTGCATGTGAGCGAGGATATATTGGTTACAAATTGCAACTGAATAGTAGGCCGATTAAAAATTGCCTGTCAGAGCGTAGCCTAAAGCAGGGCGCTCATCCGCACATTGAATCGGATTGGATCGAATCGGCATGGAACAGTCCTGTCGGAATGATTTGAAATACGTAGAAAGAGATTGACATCCGCGCACTGCTTCAGTCCCGCTCGGCAACGCTATCGGTTGGCTTCGGAATCAGTCTTTTTTGGCAGAGACGGCAAAAAATTCCGATCAGTTTTCTCGTTGTGTTTGATGTAAACAGTGTGTACTACTATGTAGCTGATTATTTTGTGTGCTATTTATTGTTTACAATGTATGAAGAACTTTTAATTGATACTGTTAGAGAATATCCACAACTAGTAAACTAAAAATCCACCGCTAGTAAATATTATCATGACAGTTCACGAAAGGAAAATGCTTGGGAAGAAGAAGATGAAGAGCTCATATTATATAAATTATTAAGTATTGTTTATAAAATTCTAATCCAAACTAAAATAAACTACACGCCACAAAAATTGTATTTCGACTGATAAACTGAAGCATACCGATTTGGTGAGCGGGTGTTGGAAAATATTGGGCCGATCGGCTCTATAGAATTTATTGTTTTCACTTTTGCACCTAATTAGTCGGCCAACTAAAAATTACATGTCAGTGCGTACCTTAATTATCCTAAAAAAACTCACAAGAGGAAGGCAGAAAAATGCATGCTTCATTTAGAAACATGTAATATTTACCTTTATTCAAATATGTGATAACTATTTTGAGTGGTGTATATGTGGTATAATCAGGATTTAGTACAAACAGATCACCTGATGCTGTGAAAGATAAAGGAGGACGATACCGATATCTATGGAATATGTAAATCCTATACATAATTTGTATGATTGTGCATACATATATCTTATATAAGGAAATTAATTCAGTATTTAAAAGAAACTTAGCGTTAATGTATCAATGTCAATGTTAAAATTCCCTGCATATTCGGAAATTGTGCCAGAAATAAGCTGACCTGGAAGTGACATTTCAATGGCAAATTTGAAGGTTAATTTTCTCGATTATACGGTGGGAAACCTGTAAACGGCGCGCTGGTGTTCGCTGTTAATTAATACTGCTTTCAAACTATTGTACACGGAAGGAAATTGTAAATTTTGCTCAAACACACCAGGTTGCTTTTTCAGCGGCAATATCGTGTATCGGTAGTTTTCACAGGCTGATTGTTGCCTAATTAGTGACCAGGAAAATGGTGCATAAATGGACAGTTAATGGCTTCAGTCTCCGAACAAAAATTGAATATTACATTGGTAAAAAAATATACCTTAAGAGAAATATTAAAGTGAACTATTTCTTATTACTTACAGTAGTTAGCTCCAGGTAAACATTCTTTTTTAAAACACTTTTCACTTTCTGGCACTTATGTCCGTTTGCTTATTTGCTACCTCAAAATTTTTTTATCATTTTTGATTTCTATATGAAATTTTGAATTGATTTGACGATCCTTAAATGTTCGAATTAAAGGACATAAAGAGTATTTAAGAAAGGACAATTTTAGCATATCTAAGGTTTGTCAGCATTCATATGACACAGAGCACAGAGTAGATTTTAACAACGTAAAAATTATCCCGAATGAAGCGATAGTCTTCAAACGCAAAAGTATTTTCACTTTTCTAACTTGTTACAGTTAGAAGACGTTAATGTAAGAATTCTAAATGCGGATGTGACCCGCTTTTTAGGTTATGTTTTATTTAAAAAAAATTGCCGAAAATTAAAAAAAATCGTTTTTTTCCTCACCCTGTATGGACTTTTTTGGCAAACTGTTGATACTAAAAAATTTAACTAATCGATCTGCATCGATCCACGCCCAAAAATCTTTCAAATCGGAATATGTGAAGAAAACTCGATTTTAGCCGGGAAAATTTTTGGAAAAACAATATCTTCAAATTATTTAAATGGGGAGATTATAGGTCTCCTCAATGGTAGTTTAACTACTTACCGCTTCCGGGGTATTTGCGTTTTTCGGTATACGGTATAAGTTAATATAAAAAATGTCTACAACCTATGTGGCGGATTCATCTCTCCAAAAAAATCCTATATGGATATTTCGCCACTGCAAGAAAAACTATAAAATAGAATAGTTATTTTTGTAAACACTGATGCGATAATCCAACGGAAATTACTTGTCACCAGTTAGGTTTACTGATAAACAAATTTGTCTAACGAACAAAAAAATGCTTAATGTTTCGGAAGTTTATCGAAAGTTTATCTCTTTCAATCGTTGGAAGCAAAAAAATACGAAGAATAAAGATAAAACTATTTAAAATATTTTTTCTACGACTAGCCTAGAAAATGCAGTTTGACACACGGAAAACTCGATCTGAAATTGGCGTTTTGCAAACTGTCGTGTAGTAAGGATTTAGGGCACGACATGTGTCTTAGTACACACGACATGTGTCAATTTTAACATTTTTAACCTCCAATGTTTAGCTGAAACGCCAAACACAACGTAGCCGTCAGAAAAGTGTCATCATTACATCGCAAATTATTCCACAAAACTGACAATAACTGAGTGAGTCTGCTGCTAATTTGTAGTAGTAGAAAAAATAACGTAAAAAACTCGTTCGATTTGTGGCTCTTGCCTGCGCTGCGGCTCGAACCAACAAACTGTCGAACTTGTGTGCAAAACGTCCTTTTCAAAATTCGTTTAATATACTATAAATGCAACTATTCGAAAACACTTTAGTTTTTTTAAACAGGTACGTCTACAAAAAACGTTGACGTTCTGTTAAAATGACATTATATCAAGTTAAACTTCAAAATTAACAATTGCTACCTGATAACAATTACTTAATAAGATAAAACCAAAAAGCCTCAAACTTTCTGTATGATTATGTGACTTCGGCGAAACATCCCTTAAATGTTCGAATTAAAGAACATAAAGATTATTTTAGAAAGGGCGATATTCACAAATCTAAGATTTGTCAACATTCATGCGACACAGGGCACAGAATATATTTTAAAAACGCCAAAACTATAATGAAAGAAGCGATATCCTCTAAAAGAAAAATAAAAGAGTCTTTTTTAATATAATCTAATAAAAATAAATAAATAAATAAATGCCTCTTTATTGTCAAAAAATTTTCAATTTGTAGACAAAGGTAAACTAACAAACAAAGTAAAAAAAACAAGGTACACAAACAAACAAAAGATAATACAAAACATTATACAAATAATATTGTCAGTCCTATTGTTAAAATAAACATTTATAAATGTTTACAATGTCAAAGAACAAAAAAATAAAAATTATATTCAAAAATATTTAGCTAGTTTATAGTAAAATATCAATGACCTCTAAATAAATTCATTTCGATGTCATTCGTAAATATAGCAATAACAAACATTAGACCAGTGTTTACAAGATCAAATTCGATTTTCAAAATATAATTCATTTACGGCGTAGAAAGCCTTGTCTAGTAAATAAGAGTTCAATGCTTTGCGAAATGAAAAAAATGATGTTATGGATTTGATTTGAAATGGCAGGTGATTTTGCATTTTTTTCGAGTTGTATAATATTGAACTTTTAACTAACTCTGAGCGTGGGGTAGGAAAATAAAGATCTTGCTCCGCATTCCTGAGTGGATAAGTGTGAGATGGCCTTTTTTGAGAAGCTGATACATGTTTACGTATTAGGCAAACGGATTCAAATATAAATAAGAAAGGAAAAGTCAATATTTTTAATTCTTTAAAAAAGTCCCGGCAATGAGTTCTGCTGTTTAGTCCCAGTGAATATCGAACAGCTCTCTTCTGGATCTTGAAAATGCGGTCAAATTGAGTTGCACAACACGTACCCCAGAATGGAAGGGCATACCTGAGGTGCGACTCAAAAAGTACATAATAAACAGTTCTAGCCACTGACAAGTTAAGCTCCTTAGAAACAGACCTTAATGCAAAACAGGCAGAGCTCAATTTTTTCGACAAAGCTTCGATATGTATGTCCTATTTCAGAGAATTGTCCACAACAAGCCCTAAGAATTTTACAGATTTTACGACGTCAATGGTGGTGTTGTTAAGTACAAAAGGCTGCAACGAGTTTTTATACGACAAAGCTTTAGTTTTAGAAATGTTGAGACTCAGGAGGTTCGAATAGCACCAAGATTTAATGGTGATTAAGTCATTTGATATAATCCTATGAAGTGCCGTGATGTCCTTGTTGCTCCAAGTGAAGCTAGTGTCGGCCGCAAAAAGACATATTTTGCCACTGATGTTTATGTTAGCAATGTCGTTAATAAATAGAAGAAACAAAATAGGGCCTAGTACTGAGCCTTGTGGTACTCCACATTCTATTGGTTTGCTAGAAGACAACGTGGTATCCACCCTCACAAGTTGACTTCTGTTGCTCAGATACGACTTAAACCATTCGAGAGATGATCCCCTGAACCCATAGTGCTGCAGTTTATTAATTAGGATCTTATGATTTACACAATCGAACGCCTTAGAAAAATCACAGAAAATTGTTGCTGTAGAATGATGGTTGTTTAGGCTGGAGTAAACTTAATTAAATGCATTGCTCGTGCATCTGTAGATGTTAGTAATGTATGGCAATCGCTTTTTTTCTAAATAAACATAGCGTAAAAATTAAAAACAAATTAAAAATAATTATACAGATAGTTTGAGGCTTTTTTGTTTTGCCTTATTAAGTAATAAAATTCTTATCAGGTAGTAATTGTAAATTTTGAAGTTTAACTTGATCACAGATCAGCTTAACTTGTTAACAGAACGTCAACGGTTTTTGTAGACGTATCTGTTTAAAAAAAAACTAAAGTGTTCTCGAATAGTTGCATTTAAATATTTTAAATAGATTTTTCTTTATTCTTTGTATTTTTTTCGCTTCCGACGACGATAAAAGAAACTTTCCGAAACGTTAAACATTTTTTTTTGTTGTTAGCCAAATTTGTTTATCTATAAACCTAATTGCTGACAAGTAGTTTTCGTTGGATTTACGCAGCAGTGTTTAAAAAAAAACAAATCTTATTTTGTAGATTTTCTTGCAGTGGAGAAATACCCATATAGGATTTTTTTAGAGAAATAAATTAATGTACCGCTGAGGCATCTGGAGAGGTTAGTAATGCATGGCTATCGCTTATTTGATTTTAATGAATATAACATATGTAAAAATTAAAAACAAATAAGAAATAATTTTATACAAAAAGTTTGGAACTTTTTGGTTTGACCTCATAAAGTAACTATTAGTTAGCAATTTTTAATTTTAAAGTTTAACTTGATATAATGTCATTTTAACAAAACTTCGTCGGTATTTATAGACGTATCCGTTGAAAAAAAAACTAAAGTGTTGTTTTGAATAGTTGTATTCAGATATTTAAATAGTTTCTAAATTTCTTCTTTGTGTTTCTTTTGCTTCCGACGACGGGAAGAGATACTTTCCGAAACGTTAAGTAATTTGTTTATTAGTAAATCTCTACTGACAAGGTGGTTTACGTTGGAATAACGCAGCAGTGTTTAACAAAAAGTAACTATATTATTTTGTAATTTTTTTTACAGTTCAAGTGGCGAAATACCCATTGGACTTTTTTGAATAGATAAATTTGCCACAGAGATATAAACATTTCTTATAGTTAATGTTTTTTTCATTTTTCGTAAATCCATTTTTAAGTTGGTTTTTAGAAAATGTTTCACTCTATTGCAATTATAAAAGATAGTTAATTATAATAAACTCGCATTGGGTCAATAAATATTTGTTTACAAAATATGACAATGGGTAAACATGATATTTAATAGTCTGGTACATTGCGATTATTTTTTTATCCATCCGCACAAAAACAAATCAAATAATGCCGATATCTACAAAAAAAACAACTGATAATCCGCGGAGCGCAACAACAGGCGCGTGAAATGCACGTGATCAAATTACTGGAAATCTATTGGAAACTATATCTGGAGCGGTTTCCAAAGAGAGAAACGAGGTCAACAGCATGAGGTTGTTTACCTGGAGTCGATACCCATTAGTCCTGTTTTAGAGCTGGTGCAATTGGAGAGAACTTAAAAAAGGATAATGAAAAAGCAGAATAATTCTTTCGAGCGTGTTTTATCTCTAATAACCTACATTTGTATGTAAGCTGTCGGAGATGATGAGTATGGGTAGATAAAATACATGCCAATTATAAAATATTAAATCTTGTGGTAAAAAAAATTGGTGGAAATAAAGAGAATATAGGTCATTAATTTTTAAATTAATATACGGATACAAGAACAGCATCACTGATATGTTCCTTTTTTAACGAATATTAATAATATGACTGAACTGACTTATTTGAAAAAACTGTCTATACCTCTGTGACGGATTCATCTTTTCAAAAAAGTCCTAGGGGTATACTTTTTTTGAGACGAACTTTTTTTGAAGAATTTCGGACTTCGATTCTCTTATGTTATCAACTGTAACTTATATACTAAAGCAAAGCTGTCACTCATGAAAAAGTGCGCAGAACTATAAGGTTGTCCACTGAGAGTGTTTCATTGGTGTGTTTTATAAGTGGCTGGGGTATAGTGGAGATTTCCATACGAGCTTTGCTAGATATCTTATTATTGTTTGCTATAAAAATGGTTTCTTTAAATTTAAGATATTTTCAATGATATTCCGTGTGGATAACACGGGCTTCCGACCACTTTAGGTTATGTTGCTTATGGGCCAGACATCGTCTGCAATGCCAGAAGGTATTGCTTCACTTCTATGCGTGTTGTAAAAACATCCTTGTATCTTTGGAGTTGTCCACCCGGTTTCCTCTTACCCTCTACAAGTTCACCGTAAAGAAGAGATTTTGGTAGACGGTTTTCTTGCATCCTGCATACGTGGCCAGCCAATCTTAAGCGAGATTTAGTAATCATAACTTCAGCGCTCTCGCAGCTTACGTTTCCAAGGACTGATACGTTTGAGACATGGTGGTACCATTTGATTTTTAACAGTTGTCTAAGGTGTCTCTGTTGAAACTTGTTTAATGCGCTCGTGTGCAGGGCGGTACGGCACCCAGATTTCGCTTCCATATAATATGGTGGCGATTATTACTGCTCGATACACTGCAAGTTTCTTTTTTGTGCTCAAGTAATTATTATAGCAAATCCTGTCTTTTAATTTCCAGAATGCTCTTGAGGTGCTGCTGTTCTGAATTTGAGAGTCGATATTTGCCTTTTCCGAAATCAAACTGCCGCGGCCGAGGTAATTAAATTCCGATACATATTCCAATAGTTCTTCTCCGATTTTTATAGCGCTGTTATGATTTTCCGGGGGTGCACATTATTTTAGTTTTATCGATGTTCAGTTTAAGGCCCAAAGTCTCGTGTGCCCAGGTGTATGTGTTCAGCATTTCCTGTAATTGCTGTAACGTATTTGCAACTAGAGCGCAGTCATCAGCGTATTGGAGTTCTGTGATGAATTTTATACGTATTTCTGCCCATACGTATTTCTTTCCTGCAGTTTGTTGTCCACAATGCTGTCGTTCTATGGTAAAACTATTAAAGATTTTACATATACCGAGTGCATCTCGAAAGTGGAACATCTGTATAACTTTTTGATTTATTTCACATAAAAAAACGAGATTTGGTATGTTAGTATATTATGACATTAATTAAGATTGATTGACGTATTCAATTGTTTTTGGTCACTTCTTATTTCACCGAAAATGACTACAACATTTTTTTAAATGGCACTCTCAGTATTTTTTTGCTTTATTTGACAGAAAATAACACTCTGAATACAATGACATATTATATGTCAACTTTTCTTCGTGTCTCCGAAACTAAGCATTTTAGGACATTTATACGATTTTTTTTACTTATTTTTATTTACAGAATATGCTGCCGAAGTTTCCGGAATACCAGTTTGAACCACCCTGTATAGTAAAGTATCGCGTTCCAGTCTTCCTGTTCCGAACAAGCTTTTTGCACAAGTTTAAAACTCAATCTCTTTTTCAAATCTGGAAAATGGGCTATATTAAATTTAGAAGCAGCTGTTGTGAAAGTTTATGTTATTACTTTAAAACTTATTTAACAAATAATTAATATTATTGATACATTAGCCATTGGTGTATACTGAAGTAGTTGGTTAGGTTGCATTCAGATTTTATATACATTCAGCCTATCAAAAGGTGTATTTTAAAGTATTTTAAACACAATAAAATTTTATCCCCTATATTTCTATATACAGTACGTCTATCCTTTCTGTAGCTACGGGGCATCCGTAAAGAGAGAAACAAAATTTTCTGTTAGCCGGAAATTCAGCGTGCCATAAATATTTTAGATAAAATTACTTACTTATACAAAAATTTAAAAAATACCCAATCAGTTTTATTTTTCAATGTTTTTCCACACAAATAAGACATAATCTTTATTAAAATTAAGGAGAAAATCCATAAAAAATCAATAAAATCATGCAACTAGTTTACCGATAAAAACTGCAATGTTCTCCCAGCTCGGTCTGCTACCGTTTGATTCATGTTTTTTTGTAAAAAAAATAGGCGACGCATCGCATCAATAAAAAATTGACAAATTAGTATCCAATGAAATGAGTGGGCGAGGTGTCCTTTGCGGTGATATACTCGTCTAGGTCCACGTGGACTCTCTGCCGCTTGTTTAGTAGCTGTAAGTAGCGATTTATATAATATTGCTGTTTGTTTAAATGTACTTTTTAGTAAATTTATTATACTCCAATATTGTGTCCGCATTCTTGAAACTCCTTTCATAGACACATATCCAGTAGACGTACTTTATCTATTTAGAGTATAACTGTTATAATAAAACGGAAAACGTTCTTCTATAAAATTATTTGGACTTGATTTATTATTCAAACCATTATATACAGAGGCCGGTATTAATTACCTAACATTATAGAAAAATACATTCTGTAGTGTTTTCTGAAAAGAAATTGTACAGTAATATTTTTTTAATTCGAGAGTTCCTCGCTAAAAAATTACCTACAATATTTAATTAGATAAATTATTTTATTCCAATAAAATAATATGGTATTTATATTATATTATTATGATATTATGTAACACGAAAATATTCTGTTGAATATTCTGTTAACAACAATTGTTTTACACCTATTTAGAAGCGAAAAGTAATCATAAATAAATAATACAATCTTTTGTCAGTGCCGCTATTATTGAAACTTATTTCTTGAAAAGAATTCTAGGATTTTCGCCATTAGAAGAAAATCAATAAAATTAAAACGTTATTTTTTGAAAAACATTATTCCATTGAATTCAGACGAAAACCAACTGGTCTACTAAGTTTGTCTCTGCGCTTGTTGCCTTTTTTCTAATAAAACAAATTTGCCTAACCGACAAAAAATGATTATCTTTTCAGGATGGATACCCCTCCGTCCCTATATATTACCACACTCCCCCCCTCCCCCCGTTGACAGTGCACAAAACAAATAGATGAAACCACAAAAAATTATAAATAGAACTATTCCAAAAACCAGACTTCAAATTACACTTCAAACAATTATTACCTAATCACAATTACTTAATGATGTGAAACTAAAAAACTGTGTATGTATAAACAAAAAAGTTTTTTTTTATGTGGTTTTTTGTTTGGCTTTAATTTTTATCTATGTTACTGTTAGTGATTGTCAAAATTTAAACAAATATATATTTTTTTCCATAGCAACTGTTAAAATTGCCTTATATCTATCAAAAATAGTAGATAAAATAGTATTTTAACTGCAAGGGTAGATTAAATGATACTTTAACAGCGAGAATAGGTTAAAATTTTTATTTCTTCTCGCACGTTTTTTAATTGCTTCCAATTTTGAAAATTTTTGTATTTCTTTTCATAAGTTATTTGGGATTTAAATGGAAGTAGTTTGGATATGGTCTTTGTCGCCTCAGTCTGAATGTTTGTAATTTACTTTTTTCGTTTTGAGCCATTTCTGACAAGAAAGAGAATTAAAAAATATTGACTCAAAACTGACAACTAAAAAGACAGCTTTATTAATTTTGTAACGTTTTTAGTTCGTTACATGTCTTTTTTATATATAATATATGATGTCTGGCCTATCATCACCGCATTCCCTCTCGTTCAGGCCGGATAGTTTATTTGACGCGCTTGGCGTAATTTTTACGTTTTCTAGTCAGCAACCCTGTTATCGTTTCACTGCTCTGTGGAGGCGCTGTCAACATCACTTCAAGGCGCCTCTCCGTGCTTAACTTCACTTTGAGTTTGGCCTCGGCCATCTCAACAGTCCCTGATTAGAGAAATTGCAATTATTTAAATCTTGCTGTATAATTTGAATCAGCTGCTATTTCGAGGAACAGGTAAAGATGAGATATTATCTTTATTAGATTCGTTATTATTATTGAATATTTTTAGGGTAGAGTTTTGGATTGACCCACCTTAACTCGTATTTGTATTTTGCTGGCACATTGGTGTTCTTTTGCTTTTGTCCTCCAGAATGTTACATGGAAGAAAGGACAGTTTCTTTGTTTATTATTGAGCCCTCGGAAGTATTTCGAGGTAGGTTTATTGTGTTTATTATACCTCGGTAGTTTCACACGAGTTTCATGTTTTTAGGGTCTTATGGACGGACTGTGTCCAAGGTACGGGTAGTGTTCCCCTGTACCGTTATCTTATGGACGGACTGTGTCCAAGGTATGGGCAGGTGTCCCATATCTATGTATTGATTCCAAGTTACGGACATTATCTAAGGTCCTAGTAGTGTTCCAAGGTACGGCTAGTGTCCCCATATTGCCACAGTATGGATACAGCGTAAGCCCCAAGCTGCTTTGCTCCCATTTCTAAGCCTAGTCAGTAGCTACGGCTGTATTGATTCATGGTGTCCTCATTCTGGCCCCTTTTGTTGTTTTGGCCAACAGGATCGCCGACAGACAGTACAGAGATATGAGCCCACCTCACGCTGCTACTCTTCGAAACAGGATTGCCTCAAGAACAGCTAAGTGTAGATTTAGGTTCAGATTTTCAGTCAATTTTCAGTCTTAACTTAATAACGTACAAAAAATTTAAATAATATCGTACAGACTATATTTAGTGGTTAGATTATTAAGAACATTTATGTCGATTTAGTAGTTACAATATGATTTAGATCTTAGGTTTCATTACATTACGCCTTGTAATAGTATTTAACCACTATAATAATTATTAAAATTGTACAATGCTATTTACCATCAGAATTCATCATGAATAAATATAGTCATTAGTTTTAAGTAATATACAACTGTGCTTTCTTTCTCTGTACATGTCTGGCGCCCAATATCTATATTTTTTTGTTTATTGTTATTGATTAATTTTCTCTCTAGTAAACTACCTTATCCACGACTGCTCTCCGATGAAAAGCTGCCGTTCGCAGTGGTAATGTTTATAAAAAAACGCTACAATTTGTCAAATTACATAGAAACCAACGCCAACCCAGCACAATATTTTTTCTACTCCTAATTAATTCCTTGAAATAATAATTTCTGAATATTTTTTAAAACGTAACTCGCTATGGAAAAAATATTGTTTTATACATGACGATAAAATTGCATTATCGTCCCCCGAAATTAGTTCACTCGTGATTTCATCGCTCGTGAATTAATCTTTTCGGTTGACGATAAAATACCATTTTATCGTCTTGTATAAAAAATAACTAATGTTTTATAAGAGAATATCAATAACCGTCAAATTAATTCATTAAATAAAATTGAGACCACACTGAAAACCCTATCTCAACTATTTTCTCATAAAATATTCTGGTAAATTAAATGACTTGCAATCAGCTCTGTAAGCAAAGATTGCTTTTGCACGTTTCGAATAGAAGCCACACAACAATGTAGAGGTTTCGAATTCTGATAATTGAGAGAGCAGTGTGGTTAGATTTATTAGCGCGTTGCAGCTACAATCACATTTCGGTCATATTTAGGCGGTCTATTGAGTCGACCATATTGATTGACTATTGAGAGGATTTCAGTAGAGGAGATTTTCAGTATTTAGTATGTTAGAATTTATTGTTAAACACAAAGGTCCTTTTAAATGACATTATTTGCTAGACAAAGCAATTTTAGAAAATTTGTTTCCTTGAACGTAGAACTGTGTTTGAAAGTTTGTTGTATGAACATTTCTGGCCATCTGAAGTATGAAAATTTGCACAATGAATGCTTATCTCAATTATTATTGTCTCACACATCACTTGTCTAACACATCACTATAGATAAGCTTTAAATAATATTCTATTATAACAGTCGATTCTTTTCCTTTCGATAACGAAAAATAAGATATGGAAGTTTATTGTACGAAAATTCTTTATTATCTCGTCTAGAAATATTAAATTTTGTACAAACATTTCCAAAAACAAATAAAAATCTTTTTCGAAATGTTCATTTTGATATTAACATTTCCAAAAACTTGTTGATTGATTTAAAAAATATAGATAAGCTTAAAAAACTTTATTACATAACAGTAGATAATTCTTATAAATTTATTAAAATTATTTCAGAAGTAAAACGTCAAGGCTGAATTATACGTCTTCATTGATAAAATCTCGATTGTGCATTACGCTTCACGATTTTCTTTATTAAGATCTCCAGTTTAAGTCGGTATATAATTATTACCTTTTTTGTCCAATAGATATGTTTTTAAAAGTGGAACATAACACTTAATAGAATTATAGAAAGAAGTAATTTAGAATACTAATATATAGTTTTTGTAGAATATTGTAAATCATAGTTCAATAAATTATGACGAAAATGATTTTAAAATAATAGTTTTTTTCCATTGTATTATTTTATGCTTTATATTTAATTTTAAGTAATAGTTTAATTGTTTCTTTTTTCTTTACCCATTAGTTTATATCCATATAGTTTTTTTATCTCTCTTGGGTATGAGGTTTTATAATTGAAAGATGGAAAATATTTTTTATGCAACCTTTCGCTCCAACATAGCGGGCTTTTTCGGGCACTTTACTGTTAATAATCAGTAATCTATTAATTTGGCGACACTTATATTTTCACCACTATGTTGGAACGAAACGTCGCGTCTCAAGAAAATGTTTTCCATCTTTCAATTATAACTTCATACCCAAGAAAAAACTATATCGATTTAATTTTAAGGAAACGATACTTAGAGAGAAAGACTTATAGAGGGGGTTCCAAAAAATATATCTGTAATATCTCGTGAGGAGATTCTTCGCGTAAAAATAAGATTTATTTTTTATATCAACATATATTCCATTCTGCTTTACTTCGTAGCTACAGAGTGTTAGAGTTTTCATTTTTTCTCATGTATTATAATTTTCTTCCTTTCCCACAATTAATAAAATTAAAATAAAATTAATAAATTATGTATTAATCTAATTTATTATTAAATTTTATTGAAATTTATAGAACATGATAACTACAGCAAATTCAAAAAATAATGTTATTTAAGATGACTTCAGAAGACCTAATTTTTAAAAGCTTCAACATCTTGTAAATTTAAATCTGCATTTGCGCAAAAATGTTTATAAAAACTACTTTCATATTTTTTGATGAGGAATAAATTAGTAGTTATTTAACGGTTTGGCCAGTTAGTGTCATTAACAATTTTTAAAAGTTGCTATTAGACTTAGATTAAGGCAAATTAACAAAACTGCGTTTATCTTATCTGGGAGACAGAAATTGACAGACTATTTACCTTCAAAATTCCATTGGAATCGCTAGGAGCACTTGGAAAGAAATTATAATAAATCGAGAATAAAATGAAGACTACCCCTTGTAGCTACAAAACAGAGCAGATTACTTATCGGACTATGCATCGGACTTATGTTGATATAAAAAATAAATCTAATTTTTACGTGAGGATGAGATGGCACATGCTTTTTGAAACACCTCTGATGACGTTTTGTAAGTTATTTATTTATATTCATTATTCTGCAGTCACATTTGTTAGTCAAATTATATATTTCAGGATTTAAAAAATTACAAATTATATAGTAACATCGTTTAATTATATTAATTAATCAGTATTTAAAGAATTATCAGATAAACACTTTAACGGTTTATGGCGGAACTGATATGTCGAATCACTTTGATATTTTTATTTGTTTCTTTATAATTTTGTTCTCGTATTGTCTTTTGTTCCCCAAATATCTGCCTGGCACGAGCCATATTTTTTTGTTATATGTCCGGTACCGACAGCTCTCCTGTATTTTTAGGGCTTTAAGTGGACCGCTAAGTAAATGTCAAAGGTCGTACAAATCCGGGCATCAGAATAACAGCGAGGATCGAGAGTGTGTATTGGCGTAACAAACTTCCTTGTGTGAACATTATTATGTCTACGGCTAATTAATCTATTACGTTATTTATTTTGGGGAACTAACATTTGTAAAAATTTTCTGGATACTGATAAACAAAAACAGGCAGTTATTGATGCTATAATGTAATAAGCTATAGAAAAAGAGCTGAGTGTATATAGCAGAGCTATTTGTCTCAATCGTTATTTACTTTGAAAAGATCAAATATTATCTTCGGAACATGCCACCGATTGAAGCATTAATACTATATGATTTAGTTCCCTCAACAGTATTGCTTCTTTAAACCCCCAAAACTCTCTAACCTGCAGCATTCGAGATCTAGTATATAAACTTACTGAAAGAAACTACAATGTTAACTTTATGTGGATTCCTGGATACTCGGACATTGCTGGTAACGACCGAGCAGACAAACTGGCTAACGAGGCAACGCTCTTACAGAATATTGAAGGAACTCCATCCGTTGTCGGTTCAGGAATTTCCACAAAAAAGTGTTCTTCAGTATACTTCAAAATGAATGGGACATCCTTGAGGGAACTAATAAACTTAGATCATATATGCCACTTCTTCATCTGTATCAAAATATATATTCTCTTGAACGCGGATCATTCTGTAAAGTTGTTAGAACCCTCACAGGACAATACCCGCAAAAATATGATTTTGTCATTATCAAATTCGTTGTCACATTTTGTTTGCAAGAATATGAAGCTATCAAATAGAGTAATTTTGTATGAAATAATTATGGTTTTTACAATTTAAAAAGTTACGATGGTTAAATGGCATTTTGCTGAAAATAGCATTCCCGCTGTGTTAGATATTTATACTGTGTCAGCTCAATCTCCGGATAGCTTTAAGGAGAATAACGCGATTCTCACTATACATAACGTCTCCGTCGCGTAAAATTCTTAAATTGCCACCAATAATCAAATTCACTTAATAATAATATATAATATACGTAATGTCCATCTTCCATTTACTTTTTTTTCTGTAGAGACGGTGCGGAGTAAAGGTATAAATACTGTATTATGCACATGGAAGTGTAAAGGCAAAAATAACAAACAGGAAGAAAACAACAATGACTTACAAAATATTCTTCTTCGTGTTGAAGAAAAGGAAAACATTGATTCCCATCTACTGGGGATGCAGTAGGAAAAGACAACAGGGTCTTTTGCCGAATGACCTTTTTCTTTGGAGCAATATGGAGCAAATTCGGTAGCTGTCATCAATGGTTTTTATTTCTTTATACAATTTCATATCGTCAGCAAATCAGAGAACTTTACAGAACTTTACACTACTTGTTATAACATTTATAAATAAGAGAAATAGAAATGGTCCTAATGAAGGACCTTGTGGGACACCTGATAAAGCTGTATATGTTTTTGATTGGTATTATTTTACAGATACATATTTCTTCCTATTTGACAGATATGACTTAATCAGCTGACAAAACTCTACAGAGATTGAAAAGGCAGTAAGTTTTTGAACTAAAATGCAAAAGTTATATTAGGTTTTTTTTGAAGAGGCGTTAAAGCTGTACTTTTATCTAGAATTTCGTTTCATTTGGAATCGGAATTTAAAAGTTGTTTGCAAAATTTTACCTTCAAATTAGTAAGATTTATAATACGACACAAAAAAAGCTACAATTACAATACCACCGAAAATGTGATTTTGTCATTATCAAATTCGTTTTCACATTTTGTTTGCAGGAATTTGAAGCTATCAAATAGAGCAATTTAGTATGAAATAATTATGGTTTACACAATTTAACAAGTTACGATGGTTAAATGGAATTTTGCTGAAAATGGCATTCCCGCTGTGTTAGATATGTTCGCAGCTCATTCTCCGGATAGCTTTATAGAGAATAACGCGATTCTCACTATACATAACGCCACACCGTCGCGTAAAATTCTTAAATTGCTACCTATAAACATATTCACTTAATAATAATAAATAATATACGTAAAGTCCATTTTCCATTTTTTTTTTCTGTAGAGACGGTGCGGCGGCGGCGTTAAGGTATAAATACGGTATTATGCACATGGAAGTGTAAAGGCAAAAATAATGAATAGGAAGAAAACAACAATGACTTACATATTCTTCTTCGTGTTGAAGAAAAGAAAAACATTGATTCCCATCTACTGGGGATACAGTAGGAAAAGACAACAGGGTCTTTTGCCGAATGACCTTTTTCTATGGAGCAATATGGAGAGCAAAATCGGAAGCAGTCATCAATGGTTTTTATTTCTTTATACAATTTCATATCTTCAGCAAACAAGAGAACTTTACAGTACTTTACACTACTTGTTATATCATTTATAAATAAGAGAAATAGAAGTGGTCCTGTAGCGTTTTTTTAAACAACTACCACTGCGAACGGCAGCTTTTCATCGGAGAGCAGTCGTGGATAAGGTATTTCACTAGAGAGAAAATTAATCAATAATGATAAACAAAAGATATATAGATATTGGGCGCCAGGCATGTACAGAGAAAGAAAACACAGTTGTATAATACTTAAAACTAATGACTATATTTATTCGTGATGAATTCTGATGGTAAATAGCATTGTACAATTAATATAATTATTATAGTGGTTACTTGTTGAGTAGAACTATATATGTAAATAATATTAAATACGTTCTATGAAAAGACTATTAAAGAAAATACAATGCGTGTAACGTTATAGAAAATATAGGAAAAGTAGCATTACTTTATTTAAATTGTTAAATTTATACGGTGTTAAATCAGATGTGTTGCAACCTGTGGATTCTAGAATCTATCTCGTTATTCATCTGTTAGTATAGCGTAATAATAATGTCTATAGAAAGTAATACTATTACAACAAAATTACAGTCCTAATGAAGAACCTTGTGAGACACCTGATAAAGCTGTATATGTTTTTGATTGGTAATTTTTTACAGATACATATTGCTTTCTATTTGACATATATGACTTAATCAGTTGACAAAACTCTACAGAGATTGAAAAGGCAGCAAGGTTTTGAACTAAAACGCTGTGATCCACTTTATCAAACGTTTTAGCAAAGTTGTGTTGTTTCCAAAGCCACGATAACGTAATTATAATTTTATCCTACAAATTGCGTCTTTTGTTAGAGGTTTGCTAATTAACGCGAATTTTGCAAACACCAGCTTTCAGGTGTCAATGTTACACAGGTCAATGTTAAATTTACGGTAATTGTGCTAGAACTACACTGACCTGGAAGTGACATTCGAATGGCACTTTTGAAGGTTAATTTACTCAACTAAACGGGGGCACATAGTAATTTTAGAGAAAGAAAACAGGTGGCAGTTTGTAAAATGTGATAACCACTGCGTTGGTGTACGCTGTTAATTAATAATGCTTTTAAACCGACAACCTACGTGGAAGCAAACGGGGTAAAATTTGCCAAAACAAACAAAGTGGCTTTGGCGTCCGCAATATCATGTGTCGTTCCGCCGTGTAATTTTATCAGAGAGAATGGTTCCCCCTTAACAAGCAAATAATTAGTGTATAAATGGATAGAAAAACGTTAATAGCTGCAGTCTCTAAACAAATAATAAAGATTATAAACGACTAAAACGACGCCGACAGAGATACATATTACAGAACAAAGTATATAGCATTTGTGGAATTAAAAGTGGGTAGTATTTTTAATATCCAGGATGACTCACGGCCTTTTTAGGTTAAATGTTAAGGGGAGAAGATGTGATAAGATTTTTTTTGAAATTTTGAATTTTTGTATAAGCGTTGCAGTGTTGCCGCTTCATACAACAAAGGTAACATATGGGTTATGTTAAATGTAACACCAAGTATATTATAGATTTTTTCGAAATTTGTTTCATATCATACAATTATACAGTGTGCTTCACTAAACATGCAACATAGAGGAATTTTTATTATCCAAATAAGTCTCATCTAAATGGGAATATTGTCAAAAGTTAGTGCACGTCCAATAACCATATCAGCGGTACTCAAAAGTCAAACATCCTAGAGTGTAGAAGAAAATTAACAGTAGAGTTCTACTTTTTCAAATAAGTCCAATATAAGTGATGAAAATTAAAAAAAATGTTTAAATTTTGAGAAACGCTGGATATTTTTCTGGGCTTTCGTTCTTGCAAATTTAATCTACAGCATATGTTGTCATATTATCAAGAAATTATGTTTTTTAATTAAAACTTTTAAAAAAAAATCCAAATTTTCAAAGCTTTTTTCGCGAAAATAAAAACATCATAATCTGTTTTGTTTCTGGAGTCGAAATATACTACCTTCTACTACTACAAAAATGTTTGTACTTATCTAAGACACACCCTGTTAATATAAAAAATAAATATGGCATCATATTTTTATGAAAAGGTTCAAAACAGTTAAAACAAATCAGAAAACTCTCAGACACCAATTTTCATCCGAATATTGGCGTTACTTCAGAAATTATTTGGAAAAAATCGAAATAAAAATGAAACTTCTACACCCTGTATCTAAGAAACTAAGCATTTTAAGACATACATTTATAAGAACATTTTAACTTAATTTTATCTGCAGAATATGCAGCCGAAGTTTCCGGAATACAGTTCGGACCCTGTATATTGCCTTTATATGAAGTTTAAATTATATCTTTAAAACTCGAAGTTTGCAGAAATAGAATCACAATTTTGTTTTAGATACGAACATAGTTAAATTGGGCCAAAGTTGCCGGTTTGGGATGTTCACCAAGATGCCACCAAAAAAGTTTTAAAAATTTCAAGGATTGCTGAGTTTTTTGGAAAAAACGGTTTTTTTTGAAAATAAATTTTATTTTTTCCTGTCAAAAAACTAATTGCACATTCTCATAGTCACTTTATTAAGGCTCTCTAATTGTATTTTTAGATTTTCAAATTAGCTGATAATTTGTGAAATACAGAGCCCAACTTATCTTTTTTAAATACGGACCTGCGTTTTTTTATTTCAGGATTTGAAAGAACTCGGTCACCTGAGTACATGCCACACTTTACCTTTTTTTTCGTTTTGGGAACCTTAACAACAACAAAACTATTTAATTATTATTTAAAATAATTTCAAGTCCGACTCTGTTTTTTTAAATTATCTAATCTGATTATATCCACCACAACAATATTAATCAGCGCTAATTAACATTGAATAAGGAAAATCGAGCCAATTGGAAGATTCAAATAAATAACATCAAGGTCAGCAATGAATATTGAAATCTCAGTGTGCGATCTAATAACATAATAATATCAATAATAGTTTTTATAAATAAAACTTTTACAATCTAGTTTCTAATGCTCTACTTGTTCGAAAGGGTTACCACCCTCCCTATTGCACAAATTTATTTTTCTTTAAATTTTATTTGCAGCTCTTTGAACTTTCCTCTTATACTTCTGAATGCATTTTGTACTCTTTATTGTAAATGTTGATTTCACAAATGACGTCAAGACGTTTACAAATGACGTCAAGCAATGTTCCGTACCTCGAATTTGTAGCATCCTGTATAGTATGTTTGCCATCATCAATAAAACATTCAATCTTCAGACTCGATCTGAATAGTGCTATGAACACACAACAAATTCCACTTTTCTGTTGAAAACACTTTTAAAAGTCGGTAATAATTTGATTTAATGTATTATTCTATTATATGTATAAAATATTTCTCAGATATCATTACATAATATAAAGCAGTGATTTAAAAACTCAAGAGAACTACAAGAAAAATATTATAGAAAAGTTCTTCATGTTATTTATAACACATCTTGCAAAAGACTAAAGTTATATTATTATCTGTTTTAAAATAACATAAAAATTAGTAGAATAATTACAGTAAATATTAATTTAAAATATCTTTTTTTCAAATTTAATAATAATTTTATAACTTACTCAATCAGATAGGTCTGATGCTGAAAGCCAAGATAAAGTCTTATTTTATATTGATGTTAATGTTCAAAAATACTCGAAATGTGTTTTCTAAAGCACCGTTATAAAAATACGGTGAACTGAATAATCAAGAAGTAATAAAGAAATACCTTAATTGAAGTTACGAATATCTTTATAATACAGGGTGGCGCCTCTCATACGCCGTGGAAGCTCCAAGGATAACGGTAGTTTACATCGAAATGAAATTTTGGCAGCATATGTAGGTTGACTGAAAGCATTTTATAAAAATATATAGAATTATATAGGGTGTCACCAAAAAAAGTTACACATCAAAGTTGTGTTTTTTCTAATGGAACACCCTATATATTAATTAATTTTCGGATTCTAGGAAAAAAATGAAGGTGAGTTTTATTAAAGAAGCATATTATACCAAAAATCTAAAGATTTTGACATATTTCACATTTTGCGAAAATGAAGAGTAAATTTTAAATTTCGATAACAGCTACCTAAATTTTAGTTGACCTTGTATAGCCTGATATTTAATTACAGTAACCATTGTATGTTAAACCAAATTGAAATTCGACCCGAAAAGTTATACAGGGGTGAGACAAACTTAATATGGAATATTAGTCACTTTTAAAAGCTAGTTACTCCTTTATTTTAAATGGAACACCTAGTATATTTTCCGGTGTTCAATGGGGAATTTATATATCTTCAAAATATTATTAAGGTTGCCTACACCTTAGACATAGATTTTTCCATATTTTAATTTGTATGATTAGAATTAGAATTTAGAATGAGTGGGCGGGGGGTTAATCACTTCGACCTTACAGATCCATTGTGTCCCCCTTTCTTGAATCATAACTCATCATACAGTCCCAGGGCTTTGACAAAAGCCAGTATTTGGGACGGTTTTATAGAGGGTAGTTCTCCATCTCCAATATCAGTCGTACCAAAATTCATGGCACGAATGGTTGTCGTCTCGGCGCACTCAGTGATGAGGTGTAATGGTGTTTCACCATCTTCCCCACAGAATCTGCATTCGCCGTTTCTTCTTAGTTTCAATCTACTGAGGTGTTCATTGAGGAGACAGTGTCCTGTTAAAAACCCCGTGACAATCCGAAGATTGTTCTTACTCAGACCCAGGTAGATCTGTGATTTTTCTTGATCATAAGCCCTCAGAAACTTCTTCGAGTGTCTTAGACCATTGCAAGATTTCCATTCCAGGTTGCGGATGGAATTTTCCAAGTTCTTGAGTTCCGCCTTGAGTTGGTTACCACTTGGAAAGCAGAACGGTTCTGGTCCAGTTAGTGGAGTGTTCGCTCCTTTCCTAGCTAGATTATTTGCTTTTTCATTGCTTTCTATCCCTTGGTGAGCAGGCACCCAGTGTAGGAGGACTTTGTTTTCTTTGCATAATTTATTCAGCTTCTCTATGCATTCTTTGACCAATTTCGAATTGATTGATACTGAGTTGATCGCCTTTAACGCTGCTTGACTATCAGATAAGATGGCTATTTCTTGTTTCCGATAGTTCCTATCTAAGATAAGTTGTACGCATCTCTCGATAGCGTAGATTTCTGCCTGTAGGATACTAGGGTAAGTGCCCATTGGTTCGGAGTAATTAGCTGTCAGCCCAAACACTCCGATCCCTGTTCCCGTATTGGTTTTGGAAGCATCAGTATACCAAGTTATGGTATGGTCTTTTAACTGCTGGGCAAGCGTTTCGCTCTTCCAATCCTTCTTATTGCTCAATACTACGTATTGCGTATGATTTTGCGTCAGTAAATCTTTATTATTTGAAAAAATCTAGGTGGCTGTGTGATATACCTTTTGTTAATTTAACAAAAATAAAAGATTTGTAGAGTAAAATACTCAAGGATAATAAAAAGATACTCGTTTAAAACATATTTTACTTATTACAGAATTAAAACTATATATAAACCTATAATTATGCGACAAATTAGCTAGACACATTAGCTAGATGAAATCAAATGCTCAAAATGCTTCCTTTCTTGTTAACTGCATAAAATGATTGTTTTTTCAAAAGGATCTTTCCATTTTAAAAGGCATATGTGGAGTTCTACCTCGAAAAGCAGCTACAATAATTTCTCTCATGTTGTCGACACTAGTTGGTTGAGTTTTGTAAACACTGTCTTTAACATATCGCCATAAAAACCCATACTAGATAAAATCAGGAGCATTTAAGTATTCTATTAATTGGTAAATGCAGTGTGCATTCACCAACTAATAGAATCATATCATTTCTCTCTGATGTAGGATAAGTTTGCATTTTCGGAAAATTTCTTAGACATTTTTTTGTTTTAACTGACACAAAATGATAACTAGTTGTTAAAGTTGAACTAATTGGAAATTAGTTTTACTTACCAAATTTTATTTACCAAATAATAAAGATCTACTCAGGTCAAATCATGCAAATGAAAATATCTAGGAAAATCTTTGTTTTAGGGGTAGGCAATCTTAATAGTATTTTGAAGAGACATGAATTCTCCATTGAATATCGGGATAATATACTGGTTGTTCCATTTAAAATAAGCGAGTAACATGCTTTTAAAGGTGATTAATGTTCAATATTAATTTTGTCTCATCCTATATAACTTTTTGGATCAAGTTCTAATTTGATTTAAAGTGCAATAGTTAATTTAACTACATATTAGGCTATACCCGGTAAATTCCAATTTAGGTAGCTTTTATTGAAATTTAAAAATTGTTCTTTATTTCTAGAAAATGTTAAATATGTCAAAAACCTTACATTTTAGTCATATACTTCTCTTATAAAACTCAGCTTTATTTTTCTCCCAGAATCCGAAAATCAATTAATATATAGAGTGTTCCATTACAAAAGAAACAAAACTTTGATATTTAATTTTTTTTGGGGACACCCTGTAGAACTCTTTATATTTTTAAAAAGTGCTCTAAATCAACCTACATATGCTCACAAAATTTCATTTCAATACAAACTGTCGTTCTCCTTGGAGCCTCCGCGGCGTATGAGAGGCGCCACCCTGTACAGCTTTTTGAAAGAAGCCCAAGTTTAAAAGAGGTCGAAATGATTAAACAAAAATATTTTTGTATGGAAATAAATTCTAAAGTGAATAAACGTGTTTAAAAATAGAGAAATAATTTAATTCAATAAGTCTACAGATGAAAAAACGTATTTCACTCTTTTCTAAAATAAAAGAAATATAGCGCGAAGAGCAAAAAATAAAAACAAAAATATCAACATATATGAATTTTAATTTTTGATTTGAGAGTATTCGTTATTTTTCTCTGTTGATGGATACTAAAAAAAAAACAATTTATATTATATTATAAATAAATTAAAAAAAAATATATATATTTTAATGAAGTAATATTAACAAAAAAATATCGACATAAATTATTAAAATTTCTGATTTGACAGTTTTTGTTATCTCTCTGTTGATTTATACTAAAAAAAATAGACTGTAACAATAAACTGAAAAAGAAATAATATATAAATGAGTAAATATCCTGATTTGAGAGTTTTCATTGAAGATTGCCCCAAAATTATATAACAGTAAAGCCAAGATTTAAGGATGAAGATTTTATTTAAGTCTATCTTGTAGAACTCTTATTTACAAAGTCCTTTTAAAGTTTTGTTTCGTTTTGTTGTATGGAATTACTGGTTAATATCTTTCATCTGACGCAAGCTGCTTGCATTAAAGCAAAAAGTAACGTCGTATTGTGATAGAAGAACGTTTTTTTTCTTGGGGTAGATTTTTCTTGTGTGACAATAGATGTGGAAGCCTAATTTTCTTGAAAAATACTTAAAACATTGTGTAAGTTGTATTACATATAACTTTTTACAAAATAAAATGTTTTATATTAGAAAAAGAATGAGTGGGAGGGGAGTTAATCACTGCGACCTTACAGATCTATTGTGTCCCCCTTTCTTGAGTTATAACTCATCATACAGTCCCAGGGCTTTGACAAAAGCCAGTATCTGGGACGGTTTTATAGAGGGTAGTTCTCCATGTCCAATATCAGTCGTACCAAAGTTTATGGCACGAATGGTTGTCATCTCGGCGCACTCAGTGATGAGGTGTGCTGGTGTTTCCCCATTTTTCCCACAGAATCTGCATTCGCCGTTTCTTCTTAGTTTCAATCTACTGAGGTGTTCATTGAGGAGACAGTGTCCTGTTAAAAACCCCGTGACAATCCGAAGATTGTTCTTACTTAAATCCAGGAAGATCTTTGATTTTTCTTGATCGTAAGCCCTCAGAAACTTCTTCGAGTGTCTTAGACCGTTGCAAGATTCCCATTCCAGGTTGCCGATGGAGTCTTCTAAGTTCTTGAGTTCCGCCTTGAGTTGGTTTATATTATTTAAGTGCTCAAAAGTATAAAAATGTCAAATTTCATGCTGGTTTATTATTAAAATGATTGCTTTGTTTTTACACTTAACGCAACATGTGAAAACATCGCAATTGAGAACATGAAAATTATCCCGAGTCGAAGACGAGGGATAATTTTCCTAAAATATTCGTGCCCGAAAGAAAATTTCCAGGAATAATTTAAGCTTGCGTGGTATTCGGTAAGAAAATTTCACACCTAAATTTGAAAAAAAAATATTAATCCAACATGACATTTTAAAATAATTTCAATTTGTTAAGTTGGCCAAGGTATTGATTTTTTTGACATATTATGTGTTTTGTCATTTTTGTTTGCGATTCTGTTATTAAGCTATTACTAGTTTTAAAACGTCTGTACGTAGAGTAAGAAGTGTATAGCGAAATGTCGCGATTTGGAAAAGTAAACCAACAAGTCATTAAAGAAGAAATTGAAAATATAAAACCAGATAACACCCGAAAATCAAAATCAAGTGTATATCCATCATATTTCGTTAAATAGAAAAATACCAGTTTAGTTAAATAAAGGCGGCAGAACTATATTTTTTAGAACATGGCAATTTCGAAGAAATTCATATGTAGGTATATCTAACATATTCCCTTAAATAAAAAATATTACCAACCTTAGTTACATCAAATGCTAAAACTCAAATGGGTAATATTTCAATATATAGACATTGTAGTTCATTCACATTATGATTGTAGATCTTATGTTTACCTTTTCAACTGTCAAAAAATTTCCACTAAAGTTTCGTGGCGCCTCGAAAAAATTTCCGGAAATTTTTTCAGTTGCCATGGTAACTAGTCAACATTAAAGCATGTTATTGGTTGAAAAGTAGAGGTGTGAAATTTTCAGAGGAAAAGTAAAATTATATTAATATAATAATCTGAAAGCAAACGACGCGACGACGTATCTAATTTTGAGTATTTTTGCAAATGTTTAGAGAAGGTTTAAAAAGCATATAAAAGCGCACTTATAAAAATTTTCTTTTTCTTTTTCTCAAGTAAGGGTCAAAAATTAATATGATTCTATGAACCGAGCCTCTACTGAACTTATTATTTCACTTAACAACTGACCGTTGAGAGCCGTCCTTTATTTTTGTATTTTTACTAAACTATATAATAAATAAGGGATTAACACATAATTTTGATATTTTGTTGTAATTTCTCGCTTCAATTTAGAGTTTTAATTGTTTTATTTCGCTTTCCAGTTGACACTCCGTAATTATGATTATTTTAATTAGGTTCTAATTAGACACTACGTTGTTTCTACTGGGATGTATTTTTCTAAAATGTAGGGACAATATTAATTTGCATCAGTGACCGTGAATTAGCGTACATTTAGTTAACATCTCGTTTAAAATATTATCAGGATTAATTAGTATTTAACATTTAAAGTAACGCGATTTAAAATACGTATTTTGCAAGAACTTTTATTAAAATAAAATATTTTTTGAAAGGAAACATTTTTTTATTGTTAGAATTATTTAGCTTATTGTTACGAATAGGTTCCGATATTCGGTTAATATTGACATTACCCGGTTAATCTCGAGAATAACACACAACAAAGCAACCAAAAACAAAACCAAACCCAAACATTAACCTGTTAATGTCGACATTAACCGGACATCGGACTTTAACCGTAACATAATATATATTACTTAAATATTGCAGTGTTTCTAACCAGTGGTGACCCCATGTTACCGCCACTTGCAACAGAGGAATCAGAATTTTATAAAAACATGTAATAAAATTGGCCTTTTTCATTGTTATTTAAAGTGTCCAATTTTTTTATACCAAGTCATTTTAGGTTTTTCAGGACGTTGACAAGTTCTTTAAATTATTTTGGCACCCATTTCATTTTAATGGAAGAAATGGGTGCATTTCTTTAATCCATTCATTAATACTAGATAGATACAGAAGAATAAACATGTTGTAAATTTTAAAATGTTTATTTTGTTCTGTTTTAGGTTTAATGTTAATCATCATCATCAATATCATTTTCAGCTTATTCAACCATTTCCAATTATGGTGTAGCCTCCCCTTGTAGTTGGGCTCATTGTTGTCTATTGTTGGCTATGCGGGCCCAAGTTATCCCTGCTAATTTCCTAATGGGGTCCCCCCATCTCAAGTTCCTCTAGGTCTCTTAATTCATCGTGGGTACCATGCTCTAATTTTTGTGCTCCATCTGTTGTCTGTTCCTTCTTGCCAGGTGTCCTACCCATTGCCATTTGGGGATTTCACTCTGTGGATGGCATCTATAACCTGGGTCTTTTGTCGTATCCACTCTATTCTTTCAAGATCTCCCTTGGTTATGCGCAGAATATTTCGTTCCATTGTACGTTGTGCGACCTGCAGTTTCCTTATACCTAATGTCCGTTTTAAGTGTCCAGGTTTCGCTTGCATAGATCATGACTACGGATATTTCACCACACCTCATAATGTTATTATATATTATGATTGAATATCGGAAATAAAAAAATTGGCGCCGTGAGGCACGTATAGCCGCCCGTACTAAAATATGTTAATATCTCGAAAACTGCGACTTTGACTGATTTTGATGTTATTACAAATTTTGTTGCAAATATTATTCCTAATCTTAATTTGAAAACCGCGTTTCGCTAACTACTGTAATTTTGGAGTTACAATTTTTTTAAATTTTTAACTCCCTCCTATTCCCCCTTACCCACCCACAACCCACACCAAAAACTAATGGCCGGATTCTCGGGTGCCACAGTATTTTTGTGCCAAATTTGGTTAAAATCGGTTTAGCGGTTTTTGAGTTATCGTGTTACAGACGGACAGACAGACAGACAGACAGACACCACGAAAATATTTTGTATTTAGGTCATTTATGACCCAAGTAACCCATTTTGAGTGAATTTAAAAAAACTTTTTTTTTGCCGATCCTAATAGCCTACCATACCTATTGGTATGGTCGGCTAAAAATATGCATAGGTAATAAATAATTAGTCAAAGTATTTTAGCAAACTAAATATTTATAAAATACTAAGACACTAAAAAAAAATTTAGTACAAAAGAACAAGAGTTTTTTTTTGTTTAGTAAAAAAGTACAAGATACAAGATGAAGTTAAAAATATTTCAAATATAAGATGAACATAAGTATCATACATCTCTATTTCAAATACTTGTATCTGAAATAAGTCACATCTCTGATTATTAGGCACGTTAATGCACAAATTTGCACTAATTTAACCATCCTTGAACGTCTTGATGAACAATATCAACTCCGCCGCAGTATTGAAACATTACCCTATTCAGTATGTAATATAACATTATTAGCTTCTAATTAATTTATAACATACCTAATTACTGTATAAACTATTACGGATTCGAAAATTGAAACAAGATACTGGATCCTCCAGTAAGCAACCATGTACTTGAACTTGAACTTGCATACACTTGAACGGATATGTGAAAATCGATATTTGCGAAACTAATTAAGTAAAACAAAGTCGGGTTAATTACATCATTTATAACGCAAGAACGGCTGGACTTGTTGGAAACGTCTGCTCGCCTAATTGCAGAATAACTATGAAAATATTAGAAGACTCTACAGAAAATTCCACACCTGTAATTTTTAACCAATCAAAACGTGTTTTTTGAAAAATCATCATGGCAACGGAGAAATTTTAGTGAAAATTTTTTCCTTGTGGGCACCCAACAGCGAATTATACTGGAAATTTTTTGACGTTTATAACTCTGTTTATAATGACATAATATCTTTTTGAGAGTCTGGTTTTTATTTGTTTACATGATAATTTTGATACATTTCAATTACAAAGCTGAGATGTTTTGTAATTATGAAAATTTATGAAAATGTAGGACTTGGAATCGACTGAATTAAATGTCTATGTCTAATGAAATATATATAATATTTAGACACTATTTTGTTCACCTTTTTTCCATTTAATACTTAGAATTTTGATTAGTTTAAATGTAAATATTCGTGAACAATTCGAAACAAATTTTCTTTCTTCAAATAGGAGCCACAATCCTCTATTAATGCGGGTAAATAAGTCATAGCACGATGATTGATCATTTTCATCACTCATCACATCAGACAATTTTACGCATATTTTGCATATAGTATGATTTTCAAACCGATACATTTTTGAAACAAAGAATTTTGTTGGTTTTTCAAGCTGCACAGTATTCTTTATTACAACAAAATGCGAGTTTTTCTAATATTTTGAACTGTCAAAGTACGATGATCACAGCCTTTTATGATTGACACTTGCGGACGCTGCGCGCTGGTTATGAATTCCATACCAATAAAGCGTTTATGAAAAGTTAATTAAAATGCAAAAAAGCAATTTTTTACCACTTGTATTTACTCAAAACTTATGTAAAATTAAAGAATATATTGTGTTGTGTCTTGAGATGGTATTTTCGTGCAACTACAACAAGTAGAAGTCAATAATAATAATAATAATAATAATAATTTTGAGTAAATACAAGCGGTAAAAAATTGCTAAAAAAAATTTTTTTACCACTAACTATTGCTAAAATTGCAATTTAAATGTCTAATTTGCTGCCAAAACTGTGACGCGCTGTAAATCTGTTCATGCAGCGTTCCGAAAAACCTTTTAAATTATGATTTTCTACCACTTGTAGTAAGCCTAAGTAACTATAAAATGAAAGAATATAATATTTTAGGTCCTAAAATGGCACTTTTGAGCTACTACAATCAGTAGAAATCAACAGAAGCCAAGAATCCATTGGTGACAAGACAAACTGAATCTGAAAAGTCCACCATAAATCGAAAAATACATTTTAATTATTTGATATTCAAACACAATTTGGTGTGGAATTTTCTTACCGAATACCACACGAGGTCAAATTAAATCCGGACATTTTTTCTCGCTCATGAATATTTTTAGAAAACTATCACAATAATTTTCAAAATATTCATGAGCTCGAAAAAAATTCCGGAAATAATCTGACATCTAGTGGTATTACTAGTAAAAATTAATTTTTAAATAATTTGGGTTTGATTATATCCATCCTCTGCAACTAACAGCTCATGCAACACACGCTTATATATTATTTGTAATAATTATTGATGTCCAATGCAAGTTAGTGATGTACTAGATATACAGTATGTCCCCGGTCCCCAGATGATATTTACAAGAGGAAAAACTTTTTTATTGTTGACATTTTGAGAAAAATTCATTCTTCATAAAAAATTTTGCTTGTTCTAAAATGATTAATCCCGTTTATACTTTTTCAAATTTCCATACCGTTTTAGAAAAAGTTAAGAAAACATGAAAATATGGTTGAATTTTTTTTCAAAAATTAAAAGCGTTTCTATGGTAATATAACTTCCTTTTCATTACTTAATAGATTGTAATTCAAAAAATTTTAATTAACGTGATGTTTTTTGTTGTTTTAAAATGTTAAAGAAGCACAAAATCTATTCAGTTTGATGCTATGGAAAGGGTGATAATAGTTACCGGAAAATATCATACTTTAACAACAGCAAAGAATATAACATTGATAGATTGTAATTCATAGAATTTTAATTAACGTAATATTTTTTGTTCTTTTGAAATGTTAAAGAAGTAGAAAATCTATTTAGTTTGATGCTACGGAAAGGGTGCTAGTAGTTACCGGAAAATATCATACTTTAACAACAGCAAAAAATAAAACATTGATAGATTGTAATTCATAGAATTTTAATTAACGTAATAATTTTTGTTCTTTTGAAATCTTAAAGAAGTAGAAAATCTATTTAGTTTGATGCTACGGAAAGGGTGATCATAGTTACCGGAAAACATCATATTTTAACAACATCAAAGAATATGACATTGCTTTGAACAAAAATATTGTGGTATATGCAGAATTTTATGCTGAAACCAAATCTGTACATAAAAATGGGGGTGCTATTTAAAAGAAATATAAAACTTTATCATAAATTTGTACGTAACCAATTTCCCGTATAAAACAAAAGATTTTTAGGATATAACGTTTTAAACCATACAAGTATAATTTGTTTTTCATATTTTCAACAACGACGATATTTGACTTCCTTGTGCTAATAAGCCACCCTCTAAGTAAATTTAATGAAATATCTTAAATTAGCAGTATTACTAATATAAAAAGAAATAGAAACAGCCTATAAATTTATTTATCTATTATTCATGCAATAAATAGTAGAGATGTTTTGCTTATAATACCTGTGATTATTAGCATTTTCCGTGTAAAACACTAATAGGAAATTTGAAATATTTTCACTTCAAGTATTCTGAATATTTGACATATTAAATAATTTTCTAATTACTTCACTGAAATTTGATGAATTTAGAATCTCGTTAGTGAGTATTTGTAAATTGATAAAGAATGCACTAAGCTTAGTTTATTGTAAAATTTAATCTACGAGGCATATTTAGGTAAAGTACATAAGTCTTTTGACCTATAATATTTTAGACATTTAATATTTAACATGATATGCGTGCCTATATTGCATATAGTTTACTATATACCTGGGTAACGTAGTGGTATGTATGATTAATATCCATAAAAGTGGAATATAAACAGGGTGAGTCATAAATAAGTACAAATATTGTTAGGGGTAGTATACAGGGTGTCTTTTAGCACATCATGGTTTCACAACGAGACCTATCGATTAAAAGTGTTTTAAATATGGCGGCACTTCCGAAAATACCGGAAGTTGACAGCAACTTTCTTATTTTAAATGGGTGCCCCCATTTTTTATTATATATGCAAGTTCTCTGTGAAATTTTATGAATTTTGATATTGAATATTTATCATTAACCGTTTTTGAGGAAAAAATATTTAACATTTTTGAAGGAAAAAATTTGCCTGTCAAAAATATGTGTCTAGCCTAAACGTCAAATTTAGTGATTACCACAGCCACTATGCCATAAAGAGAAAACATCTATATATGGCTATCTATTTCAACGATAATTTTTTAAACACTCAATTCTATGACAGCTACTGCCATTATTATATGACATTTGAACAATTTAATTTTTGAAATAGATGTTCAGGTCTTCATTTTATGTCACAGTGGCTGTGGTAATCACTAAATTTGACTTTTAGGCTATACAGATTTTCTTCACAGGTAGTTTTTTTCGTTAAAAAATTTTAAATAATTTTTTTCTCAAAAACGGTTAATGTTAGATATAGAGTGTTTAACATCAATATTCATAGAATTTTACAGAAAATTTAAGTATGTAATAAAAAATTGTGGCCCCATTTAAAATAAGAAAGTTGCTGTCAACTTCCGGTATTTCCGGAAGTGCCGCCATATTGAAAATATTTTTAATCGATAGATCTCGTTGTAAAACAATGATGTGCAAAAAATCTCCAAGCTAGATGTTGTACCTAGTTCTCTAAAAACTTCTAATGCACGCTCAGCCTGGGACACCCTGTATTTCGACCCCTGGAACATGCCTATGAAATTTTTTCTTTCTGCGAAAAAATTTTTGAAAAAAATTCTGGATATTTTTTTAATATTTACTTAAAAAAACATAATATATTTATAATATGGCAACATGTGTAGCAGATTAAATTTTCACTAGTAATACCCCTAGAGGTCAAATTATTTCCGGAAATTTTTTCGAGCTCATGAATATTTCGAAAATTATCCCGAATCGAAGACCTCGTGTGGTATTCGGTAAGAAAATTCCACACCAAATTGTGTTTGAAAATCAAATAATTAAAATGTATTTTTCGATTTTTGGTCGAATTGATTAGTTAGTTACTATGACAACTAAGTGACACCCAAACCTAAAAACTATTTCAGTTCTGAAGCTGTCAAGCGGCACGGCTTAAAAAAAATGTTTCGCTTCGGTCATGAAAGCAAAGAAAATATTCGTCAGGAGATGAAGCAGTTGACACCCGCGAATACTGGGAAATCGAAGTCAAGCGTATGGAAGCAGTTTACAAACTTTCATCTCAGCTTTGAAATTAAAATGTATCAAAATTATCATGTAAACAAATAAAAACCAGACTCTCAAAAAGATATTCTGTCATTATAAACGTCAAAAAATTTCCAGTATAATTCCCTGTTAGGTGCCCACAAGGAAAAAAATTTCACTAAAATTTATCCGTTGCCATGGTGATTTGTCAAAAAAACACGTTTTGATTGATTAAAAATTACAGGTGTGGAATGTTCAAAAAAGTAAACCTAGTCGTTCTGAAAATTTAACCGAAAAATATTTTTTTTAATTTTCAAGGTAAAATAACTCGATTATTTTTTTTGATTGATTGAAAAACGGTAAAAAGAAAATATGTTTCTTTTATCGAGATCTACCAGACCTGAAAATTTGATATAATGTATTATTTATCTAAAATTCCTCTTATACTAAAAAAATACTAAAATCAAATATTATCACCAAGTTTATATTAGGTTTGGAAAGGTTACTTCAATTTGATATAATTTGAGTTATTGGACTGTAAATGGAAAAATTTTATTAAAAAAAGTTTTGACTTTTTCATTTTAGAAAATAATTTTATATTTGAATTACAGACGGTGAGTGTGAGAATTTTCTTTCTAATTTTAAGTTCAAAAACATAAAATTTTTATGATATGGAAACAGAGGCAATACTTAGAGAAATAAAAAACTTATTATTTTAGTGAAAATATTTGCACTTATTTAAAACTCACTCTGTATATTTTTTAAGATGTAGAATCTATTTGAATAAAATTTATTCTTTTTTTACTTCACATTAACGTAGCAGCAGTAATATGAATTGTAGCCGGCCGTAGCTCCAGCGGTAATGTGTCGGTAGGTACTGGGTTCGATCACCAGCCAGTACTGTCGCTTTATTTATTTAAATAAAAATATTTATTTATCTAAATAAAGCAACCAATGAACCGGCACCTCAAGGTAGGCAATGGCAAACCACCTTGAGTATATTTGCCTTTTACAGCCTCTCAAATAGTGCCATTCGGATTCGGTGATAAACTGTAGGTCCCGTGAACTTGTAAGAAGAAGTAATATGAAGGTAATAAAACACACAAGATCATGTTAATATTGACATTTATTATCAGTCAGTAAGATACAATACACACGGATTCACTGTGAGTTTTTATCATTTTCTTTTAAACAGAATAATTTCTCTTAATTGTATTATAGTACGCCAGCTACATTCAGTAGTGTTTTTTAATATATTACCAAAATATATTTAATATATACATTTGTTGTAAAAAAATATGAAGAGATATGTACAATAGTGTTTGCGCCGAAACGATATATAATTGTATTAAGTGATTTTTGTAACAAATTTCGATATCTTTACTTTAACTATACATATTTATGATCGACGAAATTACAAATATCACTTTTATTAAATCAAAATTAATAGTCTATACCATGCTTAGTTGTGAATAGTTAAATTTGAACGATTTTGAATTTTAAGAAAGCAATATTGTTCAATTTTGAAAGATGTTACGATAAAGCTCAGGATTGGTTGAAAAATATTGCTTTCCTGTTAATTACCTGATCGTTCAAACCACTTCAAAAATAAATAAATATGTGGGCTAAAACTATATTCTGGAGAATAAAGGATTTTTGTAATAAATTTCAATATCTCTCATTTATCTCTACATTGATTTGATAGGCAGTATTACAAAAATCCCTTTGAAATAAGATAAAATACAATTGACCGATTTTGAATTCTAAGAAAGCAACGATGTCTTTCAGTTGTTAGATGGTAAGTTCTCAGGATATATAGAGAAGCACCATTGCTTTCCTATTAAATACATAACAGATCAAACCACATAAGAAATATAAATTGAATTTAAAGCAGCCCTAGTTAACTAAAGAATTCTATAATTGCTGCACGAAAAAAATAGAGAGGCACAAGATCTTACTTCTAAGTTTCTACCTACAAAAATACACATGTGCTGTATTTTCCTGTGTTGCACTAAAATTTAACAATTTCTTAAAGGCTAGCAGCAGCTCTATATTGTATATTGGCAAAATAGAGGTGAAATCTAATTATATACATTATATTCAACTTATTGTCAGTTAAATTAAAGCAGACATTTTCAGCTTCAAGATATTTTTCCAAGTTGCACATTTATATAACAATTTTACATAGTTGGCATGTTTAATTATTTACTTTTATATTTTGTATTTAGCAAAATGCATATATTTCTGGAAAACATATACATAAAATATTGGTATAGTTAAACTTAAAAAAACATAATTTTAAGTAAAGTTAAAATATAGTAACATATAGGTGACATTTTCTGAAACCTATATATCTACGTTGATATGTACTAATTATAATTACTGAGACAAATATACATCTTTTTTTAATGAAATGTAATAATTATAGCTGTAAGCTTATTTATATTTTACTAATACGGTATAAAAAGGGTTAACAAGTATTAGTAAAATTTAAATAAACCCACAGGTGTAATTATTATATTTCATTAAAAAAGATGCATATTTGTCTCAGTAATTATTATTAATACTTATACAGGGTGTCTCAGAAATAAGTGCAAGTATTTTAAGTGGTTGTAGATCTCAATAAAAGAAATATATTTTCTCTTTATCGTTTTTCAAATAAGTCCAAAATAACAGAGTTATTTTACATTGAAAATTTTCAAAAAAAAAAGATTTTTTGCTAAAATTTTGAGAACCAATGGATCTTTTCTGGATTTTCTTTCTTGTAAATTTAATCTACTACCTATGTTGCCATGTTATCAAGAAATTATGAATTTTAAATAAAAACTGAAAGACATTTCCAAAAAAAAAACTGAATTAAAAAAAATCGCGAAAAAAACCTCCTAGGCGTGTTTCTGGGGTTGAACTATACTACCAGTTAAAATGCTTGCACTTATTTCTGACACCCTGTATATATAAAAAGGCTTAAGTTGGTTTGGAAATAACGATCGATGCCATCCACGTTGTAATTTTACACATAAAATGGAAGTATAGTTTATTTTTAAGCCAACCGTCCATTATTTTGATTGTAAGATATAGGTATGTAAAAATATAAAGAAATTTAGTTTAAATAGTTTTGCAATGATAATAAAGAAAATAAATATCTTATTTCGTAACACTGAATCACTGTAATTTTACAATTAAATTTGAATTAAGATGTGGTTCCTTTAAATTACATTATACATTTCTATTAATATGTTTCAACTAGTTAGTTAAACTTCCAATATGTATACTAACAAGCACAGTCCATTTTTCTCTATATCACAGGTTAAATCTGCAATTTTCGAGAGCTCAATAAAGCTTATCTTCATTTGTTAAATACAAAGCTCTTGGTAAGATTTTGATTCTCTAATCCACGTCATATAAAAATAAAATTGCATAACACGTCCATTCATTCCCAAATACCCTGTGACATCATAAACAAGAAAACTATCTTAGCACATTCTAGGTACTTTGCATTTAAATAGACATTATCTAGTATACTAACTCTATTTACTTTAATAGTATCTTATTTGATAAAATTGTAACATGTCAAATTATGCTATTGATGATTTGTATTTAAATCTATAAAGTGCTTTCTATTCTAATTATGTACAATCGTTTCTACCTAAAATGGAAGGATCTGTTAAAAGCAGAGAAGAACGGCAAAAGTTCTTTGTCTAATTTAGAAATTAATAATACTCATTTCTGTCAGTCTTTGAACCATCTAAGTCAATTCACTCGTATGTTTTCTGTTACAATTTTTGGAAACTCGTTCTGATTAGTAAAATAGAGCGTTAAATTTGTGTATATTTAGTAATATATAGAAGTTTCCAAATTCTGCAAGTGTAAACATCGCTCTAATTTTATAATATACCTATCTATTTGTACAGTATAAATTTTAAAGAATTTTGAAAGAATTTGGCATGTTTACTGTGCTTTTTTCAAAACGGATAATTGTCTGGTCAAGCTGTCCTCGCTCGAAACGATGCGCTTTTTCATTGGTTCCTGAAGTTCCTCGTCAGGATGTTCCTGGAAGATAATATGCAATGTTTTAATAAAATAAGAGAATTATAATGTTAGATTTAGATAAAAAAAAGTTTTTATTGATTTTAGTTTTGTAGCTGCAACCGCTGGAGGCTTTTCATCTCCTTTTCATTCATGCCTACTGCACTGCGCTATAAGTGGAGACTGGCGTCGACAAAACTTGGCTCCGCGCCAAATTTTCGCCAGTCTATTACATCACGGGCACTCTTTGTCGCCTGTGACGTCATTTTACCACACCCTTTCTTTATTTTTCTCTCCCGAAAATATTTTTGCAGAAATAATGATAAAATTTATTACTTCAATAACGATAAAAAATTCGATTTATTTCCTTTTTATTATTTCGATTTAGAGAATTAAATTTGTGTAGTTTAAAATTTTCTTTTAATTAAATTTTAACTTCTGTGGGGTCATTCAATTTGCATGTAATAATGGGGTTTGTCAAATTTATTCGGGGAAAAACAATAAAATTAATGAATAACTTTGAAAATATCGGAATTGTTAAAATTGTTCAATTAAAACGAATTTTAAACTACTTCCATACAATCTACCGGGTGCGTCTCAAAAGTGGCTCACCCCTATAACTTTTTTATTTTTTCAGTTATAAAACGAGATTTGGTATGTTAGTATATGACATAAATCAGAATGGATGGACGTATTCAATTGTCATTTCCTGTTTCACCGGAAATGACTACTTTTGATTTTTAAATGGCGCTCTCGGAATTTTTTTACGTTATTCGATAGAAAATAACACTCTGAATAGAATAAAATATCATATGTCAACTTTTGATATTTTCGCATATGGTATTTGAAATTATAACTTGGGGTTCATAACGAAAATTTGACTCGAAATGCCAAGTGTGTGGTATCAAATGATTCGTAAAAAAATGCTTTTTCCAAATATGCTAATGAGCCACCCCCGTTCCATTTGAAAATATTGAAAAATGATTAAAAATAACGATTTGAGCCGTTTCTAACTGGCCAGGAAAATACACTAAGAGCATTAGACGATCAAATCTATTTTTCCAAGGTGCCTTGATTAAGAGTTAGTGTTTTTAACATAGCCATCGCACTCTAGATTGAACTTTAAAATACGATTTTTTATTAAGCGAGTATGTCAAAAGTTGAAATTTGATATGTCATTCTATTCAAAATGTCATTTTCTATCGAATAAAGTAAAAAAATACCGAGGGTGCTATTTAAAAATCAAAAGTTGTAGTAATTTCTGGTGAAACAGGAAGTGACCAAAAACTGTCAAAAAATGTCATATACTAACATACCAAATCTCGTTTTTTTGTTTGTTAAAATAAAAAAAGTTATAGGGTTGAGCCACTTTTGAGACGCACCCGGTATATCTTGTATTATACCTGTATCAGTTCTATTGTCTGGAGAACTACAACGTTGCAGTTTGTTATAAGATATAATGCATATTGTAAGCAGATATTGCCTTTATATGAAGTTTAAATTATATCTTAGAAAACTCGAAGTTTGCAGAAATAGAACCACAATTTTGTTTTAGTTGCAAACTAAAATTATTTACGATCTATTTTATAGATATAAACAATGATTCAATATAGAAACTAAAAGAATTTCCAACTTCCATTGTCTTTGTTTTAACTTACACGTTTCGTTCAGATCACCGACAATATACAATGCAAGTCAAACATTTTTTTAGTATCAAATTATATAGATACTTACATCTTCGTATTTCTTTTCCATCTCTAGCATTTTTCTGATGGTATCATATACTGACGGTGACCTTTTTCTCTCTTCTTGCTGATTGATCATACCCAATACGGATTCTGAAAACGGATGACGTACTGGTGTTGCCGGTCTCATCAGCACCTCTTCTTTCTGTCCTCTCACGTCCCTTCGAGGTCCTTCAGTGGATGGTACTGGAGGTTCGGTGATTAATACATCTTTAATTACTGGCTTACGGTCTGTGTAGACTACTACGTCATCCTGACTTCTTTTCACCAAGCCGTTGTTAGGTTTGACTCTCTGTCTGCGCTGTTTTCTATCCCGATTTTTCCTTTGTTTCTGTTTCTTGGGAAGTTCTTTCAGCTCCTTAACGTCTTCGTCTTCAACGTTGACCGGCCTGTCGTATGGGACGTCATCCCATTTGGATGGAATTGTAATAACATCGGAGGTTTCATCTACTGCGTAATCGTAGGGATATTGATCGTAATATGGACCCTTTTCTTTGGAGGGTTTATCTGTTCCTTGGAACATTTGTTGCATCATAAGGTTATTTAAAAATGCAGCATTAGTTTCGTCTACGTTAGAGTCACCCTCTAAATTATAGTCATTCTCGTATCGAATCTCATGTCCAATCGGTTGGGATCTTTCTCTTTGCTCTCTCTCCATATCCTGTACGATTCTTTCCTGATCATTTATCGTCGGATCCACGTAATTGTAATAGTCGTACTTGCTTCTCGCTGGTTGCATTTCTTGATAGTAATACGGCAAACCAGCTTGATAAAGATCATAATTGGATGTTCGAGGATATATATAATAGATTGGGTAAGCGTCTGGAGTGTAGTAGTAGTCGTCTGGGTATGCTTGTGCGTAATTTGGATAATAGGTGTAAGGGTACCTCTGGGTACGGACGTAAGTAGTCTCATATGGATCAATAGGATCAACAGTAGAGCGGTACCTTCCGTACCGTTTAGTACCATATATGTTACTAGGGTAAGAAGTGACCAAGTCAATTAAAAAGATTAGGAGGATTTGCATTATGGGTAAATCTTTAAGAGCGATCTGAAATAAAAGAAAATAATATAACAATAAAATTTAAGATACGTTATTGATTTATTTAAAATTTTCATATAAATTTAAAGGGTTTTCTGTGATAACGGATATTCAGTCAGGTATTATATTATAGATTACTTTGGTCTTTGATTAAATTTTTGTTCCGGTAAATTCATAGAGGCGTTATGAGATCAATGGCGCTTTTTCAACAAGTGGATTCTCGTCCATGCGTGATTAATACGCTACGCTTTGTGGCAGGAAAACCAACACAAGCGCGGTAGGATATTTAAACGTTATTGGCATTTGTATTATATCGCTAATAAAGATAAAAAATTCGTTAACTAGATGTTACCATATGGCGCTTTTCACAGTAATTATTTTAGTTTTCACTATAATTTTATTGTCGAATATATTTTTTATATAATAAATAATTGTTTAGAACTGGATAAGATAAAATATTAATTTTATTCTTATATACAGGGTGGTCCGAATTGTATTCGGGAAATTACAGCAACTTATTCTGCAGAAACTTCATTTTTATATCAATTTTTTCCAAATAATTTCTAAACTAATGTCGATATTTGGATGAAAATTGATGACGATGTTGATATTTGGTTGAAAATTGATGATGTTTCTTGATACGAAAATTTTGATCTCGGTGTCAATAAAGCTCATATTTATAGAAAGCGCCACTTACATATTTCTTAATTCGTTTGAAGAGTAATAAATTTATGTCGGTACCTGTATAAATCCACAGAGTGAAAAAATGTGTATTTCCGGTATTTTCTACTTAAAAAAATATCTCTTAACAAAAAATAAATATGTTGATTAGATAGTTATTGACTGAAATGATAAATCTGAAAACTTTTTATTTTTTTTTCAAATATCGAGCTTAATTTTTTCCAAAAAATCGAAAAAAATTAAATTTCTACAACCTGCAGTTCATAAACGAACATTTTTATAAGATTCCCTAATAAAAGACCATCCGGTATGCTAAATAATAAAATAAACACTAATAGTCATTAAAATGTTATTTTTAATAATACAATATAAACCATAATAATATAAAATCATATTAAAACACACTATTCTTTACAAATCTTAAATAATTTTAATTTATTAATTAAAAGCAATATAATTTCTTAATTATACGAGTTGTTCTGTTAATATTAAATAAAATATATTATACTATTATTTTATCTTTATTTGAAAATATATTTTTTATATATTGTAAATAATTGAAATATAATTATTGTCTAAATATATTTTTATATTTATTAAATATATTGTGCATTGTGTTTATTAGACAAAAAAATAGATTAATTGTATGTTTAAAAAAATATATTATTTAGATGTAATAAAAAAAATATTTTTTTATTAAAAACATATTTAATTAAAAAACATTATGAATTAGAAAAATAATTTTGAGACTTACCATTTTAAATTAACAACACAACACAAAATATCAACTGTAACTATACACCGGCACTGCACTCTTGATCTGCCGCAGATTGTGAGGGAAATGTGTCACCCCCTACGCTGTTACTTCTATTTATAACCGTAGTCTCCCCTACATCAAGCACCCACACACTTATCAATGAAATACGTCAGGGTGGGAGTAAGGCCTGGAATATGCAACATCGTCGTCCCATTGGGCGCGTATTCAACAAGCTGCCTTCCGATTGGTCGTGACGATCGCGCTAGTATTGATCGTTCAAATACGGGCGCGAATTCTCGGAACGACAGTGCCGTTATTCGCCGAATTCGATTCATTCATAACTCCGGCATTTTTCGGGGATGGAAGCCTTAAATGGGACTTGGACTACGTTTCAGAAGTCTAACTGGAACAGGCTACATCCATGGGTGTGTCGTAATAGACTCCTAGATACTAAAGAACGCTGTTATACAATGCCAATGGAGTTAATATCCTTTGATTATTTTTAACAATAATATGAAAGCAACAAATAAAAAATGAAACCAAGTTGAAATCTATGAACAATTAAATGTGTCTATATTTAAAAAAAAATCTGTTAAAAATTATTTTTTGTAAATATATACAGGAAATATCTAATCCATATGGAAACGTGCTTGTCAGGGGATTTCTATCAGTAACACAAATTTGCCTAACTGAAAAGTTACTAAACTAAACGTTTTAGGAGTTATATTCCCCCCCCCCCCTTCGTCAGAAGCCATAAAAAGCACAATAAAAAAAAAGAAAAAACTAGTTAAAAAACTATCTAAAAGTTATTTAAGAACACATATTTCTAGCGGGTACGTCTGTTTTAAACCTCTGACGTTTTGTTAACAGAATTGTTAACATTCTGTTAATAACCGTTATATTAACCGTTAACCGTTATATTATACTTAAATATTTATTTTCCTAGTTTTTTGGTTTCTGATAACTGGAGGAGATACAAGATCTGAAATATTTAAGACTAAATACTTTTTTAATAATATTAATATATCATCATTTAATCCATCAACTGATAAATAAGTGTATTAGTAAGGTCTAAAAATAAAAAAAATCCAAAAGAAAAAACTCAAAAGATTTATAAACCAGGTCTCTTTGGGAATAATCGGCTCCTTTTTTAAATTTCTAAAAACAAACGTCTCTAATAATTTTAGAGTATATTATGTTAACTTATAATGTTACATTATTGTTATTAAATGTGGTTTGGTAACAAATTATTAAGCGTCTATTAATTGTATAAATGTTAATATTCAAAAGAATATATATTTATATTTTCTGACATATATTCACCAAAATCATACCAAATTAATTAAACAAAACAATATAAAATGTGAGCTACAAAAATACATTTTTAAAAGTATTTGTTGACCAAAAATGACCCATAACAAATATTTATACACATACCGTATTAATTACACATTATTACGTGCTTAAGAACATGTCAATCATAGGTTACTAGATTATGACAAATTTGATATTTTAATTTATATATGGCCTGTAATTTTTTATTATCTTTTTATTTATTTAATATAAAGTGTCACTCATTTTTGAATATAATTTTAACATACCATCTTTAATCAAATTTGAGGAACAAAGTTTGACACAAAATAAAAGTTAATAAACCTTCTTTAATAAACGTTCTTTAACGTAAAATAAAAGTATATCTAAACGTAAAACAAAAGTTTATCAAAATACCTAAAATACTAAAACAAATTAAGGTACAAAAGCCTAGATATAACTTTCAATATTATAGTTGCGTTCAAAGTTTTAGTTTTGCATATCAAAAATACTGTTACCAAAAATTTGCCAATATGTAATGAATAAAATTTGGTTTAGTAAAAGTAGTTCTGATGTATGAATTGTTTTATTGAATTTAACGTAAAAATTCTTGTAAAAATGTTTGAAGTTATTTTAAAGAGATGTTATTTATGCGGTCAGTTATATAATTCAATTCAAGTCAAGTATATAATTTGTTATATATTTTGTCTGTTCTTTTAAATTTAGAAATATTTTTTATATTAATTAAAAATCATTTTATTTTAATGAAAAAGTTTGGGAATACTGATATATTACATTAAAGAGAATAAAGGAACTTAAAAAACTAGAAATAGGTGTAAATATATTTTTGTAGATTATAAAATTATATTTTTTTCTTCTTTTTTCCATCCCCAAGTTGTGACCTTGTATCTTAAATGTACCGTACTGATAAAGGCCATCAGCCAAAAACAAATATTATATTATCAATTAAATTTGTTAATGCACCTAGATATATTTTTTTGCGTGGTTAAGAACATGCCTATCATAGGTTTCTAGATTATGTTGTGTATATCATATTTTCATAATTCAAAAAGAAAAATTGAGTAACTTTTTCAAACAGACAAGCTTTCTTCAATGGGAAAATACGAGAAACTTAGAGTAGAAGGAATAGAAGATCCTATGATTGATAAAAATATGATTCTTTCCGAATCTTCTAGCAAATGTGAAAAATACCAGTAGCGATGAAGAAGAATTTGAGAGCCAACATTATGTAGCAGAATTGGCCGTATAGATCTAATATGTCTTACCTATTCTCGCAAAAATACTTAAGCCGTATAACGCCGTAGGTACAATACAAGTGACCAAATAAGCTATGAAATATTGTATGCCTAAGAAATACCTAAAAAATCGTCAGAAGGGGAACTAGGGTACTACATTCTGTCCAGAGATAACTGACCTTAACTGAAAATGGACGAGAGAACAGGTGGATTAATTGCATTATAGAATGGCGTCGAAGATGCATTGTATTTAGAAACAGAGAAATATTAACTACTAGATGGTCAGATGGCATAAAAAGAACTACCTAAAACCAATATCCGGATACAAGTGGCTTACGACAGAAATTAATGGTTACAATTGAGAGGTCCGGCAGTGAATCCGTGAGACTGAATGATAATTATGATGATGATTAGCATATTAGTGCACATTAGGTAACGTATTATATAAATATAAGATATGTAGAGACGTTTTTCATATCAAAACACTGTTACCGTAAATTTGCCAATATGTAATGAATAAAATGTGGTTTAATTAAAGTAGTTTTGATATAATCAGCGTGCATTCTTTTAATGAATTTTAAGATAAAAGGTCTTATTAAAATGTTTGAAGTTATTTTAGGAGATATTATCAATGCGGCCAGTTATAAAAAAGTATATAATTTGTTATAATATAACAAATATATAATATATGTTTTACCCGTTTTTTTTTAATTTTTAAATATTTTTTTTATTTTAATTAAAAATCATTTTTTATTTTATGAAAAATTTTTGGAATACTGATATATTACCCCTAGAGGAATAAATAAACTTAACAAACTAGAAATAGGTGTAAATATATTTTCTAGATTATACCATTATATTCTTCTCTTCTTATCTCCATACCCCAAGTTGTTATCTTGCAATTGATTTACCCTACTGATGACAGCCATTACCCGGGCTATGCCGATATTTCTATTCTTTTTCTCATCACGAGGTGGATTTGGTGACTATTGTCGTAATTTCATATCATAAAAAAGCATTAAAAAGTAACGATACATGCTTGGTTTTAATAAATATTAGTAACACCAACAGAACGTTTGAAGAATTGAAGGATATTAAAAAAAACATAACTGTAATAAGTAAGTGTAACAATCTTCAACACAAGTGTGACAATCTTCAACAAGATCGATAATTTCCATTTCCATCTAACGATATTCAATCGTACACAACAATAATCATCATAACAAGCTCGTTATTTTGAAGAATAACATCAAAAAGTAACAGTAATTAAAAAAATGCAAAAAGTTTGTGGCCGTTCATTTTGCGCTTAAAAATTAACCAAGGCATGTGTTTTTGACATAAGTCAAAAAACAAAATATTTAGTAGGCATGGTGCTAAATGAAAGCTGATGTTTTAAGAAAATTTCGTGACGATTACACAGAGTACTCTAAAAATAGGTTAAAAGACAACTATTCGATCAATCCTGTATAATAAGTAAAACACAAAAGATTTAATAAACTGTGTTTACGAATTAAAGTTGTATATTTATATACAGTTTGCTAAAAAACAAGGAAAAAGGGTTAAAAATAAAAATATATAACACTTTTAAACTTGACGAAAAAAAATTCCGATGCATTTATTTTTGCATCTGAGTGTAGTTTCTTATTGTTGACATGGCCAGTCTATTGATTTTATTTCAATGTTCGTGTTATTTTCAATTTCTATCGCTAACGATATTTATATTTAGCTACCGACATTTCTTCTAATTATCACGCAACTATACAAATTTCGTTTCCTTGATCTCTACTTATTGCCAAAAGATCTATTTTTATCTAGTAATCACCTTAATTTCGATTCTAAAAATAAATGTTATGACCTTTAATAAACAATTCATGAAGCAGACCATGTTAGAGTTAATAAAAATTTTATAAAGAGCGATAATACTTTTTCCGTCGGATGTAGTTCAATTTCAACGCGTGAAAATTGAATATTACATAAAAGTACAATGATAATATTAGAAAATTTAGTATTAATTTATTTATATTATTAACTATTAACAAGCCGAATCTATATAATCAAACTATACACTGGGGGGGGGGGGATTATACAGGGTCGCTTTTATGTATGGAAACGGTCGATTATTAGGTAAAATACACAAGGTACCGGAAAAAGTTAAATACAAAAATTATAGGGTTTTAAATTTCTATTGGTGAGTAATAAATTTATGTATACAGGGTCGGTCATAAAGTCGTAGCACATCAGAGTTTCATTTTTTTAAATAGAGCCCCCCGTATATTATTGAATATTTCAATTTTTTCTTCAGTTCTAAGCAAAAATCGAAATCACACAATGTGTCTCAAACCGACCGTTTCTGAGTTATTGATTTTTGAACATACCACTTCAACAATTTAATTTAATTCATTTCGGTATGTTCAGTTTCATTTAATAATGCCATTCTGCCGAAACTGTGATACTGTTGTAATGGGTTTTTAAAAGCCTATTAGCTACTAGTAAATTTAAGTATACAGGATCGGTCATAAAATGAAACACCCTGTATTATTATTGCATATTTCAATTCTTTCTTTAAGCAATAATCGTAATACACAATGTACCGGGTGTCCCACTAAGAATAGCTCTCGGCTGCATCTCGGAAAGTATTAGCCGTAGGGTTTACGGAAAAAAATATTTTTAACTAAAGGGGCTATGAAAAATTGCTGGAAATTATTTTCAAGTTTGTAGAACGACCGCTAGGGCAACTGCAACAAAAAATATAAAAATGGAGTTTTTACACAATTTTACCGAGATAAGGTGTACTATAAGTAATAGCTTCATAATCTTCAGTAAATTTTGAATATTATTTGTTTAGGCCATTTTCCCCTATCTAATAAAATAAAGTGATGGGGGATGGTTAGATCTGTTTTTATTTAAATATTAATAACTCTGGACTAGATGATCGGAATCCAACAAGCGAGGGCTCGTTTAAAAGAGCGTTTCTTACTCTATAGTGTACCATATAACCAATAATAATAAGCTCTTGAACCTAGACGCTAGAGGCCGTTGTCTTACAATTTAACAAACATTGCGCGTTTTTTCAAAAATATTAAATGTATTAGTATATGTAATTTTGGCTAATAGTAAAGCGTAAAGCTTAAAAAGTCTGCGAAAACCGCATCTTGATATCTTCTTTCAAATCGAAGATATTAGCAAAATTATAATAAATACCAAAAAATAAGCCCTTAATTACTTTATTTTGACAACAGTAGTATCAGTAGCCCTCTTAATTATACCCAATTTAACAAAAAAATAAGATAGAAAGAGTTAGTTTATTTTAAAATCGAAATACCAGAATACCATAATACCCGAGGTATTAATATCTAATAATTAAGATATTAATAACAGTGAACAAGAAACGATGATTCAGTGAAGTCATAGCAGGCTTTGAAAAAAAGTTGCTTCTGGCGTAATCGTATAAACGTCAAATTGTTCTTATCTGTCTTATCAGCGTTTTTTTATCTTTTAATTGCTTTCAAAATGCCTTTAATATTTGAAATAGTTGAAATTGTTGGCATTTTGAAAAAGCAATCAAAAGATAAAAAACGCTGATAAGACTATCAAAATGTTGATGTAATAAAAATTTGACGTTTATACTATTACACAAAAAGCAACTTTTTTCCAAAGCCTACCATGACTTCACTGAATCATGATTTACATGTTCACTGTTATTATTGTGTTAATTAATTATTAGATCTGGTATTATGGTATTTCGTCGACTTTAAAAAAAACTAACTGTTTCTATTTTTTTTGTTAGAATGGGCATAATCAAGAGGGTGTGTTGTAAAATCAAGATACCGTGTTGTAAAAATAAGGTAATTAAGGGCTTATTTTTTGGTATTTATTATAATTTTGCTAATATCTTCGGTTTGATAGAAGATATCAAGATGTGGTTTTCGCTGACTTTTTAAGCTTTTACTACTCTTTACTATTAGCTAAAATTACATATACTATTATATTTAATATTTTTGAAAAAAGGTGCAACGTTTGTTAAATTGTAAGACAACGCCCCCTAGCGTCTACGTTCAAAAGCTTATTATTATTGTTTATATGATACAATATAGAGTACGAAACGTTCTTTTACACGAGCCCTCGCTTGTTGGATTCCGATCATCCAGTCCAGAGTTATTCATATTTAAATAAAAACAGATTTAACCTTCCCCCACCACTTTATTTTAGCAGATAGGAGAAAATGGCTAACAAAAAATATTCAAAATTTACTGAAGATTATGAAGCTATTAGTTATAGTACACGTTATCTACGCAAAATTGTGTAAAAACTTCATTTTCTTATTTTTTTGCTGCAGTTGCGCCCCCTAGCGGTTGTTCTACAAACTTGAAACTAATTTCCAGCAATTTCTCATAGCATCTTTAGTTATAAATATTTTTTTCCGCAGCCCCTACGGCTTATACTTTCCGAAATACAGCCGAGAGCTATTCTTAGTGGTACACCCTGTACATAAATTGAAGAATTGAAATGTTAAACGAAAATTTGGTAATTTTCAGACTTAATATAATTTCATTTTATACATCTATAAATGCTAACTTGAGAATTAATGTCAAATATTAAGTATCGCAGTTTCAGCAAAATGCCATCGTTAAATGAAACTGAACATATCGAAATTAATTAAATCAAAGTGTTTACATGATATTTTCAAAAGTCAATAATACGGAAACGGTTGGTTTGAGGTACATTCTGTGTATTTAGATTTTTGCTTGGAATTGAAGGAAGAACTGAAATATGCAGTAATATACCGGGTTCTATTTAAAAAATGAAACTTTTATGTGCCACGACTATTGACCCTGTATACTTAAATTTATTACTCGCCAATAGATATTTAAAAATCCTATAACTTTCGTATTTAACTTTTTGCGGTACCTTGTATATTTTACCTAATAATCTACCGTTTCCATACATAACAGCGACCCTGTATACACTATCACCTGTACATAAAAAGGCCTTGTGTTTAGTTATGTGTATTAATTATTTTTAATATCTAAATTGGAGAAACTAATTGTTAAAGGTCATTCACTGGTTAATTTTACTGTGGATTCAAAAAAACGACTCAAGAATTATAGATATTATATCTGATTTTTCTCATGCATTTCGTGCAAGGGATCTATATGGAGAAATTTGACATAATAGATTGAAAATTACAGCACAGTAAGCGTCAAAATTTTATTTCAGTTTAATTTTGCTGTAATTATGTCTGAAGTTTTTGAGTATGATAAATGATTGTGAGTTACTAAAAGTTTTTATTGTACATTGAAAGGGTAATTAAATGATATGAAAGTTTTTTAAACAAAAATAACAGTAATGTGGGAATTACTTAAAGCTAGAAATTATCTAGCTAAATAGAAGCTATCTAAAGTAAGGATGCTAGGCAATTATACAGGGAAACACGATTAAGAGTGTGTTTTTGCAAAAAAAAAAAAATTAGAATTTTTTGAAAAAAAAAATTTGGAATCTTTTTAATTTTTAGTTAAAAACATAATTTTTGATCATATGGCAATATAGTTAGTAGACTAAATTTATAAGAAAGAAAATCTAGAAAAGATCCATTCGCTCTCAAAATTTAAACATTTCTTTTTGGAAATATTAAAACTAAAATAACTCGGTTATTTTGGACTTATTTGAAAAATGGCAAAGAGAAAATACGTTTCTTTTATCGATATCTACCAGCCCTGAAAATATTTACACTTATTTAAGACTCACCCTGTATATAAACTGTACTGTATTAGTCAAAGAATAAACACTTTCTGGCAAATTGATATATTATATATATTAATTCATATTATAAATTAGTAATTACTCATTTGATTGGATTAAAAATACATCTATTATTTTTCTTAATTTTTGTATACATTCCGATAGTTTAAAAGAGTTCAAGAGTTTTGGTCAATATCTCGGAGGGTACGGTGAAGCGGTAAGTTGTTACTCAAGAAGTAGTTCCTCAGTTTCTGAACTTGTGTATTGTGGCAATTTTCTACATTTAGAACGCCTCTTCCGCCTCTTAACCTTGGTATATATACGCGGTTCACACTGGACTTGATTTTTTGAACACTTGAACAGAGTCATGATTTTTGTGTCAATGCCTCTCAGGTCTGTTGGGGTCCATTTCAAAACACAAAATGAGTACACAATAGTAGGTATAGTCCAGGTGTTTAGTGCCGTAAATAAACTCTTTGATGTAAGTTTAGATGCCAATATGATTCTGACACGTCTTATCAGTTCGTTCTTAAACTGTTCCTTGGTTTCCTTTTGGCTGATACCCAGTGATTGGTGAAAACCGAGATATTTATACCCTTCAGCAGCTCGCTCAGCAGTTTTATACTAGTAGGGACGAAAAGTTATTGCTCTTCATACCAGTTAAAAAAATATATAGGTAGCGCTCTCTACAAGCAGGATTCATATTGACATGAAAATCAAATTTTTCATGTTAAAAACTCCCATACATAATCCAAATGTCGACGTGAATTCAGAAACTATTTGGATAAAATCGAAATAAAAATAATACTCCTACACTCTTGATCTCCTAAAAGTACATAAAAACTTTTTTACTTATTTTTACCAGCAGAATATGCTACCGAAATTTTCCGACTACAATTCGTACTACTCTGTATACTATATTAGTTTACATAAATACTATATTTATATTAACATAATACTTTACTCTTGTATGAAATATTTTCATCAAATTTTAAAGCTTTTACAACTACTGGACCAGCGTATATTGCATTTTTTTATATAAACTACTAAAACATCCAGCGTTACATATCATGAATGTTTACAGTCCTTTACAAATAACCCTGCAAATTTGATTTTGGAATAGAGTTCCGTCCCTCTAGTAAAATTGAGAAGAATTATGGCTAATATTTTTTCTTTTTATAGGAGTTAGATTTTCTACCTATTTTAACCAAAAAGAATTGTGTGTACAATATGTGGGTATATTCGAAGTGAAAATTTTTCTAACTTTTATCTCTTCCTCTGCGGACTTCTTTCGGGTACCTCTATCCACGTGCCGAGTTTGGTTTCAATCGACCTATAATTAAGAAGAATTCTTATAAATTCGTCCATTTAGAGGCATCTGTTAGAAACGCCGAGGGCCTCATCCTGTAGTCCGACACAAATTATGTCAAAATCGTCCCACATTTTTCTTCAATATCAAATCTATAGTCCCAATGAAGATCTAAGATGTAAACGAAACGTCCTATCCAACTTTGCAGGGTAGAACCGTGTGCACCGCCACTCACATAGCCTACGCACCAAATTTGGTCGCGATCGGACGACATCAACTTTTACGTCAAAACTAATTGTCACAGTGACACTTGTCGTACACGGTCAAGTTGGCTTTGGTTCAGTTTATCGACATACCAAATTTTATTTATATCATACGATTTTTTTATTTGATTCATTGATTATGGGGTTTCGTAGTGCACGAAATTTCGTCAAAATATCATGAAAAAGTAGGGCTCTTCCAGCCCTATCTATATTTCGCGTTTCAGCTCTGTAGCTGACATACCACGAGTTACGACGCTCCAAGATCGTTAACACTTTTCCTCTCGCCTCTCGTGTGTCACGGCCTTCAATTTTTACTCCCATCGTGAGTAGAATTTTTTCACTTCAAAAATGTATATCTTTATTAATAGAAAACAAAATATTAATAGATTTTTCATATTAATTTTCCAATTAAATGGACGATCTAAATCTCACCTCCTTCCTCTATCCTTTTGTGTTGGAACTCAATAAACTTCGATTTTCCTTAACTAGCGTAAATAGAAACCTTAGATAGTAAATTGCACTCAAACCTAATTTAATCACTCTTATATAAAATGTAATGTAATTTCAGTGCGCTTAAGTTCAAAGAACCTTTGTTCTCTATAAACTCCTTACTAGTTTATGCAACGAATTAGCATATAAATTGGCAATTATTATTGGTTATATAACTTCAAAGTAAATGCATAGTAAAACACTAATTCACCACAATACATCAAAATACTTTACATTTAACACTGGAAGCTCGTTTCTCTAACCATATTAGCATCATTAGCACATAATTGAAACTGAACTGAATTATACAGGGTGTTTCAAAAAACATGTGCCATTTCTCGTGGGGAGATTACGCACGTAAAAATAAGGTTTATTTTTCATATCTACATAGGTCCGATTCTGCTTTGTTTCGTAGCTACAGGGTGTTAAAATTTTAATATTTTTTTAATTTATTGTAATTTTCTTCCTTTTAGCGTTTCGAATGAAATTTTGAAGGTAAAAATTACTACAAATGCGACATATTTTAAAGCTGAAAAGGTGTCGACATATTCACCATGAACCTAGCAACGCATTAGCAATCTCTAAAAAAAATTAATATCCTTAACTAGATAAAGCATATAAGCGCATTTATTAAATAAGTACTCATTTCCTCATGAAAAAATATGAAACAAAGTTCCTATAAACATGGGTTTGGAGATACATAGTTTTCGAGTTACAGGATGTCAAAACTTTTTAAAAATGGGTTTTTTGTAATTATCTTAGATAGGTACCATTATTTTTTTATTTGGAATTGCTGTAGGTTGGAGTAATAATAATAATATTTAATAATAAATTAGGTAAAATATATAATTTATTAATTGTATTTCAATTTTATTTTAATTATATTAATAATTGTGATTAATAAAATTAAGTTTATCTCATCAAGGAGGCCAAATTCGACAAAATATCAAGAGATAACTTTCAATTGGCACTAAACGGCCTACACAATTTTGATATTAAAGGAAAAAAAGTCAGTGGCGCACATGTTTTTTTTTTTCAAAAAATTTCCAATAAGTTATAAGCACGTCCCGGATGAATTTAGCAACACTTTTGTAGCATTAAAATATGAAGCACTTATAGTAAATTTTACCCTCAAAATTTCATTAGAATCACTAAAAGTACATGGATGAAAATTATACTAAATCGAAATATTATTAACATTTTAACACCCTGTAGCTACGAAATAGAGCAAGACCCATGTTGATATGAAAAATAAATTTTATTTTTACATGCGGAACCTCCGCACGTGATATGGCATATGTTTTTTGAAACACCCTGTATAAATTGCCATTTATGTCATATTTGTCAGCAAAATGTCTGTTTTCATTTTAACTTTTTAATAGTTTTCCATAAATTACCTTTTGATTTGGTTGGCAACGCCGCTAACTTCCGTTTAATCACTCCGACCTTAAAGATCTATTGTGTCCCCCCTCCTTGAGTTACTACAACTCTTCATACAGTCTATTATCCATCATACATGTTATACCTCATCTGACAACAGATGTTCCTTCCCCGAGGGTATACACCCTTCCCCGGTTGAGATTCAACTCTCCGTGCCCTTCACAATCGAGGCGATTGCCTCCGACTGAGGTACTCGTGGGGTGGAGGCTGGAGGATCTGTCTCCACTTTCTCTGCCACTTTAACACGGTCTCTCCTTAGACCTGATACGGGTGTTGTCCCGAATCTATAATAAAGGATACATCACTCTTTCTGTATTGCCTCTTTGGATTTGACGTCAGTTCCTATTGTGAGGACCTGACCGTGATCCTCTTCCCTCGATTTGATGACTCGCCAACTCAACGTCCTTGCATTGAAGTTCTGAGCCTGGATAAGGCTCAGCTAAAAAAGTAGTAATAATTATTAGTGTCAAATTTCCTGTATCAGAATTTGTGCCCTCTGGCCAGTCAATAACTCAATTACTCAATGGTAAATTATCTTGTTCTCATTTTTCTAGAAATTTCGTTGTTATTTAATAATTTTCATTACAGTTTGACATTCTTCGATGAGATTCATTAAATTTTATTAGTTTTTATATGCTTGCTGGATAAGAGGGTGTTAAATATACTTTGGGATAAGGTATCATAATAAAAATCAATAAATATTCATTTAAACATTGCCCACAGAGCCTTTGGTGGTTTACTTTTGCCTATTTATGATGGTTTTACATGTACCTGGTCAGTTTCCGTACTTTTATTTAAAGGTAACCTGGTGAAGTTCTGTGAGAAAATTAGTAACTTGCACGTGATCACATGGTGTCGAGAGTAGCCACCATCATCAACAAAAGAATTTGTGGTCTTGCTGATCTGTATTCTTTATACCTGGTTTTCACTCTGTTGAACCCTGCTCAATATTGCGGGGCTCAACAGCTGCTAGCGGAAAATTTAGATAGGCTTGTATAATTTTATTTTAGGGTATTATTTTGAGCACCTTAGTTAAATGCTGTACACTATAAAATATATAAATAGTAAAGTCGTAAAATAACGCATGCTATATCAGTTTCTTCACTTTTTTTCGTATTATGCTTTTTTTTTAATTTTAGGAGTGTGGCACTTATTCTGGCTTATTTTTTTAGTCTGTTCATATGTGCTTCCCATTTTAACTTATAAATTTTCATTCCTAGATAATTAACTTCAGATATTTCTTTTATTTTTTGTATACAGTCTTAACATTTAATACGTTTTAACTTATTATTAAAGTTCATTTCAAAGAACTTTTTGGAAGAAATAAAACCTTTTTTATGTTATATTAAAATTCCCAACATCGACAGAGAAATATTTCCAGGTTTCCACAAAATATTATTATATTTATATGGAAGTCATACCGAGTCATATCTCTTTCAAATATTCAACACTTCTTGACGTGATCCATTTCATTTATAAGGCACATTGCGCATAATGCGAGTAGACAGTCTAGACATCAAATATTGCTTGAGAGTGTCAGACATGCAGAAGAGGTTGGATAAAACAGTAATATAAGCAAAATTAAAGCTACTTTAAATCTAATTTTAAATCAAATCTTTGATACCACACATAAAATATTTATATAGATGTCTATTTAATTTGTCATATATTTTTTTTATTTTTTCTTGGGTATCAGATTTTTTAAATAAATTGAAAGATTTTTTTATGCGACGTTTCGCTCCAATACTTTTTCAGGGCTTTTTCAGGCACTTTATTCTTGAAATCGCCTTGCTAGCACCAATCTGCAAGGCGACTTCAAGAATAAAGTGTTCAATTTATTTAAAAAACCTTATACCCAAGAAAAAGGAAAAAAATATATATGGATATTATCTAAAGGTTTGGGAAGTAAGAAACAATTAAACTATTTAATTTGTCATATTCATATTACATATTTTTCTGATATTTTTTAATAAGCTGAGTTTGCACAAAATAACAGTTTTTAAGTCTAAATGTACAAATTAATTTATTACTTTAAAATGTGTGTTCGCTTTTTGTTTGTTATAGGCTTGGGATTTCAGAAAATTCGGCTGTATACGGCAGAAATCAGAAATTTTTGCTATTTATTTTACGCCATCCCGTTTACAGTTCATGTTGATCGCTTTAATATAATATTGAAATCGTTCTTTTTTTTATAATATTGAAATGTTTTAGTTTTTGGCTAGCGAAGTTATTGAAACTATAAAATACTCTGGTACGAGGTTTGTGTGATGTAACGCTGTTTCAGTTAGTAAAAAACAAGTGAAAAAAATCCGAACTTGGGGCCGTGTTGTGTTGTGACAATTTCAAAAGTTAATAAAATTGCCGAAAAAATGTTAACGCGTAAAGGAGAGCGTAATTAAGGCGTTGTTGGGCGCATTAACATTAAATAACTCACCCTTATCCGGATATTCAACTTTCCCGAAACAACATTTTTTAGCTTCATAGTTTTTCACGCCGATTTGATTAAAAGCATTTTTTTTTATTTGTAGAATTTTAACAAATTATACTTCCTGACACTTTTAGAATAATTAATTAAAACATTTTTCGTATACTCGTTTGTTAAACCGGTGTATTTGTATATACCTGTTGTTTAAGATATGCTCCGATGGTGGCAGCTTCGGCGGATAATGGACAAAGCCTACACTCATGAATTTGAATTAAAGGTCAAATGTTACAAGTTAAAATGTAGAATCCAAGTTTATTAAATAACATCGGGTCCGAATAAATTACGTAACTAGGAAGTTTATTTAATTTTCTGACAGAATAGATTTTTTTCTATTTCTAGCTTTGTAATTCTAAAGTAATTTTATTCACGCTAACAAGATTGGTAAATAGAATAGTTAAAATACAATGATTCTCTTGCACATTAAAATTAAATTCTAAAAAGTTGGTAATAGTATATCAAGTGTTATAATATTTACGATACAAGTGAGTTAACAACATCATTGGAGATAACTCGCGTGTATTGTACAATATTTTATCTACGTCTAACTATAAAAACACACAATACATTTTAAAAATTATTGTACTTAACTATATACCTATCCTAAAATCAATACTTTTTTTCAAATAATACCATGCATGGCAATCTCAATATGACAGTAAATAATATTGATGTCACTAGTTTAAAAAATGAGCGATTCGGAAACTATTTCCTCTGACATTGAAGAAGAAGCATTCAGAGCCATTTTTGGATTGCTTCCAGCAAAATCGAAACAGAAGTATGAATATACATACTCTAAGTATGAAAAATGGTGCACCGAAAAAAAATACACAACTGTGGAAATGAAAAGGTATTCATAACATATTTTTCAAATTTAGTGCAAAATAAATGTTTTACAAAATATTTCTTTCTCTTTGGTAGTCACCTAAACAAGGAGTGCGGTAATGAAAATGCGTGAGTTAAGAAGCTCTTAATTCACTCAAAATGAGTGAGTTAAAAGCTTCTTAACTCACTGATGCAGATAAAAAATATAAATCAACTATTTTATTATACGACAAGGCGATTCATTAAGCCCACTTCTTTTTAATATAATCATGGACGAAAAAATCAAACAAGTGCGCCATTTAAATGGATACAAAATGGGAGACCGCAATATTACAATTTTGTGTTATTTCGACGACGCATTGCTATTCGCAGAAAATGAGGACGACCTCCAAAGTGTATTGCTTCAATCTAGTAGCAAAATCTTATAATATGATAATCTCTGCATCCAAAACAAAGAGCCTGGTAACATAAAAAGTACCTATCACTTGCAAGATTGTCGTGGCTAACACAATAACACAGCAAGAAATTAAATTTAAATATTTCCGTATAGAGTTATACGGTTAAAATCGGAAAATTAAATTAACTTTCTTTTAATTGTAGGCATGATGTGAAGAATGAACAGGTATCTGCCTAATATAGAGTAGGAAGAAGAAGAACTATTTTATAGTTATAATTTTCATTTGAACTTGTAAAATAAAAGCTTTTATAAAAAAACTTGTAAAATAAAAGCAGAATATAAAAAGACTTATCTCATAAACAAATATATTATGAAAAAATCGGAAAATTAAATTAAATTTCCTTTAATTGTAGGCATGATGTGAAGAATGAACAGGCAATCTGCCTAATATAGAGTACGAAAAAGAAGAAGAAGAAGAACTATTTTATAGTTATAATTCTCATTTGAACTTGTAAAAGAAAAGCTTTGAAAGAATAGCAGAATATAAGAAGATGTGTCTCATAGACAAATATATTATGAAAAAATCGGAAAGTTAAATTAACTTGATTCAATACAAAAAAGAATAATTAATCAAAATTATGTTTCAGTATTATCGTATAGAAACTTATTTGTTTCAATATTTTTATACTGTTTATACTAAAAAAGGAATAAATCAGAAATATTTGTTACTCCTGGAAATAGAATAATTATTTTGATAAAGTATTTTCTCTTATTTATATCTTATCCGGAAAAAAATAACAGTAACAGACATAAGGTTTCAAAACTATTGACGTTTACGGCATGTTTTCTTACATAAATCGATTTATTTTATTTCGCACGTGCTTTGCTTATAGAGCGAGAAATAATCAAAGCAACTGAAGCGGGGAATGTATTCTTTGACGACAATAACAATTCACATCAAAGTTTTTTCCGTATTCGCCTATAAATACAGGACTGGAATATGACTAAAGTTATTTATTTAGTAGATTTATTTTATACAAGGTGTTTCAAAAACATGTGTCATCTCTCGTGGGGAGATTCCTCACGTAAAAATAAGATTTATTTTTCATATCAACAAAGGTCCGTTTCTGTTTTGTATCGCAGCTACAGGGTGTTATAGTCTTATTATTTTTTCGATTTATTATAATTTTCTTCTAAGTACTTTTAGTGTTTCGAATGAAATTTTGAGGGTAAAAGTTACTATTAATGCAACATGTATTAAAGCTAAAAAAGTGTCGACATATTGACCAGGGACGTGCATATGGGTTATCATTAGAATATTTTTCTAAAAAAGCATGTACGCCACTGACTTTTTTTCTTGTTAACGAAATAGTGTAAGCAATTTAATGCCGATTAAAAGTTGTCTCTCGATATTTTGTCGATTTCGGCCTCCTTGATGAGATAAACGCAATTTTATTAATTTGCCATAATCCTAGTCTAACAGCAACCTTTAAAGCAATTTGATATTTACTTATTTAATTTTTAGTACTTATTTAAGACTTGCAAAAGTTTTAAATAAGTACTCATTGATTCCTTATCAAAAAATCTGAAAAAAAATCCCATAAACATGGGTATGGAAATGCATAATTTTAGAGTTACAGAATGTTAAACATTTTTAAAATTATTGATTTTGTAATTATTATCTTACATACCATTATTTTTTATGTTAAATTGCTGTAGGTTGGACTAATAGTAATAATAACTAATGGTAATAATATTTAGTGGCCGGCCTTGGCTCCAGCGTTAGTGTGTCGATCTGCGGAGCAGAAGATACTGGGTTCGATCCCCAGCCAGTACGGTTGCTTTATTTATTTAAATAAAAATATTTATTTATCTAAATAAAGCGACCAAGGAGCCGCCACCTCAAGGAAGGAAATGGCAAACCACCTTGAGTATATTTGCCTTGTACAGCCTCTCAAATAGTGCCGTACGGATTCGGCAATAAACTGTAGGTCCCGTGTGTTGTGAAACACTGATGACACACATTATAAGTACATGCGAGAGGTAACCGATGCTCTATATAGGGTATGGCATTGTAAGTTGAATAATATTTAATAGTAAATTAGGTAAAATATATAATTTATTAATTTTATTTTTATTTTAATTTTATTAATTGTGATTAATAAAATTGCATTTATCTCATCAAGGAGGTCGAATTCGAAACATATCAAGAGATAACTTTTAATTGGCATTAAACGGACTACACAATTTTGATATTAAAAGAAAAAAGTCAGTGGCGCACATGCTTTTTTTTCTCAAAATATTCCAGTGATAACCCATATGCAAGTCCCTGATGAATTTATCGACACTTTTTTAGTATTAAAATATGTAGCAATTATAGTAACTCTTACCCTTAAAATTTCATTTAAATCACTAAAAGTACTTGGAAGAAAATTATAATAAATCGAAATATTATTAAGATTTTAACACCCTGTAGGTACGAAACAAAGCAGAGTCGGACCTATTTTGATATGAAAAATAAATCTTATTTTTACGTGAGGAATTTCCCCACGAGAGATGGTACATGTTTTTTGAAACACTCTGTATATTTTCACTAGCTTTTGCCCGCGGCATTGTCCGCATAAATTTGAGTCTCTTATAACCTTCCTTTATTATAAGTTCCTTGATAATTCTAATTTACAAAAAATAGACATTCCGAATTTTATGTTATTTTATTGTAACCTTAATAGAGGAACCCCATAGTTTATTTTAAAAAATATATATACTTATAAAAAAATTCTTCTGGAAAATCGTAACCTAATATATTACAATAAATCGGGGTAATTTTGGAACAAGGAATAGAAACAAATATTACAAAAAAATAAGAACTGTCATTTAACATCTTTATTAAGCTATTACAAATATTAGCCAAAATACGACATCAAAATTTTAAGCAGTACTTAAGTTATTACACTTTAAATTTGTCCTAAAATAACCTCGTTCGTGGGGGAACTTCGGCGCAGATAAAAATTTTACACATAAATAGCCGTAAAGAAGCATTTTGTACCACAGAAGAACACACAGCAATATAAAAATGAAGCTAAAAAGTTTGAGAAAATAAATTTTCGTAATATTAGGGCAATAATAGATGTATGTTTCTTTTAAAAAACTGAATAACAAAACAAAATAAGATTTTTTAATAAACAACTAACCAATACGGATAGCAAATAAATTAGTTTTACAAATTTCAAGGATTAAGAATCATATCATCATAAGAATAAATAAGAATAAAACAATATTTTTTTTAGATATGTACAACAAAAATTCACAACTTATTGTCTAAAATATTGCGGCAAAAAGAAAGTTCTTAAAAAAAAGAGAAGTCTTAAAAAATAATATTATGTGCACCCTAATTTTGGGGATCCAATAACACCATCGCTTGTTCTTCTCTGATCTGGGTAAACGCCGATATTCACAGGACATATTTTTTTCCTAAAAAAACTTTTATTGACATTAGGTGTACCTTTGCTTTGGATGAAAATCTTTAGTTAAAATTTTAGACTCGGATGTAATAAATTTTCAAATTCTAGACATTTTTTTTTGAAAACCAAAACCACAAAATTAATTAAATTGAAAACAGTTAGATGAGCAGTATCTAAAGAAAAAAAACATGATTTCCTTAATGAATGTATAGGGCCATCGTAATATTGTGGTCTAAGGCACCATACGATGATAATTTTGACGAGATCAATACCTAGACGTCATTACTTGGCCAACACTATCATTTATTTTTTAATTGTTTCACTGCCGTTGTCCTTAAGAAGGTTGTAATTAGCTTTTATACTGAGAGAAAATGATTTTTAAACGGTGTAGTTTAAAATTCGAGAAAAAATATTTTTTTGAAAATAAATTTATGTGTCTGGCAAAATGTTCTATCCTTTTATAATCTTTATATCATCGATTGTCATTCTCCAGCTGTGACATTGCCGCCTTTTTTTTTCGATTATATTGCATTTGAGATAATAAATATAAGTTTATATTATTTTTTATTTGGATGTTTTATTAATCAATTTTAGTTTTTCGTTCTGGAATAGTACTTTATAACAAAAAAAATGTTGTTCTACTTTGTTCGTCTATCTGGTTTTCGACAAGAAAATATTTTGGCATTTACAGTAAAAATTTTGGTATTAAGAAAAAATAGACTCATCCTACACTAAAAAGTATGTATAAAAAGGCATGTCTAGACTCTAAAAGTTTAAAGCCGTAGAAAATGGTAAGTTTGTATTTTTTCTGTGCGAGGAAAGCTTATTTCTGAAAGTCTATTTTATCATTTCAACGTTGTACTAATTTCAGTAAGTAAAGAAGTAAAATTAATAATCTAACATCTATATAATACATATAGTTATTTGTTTTAATTTATTTATATACTTGTCTCACTGCCTTTTGATATCTGAGATGACAGCCAGAAAAAAATTATATTGTAATTTGAAATGTTATTTCATTGTAAGTTTTAACCCTTTTAAAATATACGAAATATCTTTCATCTTAAACAAAATTTACAGATTTATTTACAAATACGCTAAGCACTAAAAGAGGAGAATGGATATACCGGATGCGTCTCGAAAGTGGCTCAACCCCAATAACTTTTTTATTTTTTCAGATAAGAAATCGGAATTTGGTATCTTAGTATATGACATAAATTAGGATTGCTTGACGTATTAAATTGTTTTTTGGTCACTTCCTGTTTCATCGGAAGTAACTACAACTTTTGATTTTTAAATGGCACCCTCGGTATTTTTTTACTTTATTCGATAGAAAATTACATTCTGAATGGAATAACATATCATATGTCAACTTTTGACATTCTGTAATATTAATGTGCCGTATTATCTTATTAATGTCCCTTATTATCTCTTAACGTGTAAAGTTAATATTCTGTAGATATTACTGTACAGTAATAGTATAAAGTGCTACTAATACGACTTGCTTTTATCCAATATTCTTTTTTGAAATTGAACAAGATAATACCATACGATTGAAAAGAAACTGCGTAAAAGACGGCTCGGAAATGACAATCTATAATAATTTTGGCGAGATCAAATCCTAGACGTCATTTACTTGGTCCATACTCTTTTTTATTTATTAACTGCAGTTACTGCCAGTTAGCCTTAAGAAGGACGTAATTTTATATGGTTTAAAAATAATTTTTAAATGGTGTAGTCTAAAATTCTAAAAATAATTCTTTGTGTGTCTGATAACTTTCATCCTTTTTTAGTCTTTCTATGTTAGTATTATTTTTAAGTTTTATGTCAAGTGTTACTTATGCCGTTTCTTTTTCATACTGTATATATATATATATTACCTTCTTAATTATTTATAAAATAAATTTAGTACACATGTAACATTGTTAAAATATTTAATTTTACATTATATCTAAATAAATCGGGTCATGGGTGCCATTCCCAGCCATTAATGATAACGTCTGGACCAATTTTAATGACCTATGACTTATTGAATTGGTCTCCATCCCGAATAGCAGAATAACTTGTTTCTATTAATTGATGTTGCAAATCAGTAACATAACTAAACAATATAGAATAGAACTTTACCTGAAAATAACAGAAAAATAGCATATCAAAACTAGCAAAATATTGAAATTGATAGAAAATACACTTGAATCAAAATGTAAGCAAAAATATAAAAAATAAATAACAACTATTCATGTGAATTATTCTAGATCAGTAAACCGTACCAAAAGATTATTTAGGATTGCTGAGTTTTTTGGAAAAAACGGATATTTTTGAAAATCAATTTTATTTTTTCCTGTCGTTACTTTTTAGAAAATCAAAAAACTAACTGCACATTCTCATAGCCACTTTATTAAGGCTATCTAATAGTATTTTTAGATTTTCAAATCAGGTGATAATTTGTAAGATACAGAGGCCAACCTATTTTTTTTTCAATACGGACCTGCATTTTTTATTTCATATTTTGAAAGGACTCGCTCTCCTGAGTACAATGATATGCCACACTTAATATATATTTTTTGTTTTGGAAATTTGAACACAATTTATTTAAACTAATTTCAAGCTCGGCTCTGTGTTTTTTTTAATATTTAATATATTCATCGTTACAATATTGTGATAAGCTTTCAAACTTAACAGTGACGTGGGTTGAATTCGGAAAATCAAATGCAATAAAATAATAAAAAATAATATATATAAAATGTAATATAAACAATCAAATCATTTCTCCGGAAGATGGATTGGAAATGGTAGAGCAGTATAATGGCCAGCGAGGTACCTGGACCCTCCGATGACCTTAAATAATTCGACAGGTACAAATTTTATAAAAAAAGTGAAATCAACACATCTCGGCAGTTACAATAAAGAGTACAAAATGCATTCGAAAATATAAGAAGATCTATTCAAAAGCTATAAATAAAATTGAACGAAAAATAATAATTTGTGCTATAGGGAGGGTGGTAACCCTTTTGAACATGTAGACTATGTAAAGCATTACTAGTTTGTAGAAGGTTAATTTATTCATAGTAACTACGATTAATATTATGCGAATTATTGGATCGTACACTGAGAATTTCAAATTCACAATAAGAAAAGTCAAAAATAATATCTTTAAATTGCTGATCTGGATATTATTTATTTGTATCTTTCAATTGGCTCAATTAGCACTGATCAATATTGTTACGATGAATATAATCAGATTAAATAATTTAAAAAACAGAGCCGGACTTGAATTTTTTTTAAATAATAATTAAATAGTTTTGTTGCTGTTAAGGTACCCAAAACAAAAAAAAGTATAAAGTGTGGCATATCATTGTACTGAGGAGACTGAGTTCTTTCAAAATCTGAAACAACAAATGCAGGTCCGTATTTAAAAAAAACAAGTTAACCTCTGTATCTCACAAATTATCAGCTAATTTGAAAATCTAAAAATACTATCAGATAGCCCTAATAAAGTGGCTATGTGCAATTAGTTTTTTGATTTTCTAAAAAGTAACGACAGGTAAAAATAAAATTAGTTTTCAAAAAAATCCGTTTTTTCCAAAAAACTCAGCAATCCTTGAAATTTAAAAAAAAAATTAATGGCATCTTGGTGAACAGCCCAAGGCGCAACTCTGCCCCAATTTAACCATCTATTACGGTTTCCGAGATACCAATGCTCGTACCTCGAATTTGTAGCACCCTGTATATTTTATTTATTTATTAATATCTCTGAAACTATCGAAATATATTTTCTCATATCTCGGGATTATGTAAAGTAGCCTAAAATAAGCCAAAAATACAATACTATACACTATACAGGGTGTTCCATTAAAAAAAAATTATCCCGATCGACTCAAACTTTTTTGAGCCACTCTATAGAAGTTAAAATATTTTCCTGAAATATATTCTATAATATACTTTAGGTTTGCACTTAAACAAAATTCAAAAAAGTTTTTTATTCTAGGAGCTACAGATGCCCAACGCTCTATTGCCGGACTCTGTATTTTTTCCATTATCACTCTGGTTCGGAGAAAAATGACTTTATTATAGGAGAGGTAAAAAATAAATTAAATTTGTCAACCTCCCCAATCTCATTAAATCGGTTATTAAGTCGAGAAATTACATTTTAAAAGACATTAAACAGATCAGCCACATCAATCTGTAGCGCACCGCTCTTAAGCAACCCAATGGTTTGATTTACTTCCTTTAGTGTTATGTTAAATGACAACTGTTCATATTGTAGATGACAGCATAACCACAATATTGCGAACTGTCGTGTAGCAATACACAAACAACACAGTTCTAAACAGAAATAAACTGTACATTTTGGCGATAATTATTTTTATATTTAATTTATAGATTATAAAAAAATATATGTTTGGGTACAATTTTTTATGATTTCTACCAGTATTTGTTTTAAACACAAACGACATGGATATTAATAGATGAACCACATTGATTCTGGAAAAATGTTTTCCTATCGAAAACGCAATTATCCTTAATTTACATATAATAATATATGTTCCTAACAAGACGGAACATGCATTACAAAATGATAATCCACAGGTCACGTATTTATGTTTCCTCAAAACATTTAAGAAGTGTCGCCGCGAATGACTTAATGCCGGCAAAAGGGCACGAATCCTGGGCATAGCTACCGCCCACGCGTTCCGACAGAGCCACTGCGGTACAGCTGTGTGAGAATGCAGCGTTTTCCAGAAAGTGGGCTCTGTCGAAAATGCCGCCATCCAAACAAACACACCCACACGAACGAACAAGTTTTCCTAAACGAGAAAAATATCTAGTGAGCCACGCAAACTTCAAACGCCGATTAATTATACGTTGCGGTTTTTTCCTCAGTATTTTCATAACGTTTTTAATGCGCGTGGGATTATGTTTCAAATAGTGTAGGGGTCAGAATACTTATACAGGGTGGTGCATCTCATTCGCCTCGGTGGATTATACGAAAACGGAAAGATGTAGAAAAAAAATATTTTATGGGTATATGTGGGAAGGCAATGTGCATAATTTAAAATTATTTTGAAATGTACAGGGTGGTCGAAATTGGTCTGTTTTAACAGAGAAAACCTATTTCCTGACTAGATAGAGCAAAACCGACATAGATATCATAGGCTCGATTTCTGAGACATGTTTAGTTATTAATATTTTTACTGCCAACTGAGATACGGGGTCTTTTTGAATTTTTTACCATTTCGAAAATTGCCTATAACTTTTTTATTTCGTGGAATAATAAAATTCTATAAAAACGTTCTTAAGGCACTTTTTAAAGCACACTCGTAGTTAGTTTTTTCTATGTTAGCTCTTTTTGTCAGAAGTAATAAAAAATATATATTTTTAAATGGAAATCATAGTTGGCTTTGAACTTAAAAAAATGGTGGCGTTTAACCTTTTCCAACGATATAAAGTTATGAGTATGTATTTCTAAGAATGAGAGAAATATTGTGGTTTTTTATCTTTATATCGAAGCGGGCCTTGATTTTGTGTTGACTTATTTGCCTAGGTATTTTTTATCACAATTTATATTCTATTTGAAAAGATAAATTAACATTCTATATCAGAAATTTAAAGAAAGCGTCCATTCTTCTCAAAGAGACCTGGTTTAAATTAAAAAAGGTAGAAAAAATCGAGACTTTGAGTCTTTTTTCTACCTTTTTTAATTCTATATCAGTATTAGTAATTACAATTGAAATCGATACAATAAACAAAGAACAAAACTAAAAAAAATATTTTTTGAGTGACGAATATAGTTTTCTAAAAAAAACACAAAGATATTCAAACAGCATCTCCTTGTTGAATACAAAATAAACATCTTTTGCGCACAGAGTTACAGAGATTTATTAGGCGAACTGGTGTAATAAGCCCAAAAGCTTGCCTGGTAGCCTTCTGCAATTCTTCTCTCGTCCCAATGGTTCTTCCCTTATATAGGGTCTTTTAATTTCCCCCATAAAAAGTGGAAAGGGGTTAAATCACAGGACCTAGCAGGCCAAGATATGGGGCCCCTTTTTCCAATCCAATTCTCCATTTAATAGTTCACTTGTAACCCTGGTGTTTTAATTATAATTGGTAATACTAATATAGAATGTTGATTTACCTTTACAAAAGTATTTAATTATGCAGATAAATAAAAATAAGGAATATTAAATTGTAATAAAAAATAATTAGGTCAACACAAAATCAAGGACCGCCTCGATACAAAGACAAAAAACCCTAATATTTCTCTCATTCTTAGAAATAAATACACATAACTTTATATCGTTTGAAAGGGTTAAACGCCTGCATTTTTTTAAGTTCATAGCCAACTATGATTTCCATTTAAGAAATTATATTTTTTATTATTTCTGATAAAAAGAGAAAGTATAGAAAAAAACTGAATACGCCACTAAATTGTGATTAAAAAGGTGCCTTAAGAACGTTTTTACAGAATTTTATTATTTTGCGAAACACAAAAGTTATGGGCAATTTTCTAAATGGTAAAAAATTCAGAAAAGAAATTTCCGTATCTCAGTTGGCAGTGAAAATATCCCCAACAGGTGGTTTACACCATTAAACGTGACTCAGAAATCGAGCCCATGACATCCATATCGGTTTTGCTCTATCTAGACAGGAAATAGGTTTACTCTGTTAAAACAGACCAATTTCGAGCACCCTATACATGGTGTGTCAGAACGAAGATCCATACCAAAGTTATATTTTTTTCTTGTGGAATACCCGGTATTTTATTTTATTTTTGGATTCTTGATTAATTGAGTAATATTTGCGAAATATCGCTTTAGTTAACTCCTACAATTTCAGCTATTGCAACTTGCCGATAGCCTTGCTGAGACAGTGTTACTATCTGCCTCTATTAAACTGTGAAATAGTGTTTCTGGGCACTTGAAGGCCAAAACAATGGTCAAATTTCTTCTGAAACCCAAGAGACCACAAATTGAAATGTGCAAGAATCTGTAATAATATTAGGTCTTAAAGATAAACATTGTTTACCATATCCATTATAACAAAAAAAATGTTTATTACAGATTATCAAAGTTATGTATAAAAAAAAGATTCTTTAAATTCCTTTCTGTATATTTTTAAACGATATATGCAATAATTTTGGCCATGTGTGTATTTACGGCTTATAGTATTTTTCATCTTGTTTTTATAGTTTTCTTGCTTATTATTGCTTTTCTTTCTTGTTTTTTAGTATCTGTTTACTAGTGATATGGAATCGGTATTCCCATCAACTGATGTCTAAAAGAGAAACAACAACATTTAGTAAATAATCAAGAGAGTTGTGGTAAAAGATATCCACGTAAACAAATCCTCATAAATATTCAGATGGCGTTTCTATTTGCAAAACTTGTTACACGAAAAGTACGTGAATATTTTTCTCATTGCCGCTTTATCTTAAGCCGACAATCTGAATCTAAGTCAATAATAATTTTCGTTCAACAAACAACCCTGTTGAAAATGTACACTACGACCCTGCGCCATATTTTACTGCTAAACAAACATTTTGAGCGCGTTTTCAAACCAAGTCTAGCGCAATTCTCACAAAAGCGTTTTATAATGAGAAATATCGAGCAAAAATTTATTGCTGGAGGTGTAGTATTTGATATAAAGAGAGCTCATTAAAATAGAGAATATCGAGATAAATTTCCAGATCTAAATTATTTCTGACGGTATTTTTTAGAAAAATGTTTGATTTGTAGTTCGTTTTAAAGTAAAATATTGAAAAAAACTAATAATTTACAAGAGATGTTTCCTGCCTTTTAAATGTTATATTTTACGTAGCTTTTAAAATTTGTTTGAAACATTTCTTTGTTTTTAAAAATAATCTTATAGCTTACTGATTCAAATCGAATGATATGATTCAAATCGAATGGTATTTTAAAGAATATTTTTCAAAAGTTGGTTCTAAATATCCATACCGTTTTAGAAAAAATAAAAAAAAATATAAAAATGTAGTTTTTTAATGTAATTTTTCCCCAAAAAAAATCCTAAAAAAACTAAAAGTCCTAAAAATTAAAACGTTATGGTAATATAATTTCGAATTCATTTTTTGATGGATCGTTATAATTTATTTTGATTAACGTCATATTTTTTGATGTTAAAGTATCACATTTTCCGATAACTATTATCACCCTTTCCGTAGCATTGAACTAAATAAATTTTGTGCTTCTTTAACATTTTAAAACAGCAAAAAATATAACTTTAATTAAAATTCTGTCAATAATAATCTATCAAAAAATTATCACGAAGTTATATTACCATAGAAAGGCGTTTTATTTTTACTAGTTCAAAAATTCAACTACATTTGTTTTATACATGTTTTTCTTATTTTTCTCTAAAACGGTATGGAAATTTGGAAAAGTATAAACAGGAATTACCATTTTAGAACAAGCAAAAATTTTTATGAAGACAATCCGCGGACATACTGTAGATATAAATATGTTATTCATCGGCAGTGCCGTTTTTACGTAGGGACCCGACGCGCGACGGGCCCCGACCAAAGAATTAAGGGCCCCCTTGAGGGCCCCAGCTTCAAAAAGGTATCAAAAACGATAACATCATTTTTTTAAAGCTTATAGTAATACATTTAAATTGAAAAACGAATGCAATTTGACGTAATAAAACAAACCCCGAACGAATGTTTACATATATTTAATGGCAATTTATGATGACAAAGTGATGGGAATACCGGTTCCACATATAAGCCGCGTTACTTTCGCGACCGTTCCAGTTAAATACCGCGATTTTGTAAGAGGGGCCCCTTACAAAATCGCGGTATACTCTTATATAGGTCCAAGAATAAATAATAATTATTCGAATATAAAAAATAATAATTATTCGATATTCTAAACAAAGAAAATTAGCCCTTGATTTAATTTCGTAAATAGAAAAATTCCATTGACAATTACTGGGGCCTAATAATTGATAATTAAGTAAATATCTGCTTCCATTTATACTGTGTTTAGTTTGCGTATACTTATGGTTTGCATACTCTAACTACAAATTGCTTTATAACTACTGAACACATAGTGGCCTGTTTGCCAGTTGAATAAAAAATTACTTATTAGGATTTGGAGGCCCCCTAGAAGAAGAGGCCCGGGGCGGACCGCCCCTTTCGCCCCCCCCCCTTAGTCCACCACTGAGTGAAGCTGAATAAATAGACTTTGTTGGGCATATATTGATACTAGACTCTAGATTATTTGGGATTATTATTACAAATATAAAAAAACTTGCGTTTGAATTTGCTACTAAAAATCACGTTCCAAATAGATTTACAAAAGAGGGCAGTGCTGGCCGTGAGTGGCTGAGAGGATTTTGTAGTCGGCATTTTGAAATATCCCTGCGGCAGCCAGAAGCTGCTAGAGATATGGCATTTAATAAGTTACAAATCCAACATTTTTTATACCCTTGAAGTGACTCTGGAAAATAAGAAAATAATATCATTTATATCAATTTATATTATAATTATTGTTTATAATATAGTTTATAATCATTTATAATAGGACAAAATATAATATGGACAAAAGTAGTCTATCCATAGTGCAACATAGTGCAAAGGTCTCCAAAAAGTTTTGCAAATACGGAAAAAGTTTTGCGAATACAATTTGGATCGATAACCAGCGCTGAAAAGTATAGGAAATTTTGTGCCGCCAGCTGTGATTTTTCCCGCCATTTCTTCTAGATGCTTTACCTTCAGCCACCCTAAGATGGTATTTCACGAAATTGGATGATTAACAGCTGAATCATTTGTTTGGTGGTTGAAGAATTTTCAAAATTGTGTTAAGGCATCTCTAGAATCAAAAGTTTTATTAATTTTGGATGGGCACCCCAGCCATAAATCACTAAACGCATTGACATTTGCTAAAAACAATGGAAAAGTAATGTTGTGCTTTCCTGTGCATGGCACACATTGTATGCAGGCGCCCAATGCCTGTTTCTGTGGTCCTCCGAAGACATTTTATAATCAGGAAAGTGCAGTCTGGCTGAAAAATTATCAAGGGATGTGTAATTATACAGAATCAAATTGGCGAGCTGTTCACTTTTGCTTATGTAAAAGCAGCCACAATAAGAAACGGTATAAGCGAATTGTTGAAAACGGGCATTTGTCCATTCAACCCAAATATATTCCCTGGCGATTTTTTGAGGCAGCTGAGACAAAAAATAATAGATTATTGGAGCCAAGTAATATAGAAAAATAAATATTTAATCAACCAGAAACATCAGTCAGCAATGAAATAGAAGAAAGTAGCTCTGTGGAAGAAGTGGTGCAACAAGAACAAGTTTAAATCAGCAATGAAGTAATTGACGCTAGAAGAAATGTAAGAAAAATAATAATCTAAAAAAATCCACGCTTTAAAAAAAAATATCCTGCAGGAAATTTCGCCAATGCCTAAACCAAGTGGAACTAGAAAAAAATTCACAGTCCTTTACAAAGATGCAACCGGGGAGGCATTGAAAATGATGAATAAAATCGTAAAAATATGATTAGTGTTAATATGAGTGTATTACATACATAATATGTTTAAATAACGAACTTAACAAAAAACAACAGATTTAAAGATTCACTGAAAAAGTAGTAATGTTAAAATTAAATAAAACATTATCAATAATAATTATGCGATCGCACCTATCCGTAAAACAAGCAAGCAAAAAAAGAATTCTTACGGAAAGTTACACTTTACGATATAATTTTTTAACTGTTAAAGGCAAACCCCATTTAAACACAAAACTTTTTAATACCTACTACTGTATCTAAAAGACTTTTTTTTAAATTACTAAATTCTTAGCCACGCTTCTGTTTTTCTTGGCTGTTGTGCGTCACGTCACAGATTAACAGGCCCATGTTTGCACCACAATGCGATGCTGCAGACCACTAGGTAGACCGGTCGTAGAAATTTATGTTATACAACTTGTAGCCAATCAACACAAATATTATCAAAAACTTTTTTTCTTTTAAAATGTGTTCAGATTTTGTAAAAAGTAAAAGTCAAAATCGCAAAACTTAAATTTGATATGAGTTTCTTAGTTTTTAACTAATATAGTGGCGAATTACAAAAATTCCTTTTCAATGATAATTAATGAGTTAAATAAAATAATTTAATAAATTACTAGCTTTTTCTCGCGACTACGTTCGCGTTACACCTCAAATCGTTCATGCATTGATTTAAATGATTTTTTACTTCTTTATAGAGAGCTAGTGAGCATAGACGTTTTTTATTTTTAATCTTTTTTTTATTTATTAAGAGCACTAATACTCTCTTTATAGGTTATTTTTTATTCTTTGAAGGATAATTGAGGAAGATATATTTCGTTATGATGTCACTAAATAAACCCTTGTATAAAATGTTATACTGTCTGGTTTATAATGTTATAATATTGTATTTTCGTACAGCAAACTTTCATTCCCTATTCTACTCCCTAAGGGTATAAATTTCATAAATTCGCTTTACCTTTGTGCCCATTTTTATGTGTATAATCCAGAGGGTTTTATATAAATTTTTACTAACTTTACCCATTTGGTTGATGAATTTCAAAAATTTCTTCTAATTCTTTTTGTAGGATTTCATTCTTCTAGACCAAATAGTAAGGAATTTTCATACAACAAACTGTTCCGAGATAATTTTACTCTCTAAGAGGATGAATTTCCTAAAATCGCTTTGTGTAGCTAATTCACTAATGTCGTTTAAACGAACCTTTGTGCTAATATTTATGTATCTAAAGCTGGCGGCATGAACTCACTCTAAAATATCTAAAAACGTAATATATAATCTAACTGACACACCACTGACAATGACAAATAATTTATTTCTGGAGGTATTGTGTGTAGGTGTTTTTCAGGTATGTTTTAGTATTTAGTCGTTTTACACAAAGAAATAGCCATTAAGCACTATAAAAATACTTCATAACAAATCTACACATATATACCTTTCATTTAAAAAAAGAATCATCAAGATTGGTAAAGCGGTTTCGGCGGGATGGATGCAACAAAAAAACCCTTTGAGCTTTTATATATGTATGGATTAATTATTTTTCCAACATATTTTACTTTGCAAATTTTTATAAATATTCAGACTCGCCAATATCGTACTCCACCGTGTCCAGCCTGTTTAGCCAAACGTAGGCCGATTCCTCTTCGGCGGCGTCGTGACCCTGGCCGAAGGAAGAGTCTTGAAGACGCTCATCCGCGCATAGGAATAAGTTGACTGCGTAGCGTATTGCGTATTAATCGATTCTGAAACTTTCTATCTCGTGTATAACATGTTACGCAAGTTTATTATTTTAATCTCGATTTTAATAGATAAATGTGTGAAATGCCACCTGAATATCTTCCGCCATGACATGTTTTTACTTTTTTGTTATGGTAAAGTGATTTGTATAAACTTTATTCAATAACGTATATTTTCCTCCATTTGTGATTTTTTAATTTTAAGCGAAAATTAAGTATAACATTTTAGGAAAAAGAAACACTGTAATATTTAAAAGAATAAGAAGAAATTAGTCTTATTTTGAAAGGAAAATATAGAAAAAACTCTTTCTATAGAAAAAGTCTTTATACTAACCAGAATCCGGTGACATATACGCGGTCTCACCGGAAACATTACTTATTACTTCGCATAACTTGAAGAATATCTACTTTTAATAATGAACACTTCAGAAATACACCAGTAAAAACATTTATTATTTGAGATTAAAACTCGAATTAAATTATAAATATTAGTTACCTATGTTGTTATAGCTTTTATAGGCCTGTTTAACGACTTAATAAGTTACCTAGCGAAAAAATCTGTGCGCGTACCTACCACTATTGTTACAGGTTAATTCGTTAAAGAAATATGTTACACAAGTTAAAAACGCTAAAATTTTAATGGTATTACTTGTGCATTATTGGCCTTATAATGTAATTTGTTGGAATTATATCTTCTTTAAATATAATTAGACTTTTTAACGACTTTTAAGTTACCTAGGAAAAAATCTGTGCACGTACCTACCAGTATTGTTACAGGTTAATTCGTGAAACAAATGTGTTACATATTATTCGTGGTATTAGTGGTATTATATTGGAATCAGCTTGGCATTAGTGGGGCATTATATGAGAAATTTTGGTATTTAATTTGTATTTTTGGCATTACTTTGGCATTAGTATACAGACATTTGTCAGCGGTTTACTCCTTGTAGATAATCAAAAAGTTTTTTGATAAAATTTGCTTTTTATGTCAGATCATTTCTATGAAAAATTACATTAGATTTTTATTAAAGACGCTGGGTAATTAAAACATTGACTAATAAAGCTTGTCCACTTTAAATAAGGGGTCACGAAATATCCTCCTTGGAGTGTTTGGGTTAAGGGGTGTATAATAAATTAATCGTTGTTTTATAATAAAAACCATAAAACATTTATTTGTGAGTAAAATAATGCAATGGTTGGATATCTCTCCTTTATAATTAGGTGACTAAAAATACACTAAAATAATTAGAAAAAAAATCTTGTACTTATTTAGTAATTACGTCAATATTAATTAATTGACTTTCTAGTCTATTTTATTTTATGTACAAATATATTATTAAATTTTAAGCATTAAGTAATAAAACACTTTGTGCCCTCTTATATCGTAAGAGGTTACGAAATATACTCCTGGTTACACCCCTTACAGAAAACAGTGTAAGGGGTGTAAATAAATTGTATAATCACTGTTTTTTATAATAAAAACTATAAAACATTTCTTATTTGTGAGATTAAAAAAACAAAACAATGCATTGGTTAAAATAAGTACATTCAATACATATGTATGTGTTATAACATAATATAGCCATTACTATTATACTATTATTATTAAAATAATATGTGTGTAACATATTTCTTTAACGAATTAACCTGTAACAGACATTTATATGCCCAGTATATTTTTGTTTAACAAACCAATCAGGAAAAATCCAAAACCTACCGTTATAGGAGGTATAAGATGATTAAACTTATATAATGACAACTACTTATCGGATAACAAATTAATTACTACTGTCAGCTAGTTCAGCTACTGTCTAGGTAGAATATATCTAGAGTACCTACACCTACCTATGATGTCAGTAGATTAAAGCTTATTTTGACGTTACCTCTCACTTCGGTGTCACAAGCTGAATTTTTCAGGGATGGAAGTACAGTACATGATATGGGGACCCTTATTCCGAAAGTAGTACAAAATTAGACCGGGTAAAAGGGCACTATCATCAAAAATCGATATATTAATACCACCGTATAGAGAAAACAAATACTTATTTTTTGATCCAGTACACAAAAAAGTCTTCGTAGGGAGTAATTTTTTATAATTATGTACAAAAAAAACATTTCCCTTAGCGCTTATGACCAAAAAAAACTTTAAACATGAATAATCAATTCAATCATGCGAAAATTTGGTTTAAAAATAGATTTTTTTAATATAACTTTCATTTAACGAAAAACTAAGGCCTAAATGAAAAAAAGAAACAATTTAAAAGTTTCGCTTATGTCTTGATAAGGTATCAAAGCAAACCCCATATTTTTTGCTTTTAAACTAATAAAGATATATCAATAAACAATTAGCGATGTAATGGTTTTTGCGCGCGCTGGCCGACTGCCGCCGCTGCGCCGAGATTTCCTATACCCTTGTATATATGACGTCATGTTGTGGCAAATGTAGCATTTTAATTCGATTTGGGCTCCCTTATATAGGATAACAGAAACATTTTCAATGTTAAAAAAAATGACTAGGAAAACAATAACCGGAGTTGTAACAATTGCTCCTAATTTGGAAGAACCGAAGGGGAAAGAAGAATAGAAAAGGCAAGGAAATATTCGTCAACGTAGAAGAAAACTTTTAAATCAATCTTGTTCCATTACACAAACAGAAAGTGATGTAGAAGGTCCGTTTGCAGCCGATGACAATGAGGAAGATGTAGCTTGTCTTTACGGCCTGGATTAGTTGCATGAATGCAAGAATTGGGCACATTGTGAATGTGTAAGAGTATCTCCGACGCAAAAGAAATATTAATTTCCAATATTAATTGTTTATTTAGTTACTTTCTTTCTCGATATATTTGTGTTATGTTGTTATTACCATTTTTCATAAGCACATATCACTTTAAACCTCATAAACGTGTGAGGATTTACGCACATACTTGTTGTAAAATGACATAGTTTAACGTTTCCTTTTATTTTTTTGTTTTTAATAGAGATGGAATATTTTCAAGTTTATCAATAAAGATTATCCGAAGGAATGTGTAACAATCTTCCCACTGTGATATTTCGAATGGCTTCTGCAAAGCAGGTCTTTTTCACCTTCCCCTATATTTTAAGAAGTGTATTGATTTTTCATTTCCATTGGCTAGTTTTAAAAAACAGCGTTCGCCACGTTTCCCATCAAACCAAGCCTATAGTAACTGATAGATATGATAGATAGATTCTAATCAAAATATTTTGGCCCCATTATTGTTCTACTGCTATGTTTTACAGCTTCTGGGTATGGCAAAGAAACAATACACCTTCATTCAATTGTACGTGGAAATATTTTTTTGCTGAAATGTAACTAAGAGAATTATTAAATTCTTTAAATTAATAGTATAAAAAAGCAGAATATTATATTCTATAAAAAGCACGATGTTGTTCAACCTAGGAAATATTAATAATTATTTTTAGTCCATTAAAAATTTGAAATTTGATATACCTACGAAATGATAACGCGAAAAAGGTTTATAAATTTTGCATTAAAATAAAAAACAATGTGCTAAAAGCTTTTAGCATTAACTATAGAAAAAAATAAACATGTATTAATATTTTCATATAACTTTCAAAATAAACCCTAATAGCTTTTATCACATGGTTTTTATGTCAATGCAGTACATACAGGGTGGTCCATCGAAAACGTTCCGCAAGGCATAACAGCCAGGGTATTTTTTTTTCAAAAAATCCAAAAAACACGTCAATTTTGTTTGTGGGGGACAACTTTTGACCCAAAAATGATTGTAAAATCTTCAACCCTTTAAGCGGGGGTGTCATCCCCCAACTTTTTTCAAATGGGGAAGGGGGTTGAAGTGGCGCCGCAATAAAAAGGGCTTTCTATTCTCTATATTTCCCCGCTTCGTTTTTAAAAATCGGTCGAGTCATTTTGAAAATATGAAGGATTGAAATTTGAAAAGTACTTTTTGCAAAAAAAACTCATAAATTGAATTAATTAAAAAAAAATAACTTATTAATGAAGCAAATGCTGAAAATGTTGCCTGTCAATCTCCATACAGTAATACAAATTATTCTCAAACCGTTCTCGAACATTCTGAAGAACTTACGGGTTACTTCGCGACAAACATCAATAATTCGTCTTCTCAGGTCTTCTAATGAGGCGGGTGGAGTGCTATATACTTTACTTTTTATGTCTCCCCATAGAAAAAAGTCTAAAGGAGTCAAGTCAGGTAACCGGGGAGGCCACTCAATTGCAACCCTTCGTCCTATCCACCGACCGGGAAAGTTATTGTTCAAAAATTACGCACATTTTGAGAGCAATGTGGAGGTGCACCGTCTTGTTGAAATATTAGTTCCGCTTCAACGTATCCAGAATTGTTCTCTATGATGTCAGTTAGAGCTGGGTCGATGGTATTTTCCAGCAAATCCAAGTACATATCATCTGTTGGATTTCCATGAAGAAAAAAAGGACCCACAATAGAATTTCCAAAAATACCAATCCACACGTTCAATTTCTGAGGGTTTTGTGTGTGCACCTCGTGAAAAACCGTGGGGTTGTCCTCAGCCCAGTACCGACAGTTGTGCCGATTAATTACACCGTTCAAAAAGAAAGTACACTCATACGAAAAACGCACATTAAATAGGAAATTATTATCATTGGCCACTCGTTCACTCATAGTTTCACAAAATTGCAAGCGACGATCAAAATCGTCTTCGTTGAGTTCTTGTACCAACTGAGTTTTGTACGGATGGAAGTTGTGTTTTTTTTAATATGCTTTGGACACTTGTACGATTCACGCCGGTCTCATTGACTAATTTTCTTGTACTCAGCATACTATCCATGGCAACTTGGCCCAATACGAATACCTCCATAGCTTCATTTACTACAGGATTTTTCCTCTGCCTCTTTTTATTCATAACGAAACCAGTTTCTTCCTACTTACTCGCGAACAATTTTGCCATAAACCTGTTTGTCAGGATGGCGTTCATTGAATATCTGCGCAACCCGATTGCCACATTCATTATTTTTAAAATTTAGTTCGATTATTTCCACTTTTTCTGCAAGTGAGTACACTATAATTGTTAAAAAGTTTAACGATATTGAGAAGAACTTCAACGCACAAGTCACAGAACAGCTATCTAGCAACTACTCCACCTGAGCGTTCAACCTTGTGGCAAGTGAAAAAATGCGTAAACATCTAGAAATAATAAGAAAAAGCAGCAAATTGGTTGAAAGAATTTATCCTTATCATTTACTCTGTTAAATGTTTAAATAAACTTTTCAAATTTCAATCCTTCATATTTTCCTAATTCCGATTTTCAAAAACAAAGCGGGAACGTATAGAGAATAGAAAGCCCTTTTCATTGCGGTACCACTAGACCCCCCTTTCCATTTGAAAAAAATTGGGGGATGACTCCCCCGCTTAGAGGGTTGAAGATTTTGCAATAATTTTTGGGGCAAAAGTTGTCCCCCTCTCAAACAAAATTGACGTGTTTTTGAATTTTCTGAAAAAAAAAATTACCCTGGCCGTTATGCCTTGCGGAACGTTTTCGATGGGCCACCCTGTATAAACCTTTATGGATTATTATTTTGTTCATTTAATCTACAAGGAATTTATTATATTTTTCGTTTGACGCTATAATACCAACTTTTTGCAACTTGCAAAATATCTTTACTGGAATTGACGCTAAATTAATATTATCTAGGTATATAAACTTAATTAAACTAAGTTAAACTAAATCATAGTTTGCTTGAGTGACAATACTAAAACTAACTTTTTAAAAACTCTTCTACCGGCAAAGTTTTATGAGGTTTTCAGCTTCCGAGATATGGAGCAATCAATTTAATTTAAAATTCAAAAATCTTTTTATAACTTTTTATAAAAAAAACACTGAGATAAAATATAGAGTAATGAGTCGTTATATACCAATTCCACTATAGATACTGGAAGGATTTTGGACTTCCATTATGTTTATTTATTATAACTTAGACCGTGCACACATGAAGCGTCTCGAACTCTACTTCCTACGTAAGTAATAGTATTTTAAAATTTGTGGCTTAATTTAGAATTTTCGAATTTTCTTTCTAAATTAAAAATGAAAGTTTAATTTTAGGCAGTTTTCATCTGTCAATTATACGAGGTTATTATTTATAATTATATGTTATTATGATTATACGATAATCTGTCAATTATACCCAAACCAAAACAAAATGTTGACATTTTGGTGAAAATGTGATACACCCTGTGGAATATGGTAACAAAGGAAGGAATTTAAACATTCTATGATCTAGTTTTTTCTTGATTATTTGCTTTTTTGATTTATCTCCATAGCTTTATGTTTATTGGAGATATATCCGCTATTAACATTTATTATATATTATTTTTTTTGTTTATATTAACAACAATTTAAGACAGTAACGATTTGCAGTAATTTTAGCATTGATTTTGAGTCCTCATCGACACACTTTTAAAATAGTGTTTATTGTTTTGTAATGTCACTGTCATTTCAAAGTCATATTATTATTGCTTATTGCTCATTGACGTCTACTCTATTAGAGATAGTTTTAAGTTTAGAAGTATCAGCTATTGCTGTTTTATTTGATCATAGTATAGATCAACTTTTGGACTTAAAACCATATCTGCTAGAGTAACTGCCCAACAGGCAATATCGACAGTGACATTACATAAATCATAAACACTATGTTATAGATCAAAAGCAAAGGCATGGTTTTAATGTAAAAAATACGATAAAATGTTAATGTCTCCTTCAAAAGCGAATATCTGAAAAAAATAAAGCTACTGAGATGAATCAAAAAAACAAACTATCGAGAAAAGATACATTTAGATAATGATTTTTAAATTTCTTGCTTTGTTAACGTCCCCACAGGGTGTTTTATTTTACCTCGTGTAATTGACAGATGGCAACTTTTTTTTAATTTAGAAAGAGACACTAAAAAGTTAAATCAATTAGCGACAAATGGCTTAAAAATTCATCAAAATCAGGATACTCGAACACCATACATAAAACTAGAACATTTTAAAGTGCCCGTTTTTCGTGCCACTGAGCTTATAAACACAACTTGAGTAAATCATTAGAATCATACTTTGAAAATAAAAATAAGTGAATATAAGTAAAATGAGATAAGATAAGAGATTATACAGGGTGAGTTTTCTACGATGTTCTTTATGGGTATTTGGGAAGATAGAGAGTCGGTTAAATGGGGAAAGAAATGCGAAATTTTCGAAAAATTACTGAGTTATAGTCAAGTCTGTCATTTTAAACCATTTCACTTAGTTGGCCATGGAAACAAGTTCAATCGTCGTTACCTTTAGAAATGCAAAACTGTCACATCCGATCTTTGTAAATTAAAATAAACAAAAATTGTAAATATGAATTTTTTAAATGAAGAAAAAAAAGCGTGTAGGACTATTGGTTCAACTTTTCTTGGCCATACATTTTTGAAGATACGTTGACCGGTGAAACGTTACTTACGTTTTTTAGAGAACATTTTTCAAGACATGTTAGAAAAATTAAATGTAGACAGTCGCGTACCAATAGAGTGATTCCAACATGACTTTCATTATGACACCACCCCCCCACCGTTAATAAAAGAAATATTAAAAATTATTTATATTATTATTATGCAAACTCAGGGATTGGAAGAGGTGAACCAATTGCATGGGCCTCTTCGATGAATTAAGAGAGGCACTCGAAGAGGCGGTACGGGAGAACATTTTCTAAAATAAATTAAAGTGTATGGGGTAGTGATATTTTTTTTAAGTTTTAGTGTGCGTAATGTAAGTTGTAAAAAATCTTTAGTATATTAAAATAATATATTTTGTCTTTTTATAAGTTATAAATCATAATAGAATAAGAATATCATGCTAACTAAGTGAAATTAGTCAAGAAAGATAAGAATTGGCTATAACTCAGTAATTTTTCGAAATAAACATATTATACCTTATATCGCTGAAAAGTTTAAAAAATTTCGATTTTTATGAAGTCATGGCCAACTATGCCAGACAGTTTGTGTCATATATCAAAAATGACAGGCTTTAGAAAAAATAAAAAAAAACAAACTCATTAGGTATATTATTATCTACAAGTTTTGTCTGAAAACTTTTTGTCTAAAATAGATTATAATGGAATTAGGGATAAATTTTAAAATTGGCAAATTTTTTTTTTTCGAAATATCTAGTAAGCCATGAACTTTTTCAAAAATCTGAAAGGCTCATATTTATGACTTTACAAAACTGCAACTCTTTCCCCATTTAACCAACTCTCTATCTTCAGTTGTTTCCGAGATACCCATAGAGAACATCGTAGGAAACTCACCCTGTATATAAGATTAAGATAAGTCTGTTCCTCTTCATTCAATAGTTTTTATCACATAAACTAAACCCACCTCTTGTTCTTTGCACTTCATCTTTGCAAGATGTGTCTCACCAATTGACATTTTATATTTTAGCAGTTTTGAACAAAAAAACTGTGCACCTAAGCTTCATTCAGAAGTCGTTTCAATTAGCGTAGAATTTTGTTCCTCTAATTTCAATATAAGCATCAAAACGTCAACATTAGTGTTATTAATTTTCAGTTAGTAGAAAAACTTAACAAAGTTTTAACTTTTGCACTAATTATACCTCTGAATTTGCGAGTAATGCCCTTTCGGCATTTGATTATCATCCGATAAGAGAAATCGTGGTTAGAAATAAAAGTCTATTCTTTTATGAGCTAATTTTATGGTTTCTGTATAGATACAACTGGCAAGCTGTTAGGATATTCTATTAATTTTAATTGTATTTTTTAGACATCGTTAATCATCGTAAACTCATATGTATAAAGTATAACTGAAACCACTAATTTATTCCAACAACTTCAAGATTCAAAATGAGGCCTTAGGATTTCAAATTTTATACCAACAAAATAATTATAGTCACACTCAACGCATTTGTCCTTTAATTCGCTTGGTTCTAAATCACTGATACCTTTAGTATGCATAAATTATTTGTTTTTTTTTAAGAAAATATTTGTAATAAGTAATAAATATAATAATTAGATACTCTTGTAACCCCACCATATTATTATGTTATTTTGGATATACCTACTATTATTTTTAATAAATTATGTCTGGTATTTTTTTCATTGTGTGACGTTTTTCTGTGTTTACTAGAGGCAGTCATTAAAGCACGTAAATCGGAAACAATATATGTTTGTGTGTAATATCTATAGATAAGCCTACTCTACTCGTAACGTAACAAATAATGCGCTAGATTGGCGTTTTTAACATAATTATATTTACATTAGTCTGTCAGCTATAATAAAATTACTGTACTTATTATCGTATTATAATTAGCTGAATACATTTGGTGAAGAATTGAAACAGGTCAAATATACTTTTTCGATATCTGTTAAACCAACAAAACTAGAAATTTACTGAATTGTTCAAAGTGTACCTCGGTTTTTAATTTGTAAAAAGGTTTTAGAAAATGCTCGCTGTACTACATAATACTAAAGTTTAAAAGCTCCCTTTATTTGCATTCAATGATATCGTGTATGCTTAGAACTGACTTTGTTTCGTATATATATTGTTTAGAAAATGACTACTTATTTATGAGATTTGGTATTATACAATATTGTAGCAGATTTATTTAAGAAAAACTTATTATAAATAGAAAACTAAATTGTTACTTCTACGTAGTTGGCTACTAGTATTGTTCAGAGAGCTGGATGGTAGGTGCATTTATTTTTCGCTAGAGAAAGACTAATTAAATATACTTAACTAAAAGTATTGGGAGCCAGACAAAATACAAAAAAAAAAACAACACAGTCGTAGTCTGATCTTAATGATCGTAATTAATATGGTGAAATATTGGTCAAGTCATAATAAAATCAAGTAGAAACGATGATAATATTAAGTAAAAAAGATTAACGCAAAAAAATATAGTTAAATATAATGAACTTAAAAGAGGGTAGATTTTTTATTTATTTGTTAATTCTTATACGATGTCAAAAAAATTACGTCCTATATATGTATTTAAAGTAATACCATTACAGAGGGTAATGTGCGAAATGAAAATTAAGATCTAGATCAAATTTTGAAATACTAAACTGATATAATAAAATAACCACTATACGTAAAGTCTGTACGAGATTGATTTAAGACTGAAACTATAAAATATGTCGTTGGTAATGTAAAACATAAAGCTACTATTATTTGCTCGTTATTGTATGCAATCTTGTCCCGAACAGTGACAGCGTGAGATAGGTCAAATATCTCTACACCCTTCTAGCGTTCATCATACGCCAAAACACAGAGACTAGGGTCATGAGGAGAAGGACATCCCGAATGAAAACAACTATAAATAACAGACTAATCCTTATCAAGCATACCTCTGAGGAACACAGAAGGCTTAAATTCCTATGGATATATCCTAGGAGTAGGACCCTAAAAACATGAAATTAGCATCTTTGTTTAAAAAAAAACTTTAAACTAACCTCAGGATATTTCGAGGGTCGCCATGATAAATACATTCAATTAATTACATTTCCTTTATCAAACATATCGGACGATGAAGGGAAAAAACAACATGCTAACAAAATGCCAAATATGGGAAATTCAAGTTGATTTGGGCCAATCCAAAACTCTACGTTAAAAATACGCAGTAAGAATAGTGATCTATAGAAGACAATATATATAACATCTTTACCTGTTGCGTTGAAATTTCAGCTGACTCAGATTCTCAAGAAAGAATTAAACAGTTCGAAATTTTAAAAGCTGATAATGGCGTCAGATGACGGCAATGAAAAGTGGGGTTACCCAGAAAACACCTAGAGGCGCGACCACAAAAAAAAAAAAAGAAGAAGAAGACCACAGAAGCAGCGAAATCCTAGCAGTGTTGCCAAGTAGACAAAACTAGGCAAAGTATTTCGAAAAACTACCAGGTTTTGATCAGAAATGACCAACGCTTGCAATACAAAATACCTTAGATCATTATATAAATCATATAACAAATTAAAAACGTTACAATATATTTCATTCAAATAAGATTGATATAAAATTAGATAATGATATTTGGTAATTATTGGAAAAACTGTATATCCTGTCCGATTTTCACAAAAATTGGTATAATACTAATTATATACTTAAAGTAGGCTAAATAAGTAAAGTTCGCAATTAAGGAATTGTAAATTGTATATTTTGTTTTCATTGTGTGTATTCGGGCCTATACTTTGTGGTATGCGTTATGTTTAATGCTTTGTCAATAAAAGATAAAGGTTTAACATTTTTTATTAATGTGTTTCTTTTATGTGGTTTTTATCTTTGTTTAGTGATTTATTGTCTGAACATATAGTTTTCCCTATCATATAAACTTTTAATAACTCCTTTTCTATATTTATGCTGTAGTTTGATGTAGAATTTAAATATCATCTGTATTTGTTGGTTTTCTATAATCCTAAATTAATAATATTTTGAAACTTTGACACTGAAACATAAAAAGGAATGGCAAACAATTACTACTCTCTCTACTTCCAAAGTAAATTCCTTTGTTGGTTCACGAGAATTTATATATAATACAATTTATTAAAATAATATAAGATTATTGAAATAACATATAAGAAATAACAAATATATAACTCTATCTTTATATTGGTGTAATAATATATATAACATAACTTATCTTACTACGATATATTTTTCTTTTATTACATCTTTTATTAATTAATTATTTTTAGTACTCAGTAGGGGTTTCTCTCAATAAGTAAGTTATATATTACGTGGGAGAAATTTTAATTTGAGAAGATATTCTTCCATTTTCCTTTATTAAAACCCTAAGAGAAGGATATTGCTTTGTTTCAGAAATACTGAGCGGGCAGGCTGCCAAACTTTCTGTTCTAAAAATAGATCTCAGCTGCATTCGGGAGGATCTTAATGCGTGGGTTGTGGAAGTTTTAACCCTTCTCGAACGAATACACACCCCGCTCTTGCAAAGATGCAAACTTCGAAATTCTTTTTGTACTATATTTTCATTACATTTTGTTGTTGACGTAAACTAATAAATATATATTGTATCAATACATATTGTATTAGTGACTTAATATTTCTAGAGATTTGGAGTAACATTATAACAATAACTCTTCCTTTAAGTGTAGTAGACAAATGATATTTAGTATTGATACTTAAGTAATTTAAATTAAATATTTAATTAAAGATTTAATTGATGTTTTAAGTGGAATATTTTACTATAAATAAAGCTTCATTCAGAACTTCGAAATTATTGGTAAAAATTAGGGGTTTCAACTAGTTACAGTTGGGGGTTGGAACCTTTGGTGTTATACAATAAGATAAAACACTAAATCACCACAAAAGTGTTTTGGTGTATTGTGGTGATTTAATGTTTTAATTTGCTTTTTGTTATTTTGCTTCAATTAGTGTTGATGTTTGTTCTTCTAATTTCAATGTAAGCATTTAAAATATCAAAATTAGCGGTAGTAATTTTCAATTATTAGAAAAGTTAACAAACTTTTAATTTTTCCACTAATTATGCTTGCAAAATTTCCAACTAATGTAATTTTGGCCTTCCTTCAAGAGAAATTGTGGTTAGAAATTAAAGATTTGTTGTTTTGTAAGCTAATTATTAAGTTTTCTCTAATGGACGCAACTACCGCACACTGTTGCTATGATATTCTATTAATTTTAAACGGATTTTTTTAAACATTGTGAATTATCGTAAAGTTTGTATAAAGTATAATTAAAACCACTAATTTACTCCACTAATTTCGTGGTTCTAAATGAGGCTTTATTAACTTATAATTAAATGGAACGTAAAAATATACCTTATAATTATTGATTGTCTTATCAATGTAAAAGTATTATACCGGGTATTGCATCGTCGAGCGGGACATAGAAAATCCCATGTAAATCCCATGTTAATGGGGTCAATTATTGACTTCCCTAATTATTTTAGAGAATAATTCTATTTAGGTTTATTGAAGAGCACTAAAACCCACATTTAACAGAATAACTTTAGATATTTTTGCTTAGCCCGTTTACGAGTTATAGCCGATTTCTTTTTAAATATTTCTCCTTTCTTATGGCCCTATATTTACTTATGGGCACCAGTCGAGGTAAAAGATAACTGTCAAATGAAGTTGACATTTCAGAAATTTATCTATTTAGTGTTTTATTCAATAGAATAACTTTAGATATTTTTGATTAGCCCGTTTACGAGTTATCGCCGATTTCTTTTTAAATATTTCTCCTTTCTTATGGCCCTGTATTTACTTATGAGCACCAGTCGAGGTAAAAGATAATTGCCAAATGAAGTTGTCATTTCAGAAATTTATCTTTTTAGTGCTTTATTATTATTATTAAAAACTCATACCTACATAAAATATTAGCCATGAATTGAAATTGAACACTACCGAAGAAAAAGTATTGATGATTAAATTAAGGAAATAGTTATCAAAAGGTGTCGGACATGTTTGCTGCTCTGTTTTTTGTTGCTCTCTCATATTTTACCTGCTTTACATGATGCCGCTAGGGAAAATCAGGAAGTTTGGTACCAAATGGATGGCTGCCCGGCACATAGTACCCTGGCTGTTCGGGAATATTTAGACAATAGTTTTAACGGAAACGTTATTGGCCTAAATCATACAGTAAATTGGCCAGCAAGGTCTCCTGATATTTCGCCAAATGATTTCTTTCTCTGGGGCCATTTAAAAAAAGGATATACAAGGATAAAAATACCCAAATCTAGACGAGTTAAAAAATGCTGTTTCTGCCGAATGCAATAGAATTTCAGTTTACCAACTAGCGAATGTAAGAATATAATTTTATGATCGCCTGGGTTATTGTCTAGCGGTCGATGGAAGAATATTTGAATACCTTCTTAAATTCTAAAGTTCTAACAATTTAATAGTACCTAAATTAATAAGTTAATAATTAACCTTGTAATTGAATACTTTATTTTACTTTAATTCATATTAATTTATATTTATAAATACATCTTTAAGGCTTTCGATGTAGGAATGAGTTTTCAATAATAATAAAGCACTAAATAGGTAAATTTCTGAAATGACAACTTCATTTGACAGCTATCTTTTACCTTGACTGGTGCTCATAAGTAAATACAGGGCCATAAGAAAGGAGAAATATTTAAAAAGAAATCGGCGATAACTCGTAAACGGGCTAATCAAAAATATCTAAAGTTATTCTTTTGAATGTGGGTTTTAGTGCTCTTCAATAAACCTAACTAGAATTATTCTCTAAAATAATTAGGGAAGCCAATAATTGACCCCATTAAAATTTACATGGGATTTCCTATGTCCCGTCCGACGATGCAACACCCTGATGATTTTACACCAAAGTCGTAAATAGATTTTGTAAAGGTTTATGTATGATAAATGCACTTGCCAATTTTGAATAATTTTGTCCAGCCTATTTTCAGTAATGTAAGAAAGATTGCATCTAGTTTTATATTACAACCAAATAGGTAACAATCAAACACTAGTCAAAAACTGATATACCTTATGTTTACAAACTATGACATTGTCATTGTCAAAAGTAATTTAATTTTAATATTCAGGGAAAATTAACCATAAACATGTCAGATACACTGTCTAAGTTATTTCCACGTAGTACCATTTTATTATGGTCACTTTTTCTTTAGGTGTATAACAGTAAATTATTACTAGCACTGAATATCAACATTTTATTAAAATTAATTTACGTTTGACAACTTAAGGGATGTCGGTTTTCGACTGGTGACTGATTGTTACCTATTCAGTTTTAATTTAAAAATAGATGCAGTATTTCTCAAATGACTCAATATCGGCTTGCCCAAAATTGTTCAAATTTGGCATGTGTGTTTACTAACTACACCTTTAAAAATCTATTTACGACTTTGCTATAAAATTAATAAGGAAGCCCATATTTATTTGAACAGTACAAAATTTGCATGAAATTTCCTGTTTCCAACGACGATGAACCACCCGGTAGATATTAGTACCGGGTGGAAGATATTAGTACCGGAATTATTCTAGTAATAATTACTAGAATAATTGATTGATTTAATTAATGTTCAATCATCAAATTGATTAATTGAAATAATCTGCTCTATCATAGTTAGATCGAATTTGAATTCAAACTAACCAAATTTGTGTAAGGATTAGTAAACATATTTGCAAAATAATTATAGTATATTCATAAATATACTCATTACTAAGACACTACACTAGGCGAGATGACGTTAAAATGATTTTGACTAGTGGTAAATTACACAACCATATTACTATAAAAATTCTATAAGAACCACTGTAAAATTCATCAATTCAGTAAAACAGCTTACTCATTTATTTTATGTGGCAGCTTGAAGTTTAGATATTGACGCAAGAGGGAAATTTATTATACCTGGAAACTATTGTAACGTAGATTAAGATATTTTGTATTGATTATGTTGGATTTCGAAAAAGAAAAAAAAATATTGTACTAAGGAATATTAATTAATTAATATTGCCTTATAATAATCATATTATCTATGAAATATTTTAGGATGTTAAATTATATTTTATCATATTATCTATGAAATATTTTAGGATGGTTTGGATCTATGAAATATATGTAGGACGTCTTTTTATTATACAGGGTGGTCCGAACTTATTCTGCAGATAAAAATAAGTAAAAAGTTCATATAAATGAATGTTCTAAAATACTTATTTTCTGAGATACAGGTTTTAGAATTTGAATTTTTATTCCGATTTTTTTCAAATAATTTCTGAAGTAACGTCAATATTTGGATGAAAATTGGTGTCTGGGAATTTGTTGACACAAGAAATGTGATTTTAATGTCAATATCACTGATACTTGTAGAGGGCGCCACCAATATATTTTTAACTGGTCTGAGGTGTAATAATTTTTGTTCGTACCTGTATAAAACTATTGAGTAAAAAATATGCATTTACGATACTTTTTACGTAAAAAAGGTCTCTTGGTAAAAAATCGCTACGAGTAATGGTTCTCGAGATATTTGGAATCAAAATTATCAACACCTGCCATCTTTGACATAAATAAAAGATATTGATTAAGTAAATATAATATGTAGTTATTAGACTGAAATCATAAATTTGTATGGTACCAAAAGTTCAACTTAAACTGTTCATCATTTTTTCGAAGAAAAATTTATGATTAATTTAAAAAAATAAAAAGTTTTTGATATTTGACAGAAATGATGAATTTCATTTCTGTCGAATATCTATCAATTCAACATGTTTATTTTCTGTCAATAATGACACAGATTAGGTATACTATAAGTATACAGTTAAAAATCTTCGTCCTTAATTCGTGGTACGATAATTGTTTTTTATGACGATGAGCAAACGAGTAAAATTTCCTGTGCGCAAAAATAAACTCGCGTTTAAACCAATGCACAATGGTTTAAACAGCGTCATAACTGGGCTCGTCATGCGCTGTGCACAAATTGGCGGTCATAAGTGGGCGTGCTATGTGCGCAAACTACTATCATAACTAGTGCGCGACTCCGAAATTTGTTTGTTAAGTTTACAATCTGTATAATCTGTGATAATGACATGTATTGATTATTAAGAATCCAAATATCTTGAGAATGGTTGCTCGGAGCGATTTTTGCTAAAAGGCATTTTTTACGTAAAAAAAGGCATAAAGGTATATTTTTGTTACCCATTAGTGTAATACAGGGACGGACAAAAAGTTATTACTCTTCAAAAGAGTTAAAGAAGTAGGTGGCGCTCTCTACAAGTAGGACTCATATTGACATAGAAATCAAATTTCTCAGGTAAGAACATCCCCAGATACTAATTTTCATTCCCATCCCGAATTTAGTTCAGAAATTATTAGGAAAAAATCGAAATAAAAATGAATCTCAGAAAATAAGCATTTTAGGACATACATTTATACGAACTTTTTACTTATATTTATCTGCAGAATATGCTGCCGAAGCTTTCTGAATGCAGTTCGGACCACCCTGTAATAATTTTTGAATGTAAATAATATTTATAAATTTTTATTTTGTTTAGGTTTTTTATGCTTACATTGTTCTGTATTAGTTTACTCCATTTGTATGACTTTAATGTATAAACGTTTATATTGTCCGTATTATCTTGACTTATTGTACATATTAATTAGATTATAATGAGCCAATATAAATCAAACAAGATAAATACAATCTTGGTAAAGAAATCGAGATAACGCATTACGACAAAAGTATTTTTGCTTTTATTTCCGTATTAAAACAGTCCCCATTTCTATTTTCTGTCACCGACACTGGAAATCCCTTCAAATGTTTTTGATGGCTTATTAAACTAGTAAATAGAAAAAGTTTTGAAATTAAATTTATTTTACATTTTTTATGTTGATGAAAGGTTTCTTTAATGAGTTAATAGAAATAAATGTGAATAAAAGTTCATTTAGCGAAAAAATCATTTAGGGAATGTCAGTTGTTTGAACATTTGTTTTTGACGAACAAGAGTTATCAAACAAAACGGTGCAAAATAGCCGTCAGACAAAATCGATCGAAATAATCATCCAGTGCTGTTTGACTTTGTCGAACAACTATTTATTTTTTGTTCTGTTTACTTCATACATACTTTTCTGATTATTCTGAGAATTTTTTTTTAAATAAAGCAAATAATATATGTTGGAGTTTGCTATCAGTGTATTTTTAGAATACACACATGGCCAAAATTATTGCATATAACGTTTAAAAATACGGAAAGGAATTTAAATCTTTTTTATATATAGCTTTGATGATCTGTAATAAACATTTTTTTTGTGAAAATGGATATGGTGAACAATGTTTATCGTTCAGACCCAATTTTTCAGAAGATCTTCAGTTTCACAAGAAATTTGACCATTATTTTGGCCTTAAAATGCCTAATGAGACAATATTTCACAGTTTAATAGAGTCAGAATAGTAACACTGTCTCAACAGGGCTACCGGCAAATTGTAACAGCTGAAATTGTAGGAGTTAACCAAAGCGATCTTTCACGAATATTAAAAAAAAATCAGAGAGACAAACGAGGTTACAGGCCGGCCTGGAAGAGGTAAAAAGAGAGTTATACTGCTGTGCAAGACCGTCAAATATCCCTAATTGCACGAGGCACTCCCCTGCTTTCTAGTAGTGCTATTAAAAATGAGCAAGCTCGCTTTGAAGGAGTAAACGCTTCAAGAAAGACCATAGCAAAAAGACTCCATCACAGACGATTACATTTAAGGAGGCCTCTATGTGTTACGAAGCTTAATTTACAGCACAAAATTACGCGACTACAATGGGCTGAAGAGATGAGGGTAAATGGACCTAATTGGAATATCGTCATGTTTTGTGATGAAACAAGACAGGCCTAGTCAGACTCGCGACGAACTATGGTCCTAACCTAACCTAACCCGGTGTCCCGTTTCAAGGGGGTAGCATTATGGTATGGGCAGGTATAATGCACGGAGCTCAAACTCCTCTTGTATTTATTGATGACACAATGACAGGTGCCTCATATCTTAGAGACGTTTTAGAGCATATTGTGCGTCCCTTTCGAGGGGCAGTGGGGGATGAATTTAAACTAAACACAATATCGTACCTCTCGATTTCCTCTCGTTAAGGGTTGAGCTCTCCAGGGGCGTCTGCTTCTTAAGTTGACCTCTCTTAATCTATTGCGAACAGTGTCAGGACTAACTTAAACTAAGCTCTGGTGCTGTAAGAGTCGGTCGGCGTCGAGCATTTAATTGTAAAAAAGATCTTGCTGAGGGGTAGTAATGCGATGTCGCCCTGTGTGCCTTTCAGCAACATCACCAGTTTCACGGTAGCGTGCACTTAATCGCGATATTACACTTTGCGTTGTATTTAATGCTCTAGCTATGTCGATTTGGCGCATTCTAGCTTCGACCATACCCATGACCCTTAGCATTTCGTCTCTGTTAAGATGTCTACGCTCCATAATGTCGTTTAATACTAAACAGAGTTATTTGAATGAATTCTGGCCAGTTATCATAAAAACATAGCCAGTAGAGGTTAAATTCGAACAATTGATGCTAGGTGCTTTTTATACATTTGACAAAAAATGCACAAACACTTCTGCAAATAGCCCAAATTTAGAAATAACTAGTGTGACTACTTCGTTTCAATCGAAGTAGAAAGAATCGGCCTAAAATATGTGGTTGTTTATTCAAAACATTTATTTTTAACTTTAATAAAATGATATCCTAGATTTTTCCGGTGTGTGTATTTCTTTTTTTAGAACTTCAAGCTTCAAGAAACTTCCTGCATTTATTATATTTATCAATATAACTTATATGCAAATAAAAAAATATTAATATTGCACAGTAATAAATAAAACACAATATAAATAAAACAAAATATTTTATTAATAATAACACTTACTGAATTTTATACATTTAAAGCTGATCAATTAATTTTAATCTTAATTTTTTAAACCAGTACTTTTGACATTGTTTCTGCAGTACTAAAATCTATTATTTACCTATTTATTTCCCTAGTGTGTGATGTTATTTTACAACTACTCCAGTTTTTAGTACCACATACAAGATGGTATACAAAGTTTACTAATGGTAACTTTATTTGTATATCAAACTCTGTGTCTGGGCACCGAATATTAACTATAAACTGTGATTCTGGGTCCACAGTTAAGTTTCCCTCGATTTTTCTTCCACTTAACTTCAAAAAACACAAAACATGCAACCAATAACCCAAACCAAAATGCAGAAGCTATTTGCAAATCGGTATTTGACATAATTTGACATAAAATTATAACCTATAATTTGGCTAGAGTTTGACTTTTGTTTGGCTTCAAAAATCTTAAGTCGGGTTTATAGCATATGCGTGTGTATATCGTTCATCGTTGCAGTCAATCCAATATTATTGAAATATGATCTGTCATTTTTGAAATAAACCAATAAAACTGATTAAAAACAACAAGAGAATACGTACGACGGATTTATATTTAAACCCATCCATAGTTAACTTAAAAAATATTAGAAACTTTTTTTAGTGAAATAAATAGATCGGTATGGACGTCATCTGCTTATTTTCTGTCATCGTCTGTCGAAATCTTACCTGAGAAAAAAAAAACAGAGTATAGTAATAACGTAGATTATATAAAATTAATTTCTCACTTCTCTTGTTATTACTACCTCAATTATCGCTGGCGCAACTATTCTACGTACTTTTCCAGAAATGTTATCGTAATACCTGGAATTGACGTAGAATATACCGATGACGCACACGGCCTAGGTGAAAACTTTAATTTGTCAGTGTATAACAGGACACGAAAGAGCGTATTTAGTAGAGAAAGAGGAAATCGATTTTAGAAACCCGGCAATTTTTATATAACGAAATCCGATTAAATTCAGAATAGACGGGAATAGCCCAATCACTTTGTCGGAACCCCGCCATCTTGGATGTATTTTTTTTCTGATGTACCATTGTTTGTCAAAAAAGATTACGAACAAATTTGTATGGAAGTAAATTCTCTACAACCTTTGTGTAAAGTAATTTTGTAAAGAAAAATATATTTCTTGCTTTTAACATAATTATCGATTAGTTCTAATAATAAAAATAAGGATCAATTTAAATTGCAACGTTGCAGAGGACTTAATTCTCGACAACTTTAGTATAAGTGAGTTTTTGTTCAATGCATAGCTTTAACCTCCAAAAGCGCTAAAAATTGTAGTGCGGCAGAAGCGACAGTTAAAACTGCAGTCGGGTTATGTGAATGCGTTTTAAATATCTTCTGCTGCACTACAATGTTCAACACGTTTTTAGGCGTGAACTATAGCAGGCTCCGCAAAAACTATTTTTATACAAAAATTGTCGTGAATAATGTACTCTACAACTTGAAAATAATTTTATGTTATAAATTTTGACACTTTATGTCAATTAATAGCAATAATAGTATATTATGAGTATATTGTATTATTAGGAGTAAAAATGATGTGGCGAGGCTGTATGTATATATGTTTGACGGAAGTGCGTTAGCGACATAGGACATGCTATTTTTATCTCAAACGTCCAAATAATTTTTTAAACAATTTTAAACGTTGTAAAATAATATGAAAATATTTAAAAGTTATACCTTGTGTGTAAATATATATATCGAGAAACCATGGTTACTTTTCTCTAAAACTCTTCTCTCGTTTTCTTTTTATAGAGCTAGTTTATAGCTGCATATTTATTAAGTATTTCTTTAGGTTAACTTTCTCATTTTGATAGTTAATCCCGGGATTTTGGTATTATATATTCTTATGTCGGGCTTTTAAAACGGGATCCCGATCCTAGAGATTGGAAACTATAGCTATAATATTTGCGTCGCATAAAAAAACTTGCTTATACAAAAATTCTCGAGAATTGAAGCCTTTACTAATTTACCTTTTAAATTTATAATTTATTTTTACTAGAAATGATTAAAATCTGAAAAAAAAACACATCCATGTCACAATTTTTTTATATTTTTGTTAATTAATTGCAATAAAAAATAACCTAACCTAACCTAACGTAGTAGAGAGTTCTGTAATCTACCTATTTCTACAGAAGTCAATTCCCTGCAAATTCGTTCATTTCTTTTTTCTCGAAAAATACGCAAAAAATATAATTCAAGATGGCTGGCACTTTCCATATCAAATATATGGACAAGACTGATTTTGTCATCTACTTGTCAAATATAAACCTACTGGTTCAAAACTTTCGATTCTGTTTTTTTATTCTTTCGTCAAATTTTAAATAAAGGGAATAGGCTATAAATGGAGTCTGTTATTAAGGAGCTTTATTGATTTTATTCAAATTATCCAGAAATAAAAGCGAGATTAGAACCAGTAATCCATCTAATTCGCTTCTTTTTAATTTTATAACAATATTTTTAAAGAAATATATCATTATTTTGAAGCTGGAAACAATTTCGGCGAGCTTCATTTTAATGAAATTTATTTTGATTAAATTTTCATATTTTAATTTTATAAACAAAACAAATATCAATATCATGTACATGCATGTATAATTAAAAATAAATAAACAAATTACATTAGTTTGTATCTGGAATTATATTACTAGTTTTATTATTATTATTATTTCCAAATCTCATTAATTAATAAAAAAATTGTATTGGATATCTTAAGCAATTTAGATTATTGTTGATAAAAATATATTAAAAAATTGGTCAAGTGCAAGTCCGACTCGAGCACGAAGGGTTCCGTACCATTCATTATCTATACAACATTAGACACTATATTATTATAAACTTTTTTTCGATTTAGCTGAAATTTTAAATGCGCGTATAAGTAATTTAAAAAAAATGAAGAAACACATTACTAAAAATTGTATTCATCAATAATAAATATGTAAAAAGTAAAAATAAATATGTAAAAATTAAAACCTTCCTTACTACGGCTCCAACGTCATAGCAGCGTAAAGTCCTAACGCTTTAACCACGCGGCCACCCAGGACTTGAAACATTCTATGTAAAATTCTTACTTAAAAGATAATGGTTAGTGAAAGTACTTTTTTATTTATAAACATTTATTTAATTCTGTTTTTAGTATTTGTTCTTATAGCGGCAACATAGATACATTATCTGTAAAAAAATTCAACTGTCTAGCATACCGGTTCATAAGATAGATCTTTGTAACAGACGGACGGACGGACAGCGAAGTCCTAGTAATAGGGTTCCCGTTTTTACCCTTTGGGTACGGAACCCAAAAATTTGGAAAAAACTGAAATGGGACACCTTTCAGCCCTATAAAGCAGCAGGAGTAGATGATATTTTTCTTGCCCTTTTAAAGAAGGGACAGGAAATAGCTACTGACAATGTATTAAATATTACAAGAAGCAGCTTAGCGATGGGATATACCCTGCTGGTCATCCAATTTATGTGGTCTGGATTTTAATGAGTGTGACAGAGAATAATATAAATGGCTAGTTGACAAACAGAGAGACAAAATCAAAAGCGGCATACAGTGTTGCCGTTTTTTACGTTTGTAGGAAAATGTGTGTAAAAAAATATAAGGTATTTTAAAAATGTTCAAGTATACTATGACAAGATGATAATATATTTAAACTAAGTATAATCTATTACAGCTGTAGTTACATGAGTAACTAATATTGAAAAATAAAGTTCCAACCCTAAATGCAACATTTTTCGTAAACGCTTAGTTCTGAGGTTTAAAATTTTGATACAAAATCCGGCAATACCGCATAAAAATGTGTCGACTCAATTTTTATCTCTTGTTAATACATTTGATTTTCCATTAAGCTGTCTACATCACTGTCTTACACGTTAAAATCCAGACCGCACGATTTTCCAATCCAGACCGACCGTTTCGATGGCCAAATCGGTATACCAATCATCTGGAGAAAAGCGAATGTAATCTTTATACCAAAAATAGGCAAAAGTAAGTGGCCTAATCCTAAATCATTTGGGCCTATTAGTCTCACATCGTTCATACTAAAAACGATGGAAAAATTAGTGGACAACCATATTGGAGGATATTATATATACATATAGGAAGAAAGAATTTATTGGGCAAGTCCACAGAAAGATTAGTCATGAGACATAGGCAGTAGCTTACAATTTGAAGCGTTACTTCCGAAAAACCGCTGCGGAGGCGTTCCAACACACCTCGCCGCTATCACCTTGGCCAATAGAAAACAATAGTAGGTTTTTTATAACGAGTTATAACTCATCATAAAATTAAAATATCAGGACAAAAGCCAGTATCTGAGACGGTTCCACAAAGGCCAGCTCTTCATCCTCGAAATCAGCCGTAACAAAGTTGATGGCACGAACCGGTCGTCGCCTCGGCGCTCTCAATAAGGTGTTCTGGTGTTTCCCCACCAGAATACCTTATTGATTTTCGCAACTGTGCGACTGAAGTGTGCATCGAGTAGATATATATAATTCCTGTTATAATTTCCGTAGTGTATTTAATATTTTTGTTGTTAAATAATTATTATAACTTATGTATCTATTTTATCGGCAACGTAAAACAAAATCAACATATTATTGAATCTTCTCTACATTATATTTTTATACGTTTTAAATAAAATTAGAATAGCACTGCCAATCCTGAATATAAGTCAGCCATATTAATCCCCCATTGCACTCCACCTGAATGTTTTGATATTCTCCCTTCCTTAATCGTATTATTCAAAAGTCTCAATATAAGGAGAATATGTTAAAACAACAATGTCGTTAAAATTCTGTTTAGGCATCGAGGACTCGATAAACCATCTAATATATTCTGATCGGGCTAAAAATATACACTCTTACAGTAAACAACATAACAAAAATATCTTTCAGAATTTCATTATTTTGCGTGGGAGAAATAAAAATAATAATAGTAGTAAAATACGTATTTTCCAGTGTAAAACCGAAACCTAAAAATATTTTTCTAAAGACAAAGAAATATTTCCTTATCCGATTTATGTCAGTTGATTTGAAAATTGTAATTGGGTGAAATTCAAATTGTTCGCCTGAAGTGAGGAAGAGAAAATGTTTTATGCTGCTGAATGAGCTTATAAATTCACTATTTTTCAAGACATCAAAAGAAAAATATTTTTAGAGATCTCATTTCTTATGTTTATCCTCTTTTCTATTCGTGACTAGCGAAGAGAAAAAATCAGAATATTTTATTATCAGTTGCGGCACGTGGGGTGCATACAGGAAAATCCTCAAGTATGATGGGTTATTAATATTTATATTAATTATAGTTATAATATAAGGGGAACACAATAGATCCTTAAGGTCACAGTGATTACCCCCCCCCCACTCATTCTACATTCTACCTCTGTAAAACCGTGCCAAACATGTACTGGCTTTTGTCAAAGCCCTAATTCTGTACGATGAAAAATTCTTAACGTGTAAAGGAGAGCGTAATTAGGGCGTTGTTAGGTGCAATAACATACAATACCTCTCAGGACTCTTTCCAGGATATTCAACTCTTCCGAAACAATATTGTATAGTTTCTCACACCGATTTGATCAAAAGCAAAAATGGATTCAAGCAGTTCGACGAAATAAGTGAGTAAACAAAGTCATCGTTACATAATCATAAAATTAAACAGACAAATACTATAAGAGGATAAAATATAAATATTAATGGTATACTTTTTTTAATCAACTGTGGTGATTAAATGTTTTATAAACAACTTCTGAAACTATAATTATCTACCTTTAAAAAATTTCGTTATAGCCGAAATAGCCCTAATTATGCCTCACTAGCAAAAGCGGTGATTAAAACTATCCTCGCTACCGTAGTTGAACTCATCTAAAAGGCTTTTTTTTCACTGGAATAATAAATTATAATACGAAGTTATACCTTCTGAAGGTATCAAAATATTTACTTTTTTATTTTTATTTTTAGAATTTTTACAAATTATACTTCCTAACACTTTTAGAATAATTAAATAATATTTTTTTTGTATATTCGCTATTTAAAGCCGTGTATTTGTATATACTAGTTGTTTACGATATTCTCCGATGGTGGCAGCACAAGCGGAGAATGCACCAAGCCTATAGGGCTGTTAGCTATTTGTCAGGCAACGCATACTGGGGTCGTATTTTCGAAACCATTCGACATTTGGCGAATGCGATCTATGTCGAGTGCTAAAAGTCGTACACGCACTAAAAATTGTATTTTTGAACGGCATTCGACATTTCGTTTGCATGCGACTTTAAAATGCATTGGCAACGTCGCCATGTCGAATGTATATTAGATGACATTTCTAATGAAAAGAAGAGCAATATTTTTTGATATTTGAAACCTACTTCACAAAGTTTTGCTTTTGTTGTGTTTTGGTTTAAATTTTATTGTGTTCGTGTCATTTAAATTTTATAAGTGTGCAAAACACGATTATTTCCCTCGAACACATCAAGTTCGGCTTCTTCCATGGCGTTCAGAATATTTCTTTGAATTAGGTTATTTAAACGAGCCATTATTTTACTTTAAGGTAAAATTCTGCCGCACACAATTAAATTTATCACAAAAATAAACACATTAACAGCAAACTACACTAAACTAACCAACCGAATATCTTTAAGTTTTGTTTTTGACAGTTTTTGTTGACATAACATGTAAAAACGGACAGGATCTCATACGGAATTTGAAAGTCGAATGGTTTAGACCGACTCGCGCAAAAGTGTGCGACATTTCATGTACATGCGATCGTTGACGAATGGTTCGAAAGTAGAAGCATATTGGTTTTCATTCGACATTCGCCTTATATTCTAAAAGCTAGCAACGTTTTCGACAAAGTATGTTAAGACGTCTGGCTCTTTGATATATCTTTTACTATGTTCTCTGGGACAGCATGCGGCCCGTCTGGCTGCCGATACCCGTTGCGTTCACTACTGCGCATCGGGAGAAGATCCTATATTTTTTTATTAATTTAGTCTTATAAATTCTGGTATTGAATATAAATCGAACATGTCTCAATAGCGCAGTGCGTAGAGTTTCCGACCACGAACCGATGATTCAGAGTTCGAATCCGGGTCATGTCAAACACTTTTTTATTTTATTTTCGTTTATATTCTGATAGTAAAGTATTAAATAATTCTGGTAATTTAAAAAAATATATATTTAATACTTTACTATCCAACCCGGATTCGAACTCTGAATCATCGCTTCGTGGTCGGAAACTCTACGCACTGCGCTATGGATACATGTTCGAATTATATTCAATACTAGAATTTAAAGGACTAATACAAATATAGGACCTTCTTGGAATGCGCAGTAGGAAACGCAACGTTTACCGGCAGCCAGACGGGCCGCATGCTGTTCTAGAGAGCATAGTAAAAGATATATCAAAGAGCCAGACGTCTTAAAATACTTGTTTTACTGACGTTGCTAGATCTCGTACTATTATGTCGCACATGACTTGATGTCGAATGGTTTCGAAAATACAGCCCCTGGTCATTTTTTCTGTCTGCTGCTTCGTATTGATCGTTTCGATCTAAAGGCGGATTCTCACGACTAGTGTACTTGACAAGTATGCCAATATTTGCATACTTGACAAGTATACTATCTTTGTAAACAACATTTCTTTGCAACAAGCTTGGCGCTCACACGGCGCGACGGGTGACGAATAATTGCACAAGTAAACCGCTCACACGACATGGCAAGTATATGCCAATAACAAATGTTTGTACAAGTACACGTCATGAACGTCCGCCTTAAGAGTGAATTGTGGTATCTAGGGGTTTCGTAGATTGTGGACATCGGCGTTGAAAACATAGGAAATCCCATTATCCATATCCCAAATTTTGAACTGCTCAAATAATGGCTCTTTTATTAATTTTACATATGAGTCGTAATAGACCATGGGCCACAAATATAAAACCCTCCCCTCCCCGTGGGAATTTGTGTGTGGGAATTTTTTTTGTTTGCTTTGCCATATAATTTAAGATTTTAGTTGTTTGCCTCATATCAATTACAGCATAGTCCGGAAAAACACGGAAAACCGCAGAAAAACGGTAAAAGTTTTCCCAAGTTGTATCAGGTTCCATATTCTTAATTTTATTTATTTATAACATGAAAAAACACAGAATTTTAAATTATGGATGCATGCGCATATGAAAATAAACGAATCAGAAAATTCCAAAGTTCCATCTGTAATCAATAGCTTTTTTTTGTCTTCATCATCCTCATGTAGTATATCAGTAAAGTTAAAGAGGCCTGGTTCATCTCCATCTTCAAACTCATCTGGATGATAGCTTTCCAAAACATCAGTTAGTTCGGGCGGCAACGGATCCCCTTTGATCCAATCAATCTTCAGTTGTCCATTTTCCAATTTCCAGTTATGTCCCACTGGACTTAGTGTTATGGGCTTAGCGACGTGAGCATTATTCCATATGTAGCACTGGTTTGGTTTACACGACGGATGTGGTTTTCAAGAGAAGCTTTGCAAGGCGGTAGTAAACTTAATTCAACACCTTGTGGATCTGGTGAAATAGATGTCACTGTGGGAGAGTATTTTTGTGTGAACAAATAGTATCATAGCTTATTTATATATGTGTATCCTTTATCAGTGTACAAGTAACACACGAATTCCTCTAGGTCTGACATTAGATTTTCTTAAGTGTAAGTGATTCTCCTAATGATATAATGATAGGCACGAATTTAGAATATTTTTCTAATTTAGATTTTACCGACAACTTTCCAAGCCGAACAAAAGAACTGGTGGTGTCACATCCTGCTAATGCATGCATATTCAACATAGCATGACTCTTTGCTGCACCTAAATCCCCAGAAATAGTAGTGACATTAATGACCCTTCGTTTGTTTTTAACCCCTGTATCAAACAGTAAAACATTTTCAATCTCGTTGGCGTACCTTAACAGCAACATAAAAACATCTGTGTGTGTGTGTCTGGTGACCTAATGCTGATAGGCACAATTTATCTTGAAAAGATTGAGAAGCATGGAAGCAATGTAAAATAATTTTAGTATCCGTTTCCTCTTGCGCAGAACATAGCTCTTCTTGTACAGTACAATTTACAGTTAAACTGTCTTCGCTAGTAAACAACGTGCACTGATCATTGTGTGATAAGTAAGCGTTTTTACCATGAAAATAGTGGGCATATTTGTCTTGTTTCCATTCATTATATTGAAGGTTGACCAGTTGTTCTTTGTTTTTGCCGTTACACTGAGGAATTTTTCAATTGTGAGGAATTCTGGTCTTGGACCCTTTTATTAGAAATGTTTCCCCACAACCTCTCTTCTTAGCTTTTCAATGTTTTTAATAGATATATCTAAGTAAGTATCTGTCACAAAATTTATCCTTATGCATTTTGGAAAGCAACTTAATATTATCTCGGTAAGCTCACCAAAGGTTTCAGGAATGTTATTGAGAGCTTGAAAGTGGACCATGCCATCAAATATATAAACGCTGATTATTTACTGAAATTTTCTTTTTTTTGTCTTGTTTAAAAAATTAGTTTATTAAAAAAGTTTTAAAGGTTAATTTTTTTTTCATTTTTCCTCAGTTTTCTACGTTTTTCCGGGCTATGCTGTAATTGGCTTTAGGCAAACAGCTAAAACCTTAAACTACATGACAATAACAAGCAAAAAATATTTAGCTCACAAATTCCCACGGTGGGGGGATGGGGGGTATATACGAGCCTGCGCTTTATAAATAGGAATTTTAATGATCTGTCTATGTTGAATACACATGCCAAATTTGACAACACAATTTTTGACAAGCCGATTTTAAATAATTTGAGAAACACCGCATCTGTATTAAAATTAAAATTAAATAAAAGAAAAATCGGTCGTAGGAGTTGGAGTTGATTCCCCCCCTTAACGACGAACATAATTTTTTTTCATTTTTTACGCAGACCTTCAAAATACCTATTTACGACTTCGCTGTAAAATTAACAGGAAAGCCAGTATCTGAACAGTTCAAAATTTGCATGGGATTTCATATGTTTCCAACAACGTTTCCAAACCACCTGGTACATGATAACAGAGACTGCTATTAAGTATCTGAAGTTTAACAGTTTTATGTTTCTACGCCATTTATATTAAGAAATTATTACCATTACATAAAATATCAGTTTTTTTTTAAATTTGACCTCATGGTTACATCCTTCGATTGATTTTAAGCCTCCCCATTTCCTTACTTTTTTAAAGCCTGATGTGAATAAGAAATTTAATTTTAAAGGTTTTAAGCTTCTGTCGAAGAAAGATGGGATAAAGCTAAGCATAATGGATTTAGGTGGGTTATTGCGCTGAATTTCGTGCTGATGACGCTACAGTGGAATCATTGATTTTCGCTTAACGCCTACTACATCTTCCCTACTCTCCAGTTGTGCGTTTTGTTCGGACCGCAGCTTTTAGGCATCTGAAACACCTTCCGCTGTCGCCTAAAACAAACACGTTTATTTAAAACCGTACCATTTTAAGTAAAATATATCGAACGTTACATTAAACTGGGGATTTTACGGTTTACAGGAGGTTATTTAAATTATTTTTAAAAATGTAATAAGAGGAAATAACAGTAGAGGGTGTCCCATTTTACAAGTAGAGATACAAATACACGGTTTTCACACCATCGTAGTACATTTTTGTGAAACTAAAGATACACATAGATTTGTCATAGCCCTCTTGTTTTATGAAATACAGGTCGAGTTTGGAAATTTTGCATTTTAAAACAGGATTTTTGGTGAACGTAGAATTCAGTAACGTAACTAGTTTTTCGCTGAAAGCTCTTGATTTACTGTTATATACAGGGTGTCCCCATATTCCGTAAACATAGAACTACTACGTATTTTTGGAATCAAAATAAGTTCTTTGGTTGCAATTTACCTCTATACAAAAGTGCTTCGTTTGTGCGCTAGAGGGCATCAAACACATTTTTCAATATATTTTAAGAACCGTTATTCCGATTTGAATGAGATTTCGGTTGCCTATGTTATGCTAAGTACTTTAACATTTGACTTTCACAAAAATCAAGAAAAAGTACGGAAAGGGTGAAAATTAACCCCACCCCTACATACATTTTAATTGAAATATTTTCCAACTCAACCGACGACCGATTTTTTTTTTCGTAAAATGGTCCCCCTTGTTTTGCTACATTTTTGTCTTTTGTAAAAAACGCCACATCACATAGATTTTGAGAAAAACATTTTTGGAAAATATATTTTTCCAAAGCAAACCTAAAAAATAGACAGGTAGTTCCAATATTTCGTGGACATAGAACAAGGACGTATTTTTTGAATCAAAATTAGTCAATTGCACATAATTTTCCTTTATAAAAATGTATTTCGTTTGTCCGTTAAAGGGCATCAATAAAAAATAAAACCAAAGAAAACGTTAATTAGTTTAAAATTTATTAATTTTTTATGCTTTTTATGAAGCTTATTGTTAAATATAATTAGTGGTACTGACATAAAAGTCTACATTTTTGCCAACTAGATTATTAAGGCATAATAGATTTTATTCCCCTCTATAGCAAAAAACATTTTTTGGAAGTCAGCTTCTGAAAAATATTTATTTTTTTCCTAAAATGTATGCATGGTGGCGTCTTTTTTACAAGAGGCATAAAATGTAGTAAATACTAGAAGGACCATTTTTATTAAAAAAAAATCGGTTCGGTCGGTTCAGCTGGAAAGTATTTATACTAAACTTTATGTACGGGTGGATGTAAGTTTTACCCTTCTCTATCAGGTTTCCATAAGATGTGACCTATCCAACCCCATTTTCTTTTGCGAATTTCAATGCCTACTTCTTGTTGGTTTGTAAGACAAAGTAGGTCTGTATTGCGTATATTGTCTGGTCAAAAGATCTTAAGTATTCTTCTCAAGCAGCGATTTATAAATACCTGTGGACGGTTGATAGATTTTGTCACTCTCCATGTCTCGCAGCCATATAGTAAAACTGGTATGACATTGGAATTGAATATTTTTAATTTTGTTTGTACGGAGAGCTGACGGGAGGTCCAAACTGATTTTAGTTGGCCAAAGGCTCGCTGCGCCTTCCTGATACTGCTGACAATATACGCGTCCGCGCCGCCGCGCCTTTAGCTGTTAAAATACTTCTCCGGTAACTAAACTCTGTTACATACATTCTCGACATTTCTGATTCCTACATTAAATGTAGTGTTGTTATTTGTGTTGATGCGCATTGATTTTGTTTTGTCGATGTTTATACTTATCCTACTTTGTCTGCTTCTGTTTTTAACCATCTGAGTATCACTTCCATGTCTTTGAAGGATTGCGTTGTCATATCAGACAGATATCATCAGCATAATCAAGATCCGTCATTAGGCACAAAACGCATAAAATGCAAAGAATGGCTTAGCGACGATACTTGGAACTTAATAGAACAAAGAGCACAGATGAAACAAAGACTAAACGCAACTTTAACCCACGAGACGAAAACGGCTTTACAACAACAATATCAAGTATCATATAGAGCAGTAAAGAGATAAGCTAGAAAGGACAAACGAGCTTGGCATGAAGAACTAGCAAAGGAGGCGCAAAATATCGCAGAACAACGCAATATGAGGGAACTGTACAAAATAACAACATAATCTAACACCTGAGTGGACAACGAATTAATTATAATACAGTTATTAAAAGTACAGACGGCAGACCATTAACATCCTCTACAGAACAGCTTGATAGGTGGAAAGAGCACTTCAGCAACCTGCTTGGACCAACAAATGAACAAAATTTCGACAACGAGGAACCGGAGCCAACAATCGAAATGCCTATTAACTGCGACACGCCAACTAAAACAGAAATACAAAAGGCTATTAAAACGCCTAGGAATAAAAGCAGCCGGCCTCGACAGCGTCCCTGCAGACGTCCTCAAAGCAGATCCTAGCACAGCAGCAGACATACTGCATCCTCTAATTACAAGAGCTTGGGTATCTAACATCATCCCAGATGAATAGAAACAGGGTCTCATTATTTAACTCCCAAAAAAAAGAGATACCACTAACTGTGACAACTGGAGAGGAATTGTTTTGTTAAATACTATTCACAAGATAATATCCTCTATAGTTCATTTATGGTTAAACTCCTATATAGAGCCTACTCTGAGAGAGAACTAAGCTGGTTTCCGACCGAACCACTTGTGCATTGACCATATTAATACATTGCGCATTATCATAGAGCAGTTAATATAATTTAGGTCCCCTTTATTCTTATTATTCATAGATTTCTTCAAAGCTTTTGACAGTCACCTCCAGTGGCCTGTGTGGTGATCATTCACTGCATCATCACTTAAATTTTGAGTTTTATTTCTTATAGTATTTTCTATTTTTTTTATTATTAAGTTTAACAACGCTTTGTCGTATAGTTCCTGAAATGTAGCTCAACACTCTTCGTTGTTCAGATAAATTAATCGCTTTTAGAGCCACTAAGAAATTTGTATCAGAGTTCCAACTTTGACAACGTAAACAAACAGAGAATAGTGCAAGGACAGGTGACATTTACTAATTAAATGACTTCTAAATACGAGTCCGACTCTCGGGCAGCCTGGGATCATTTTATTTTATTAACAAATTATTACCAGTTGCAAATGCGATTAGCAGGGACATGTAGAGTCTACACATTAACTCGTTAAGTAAATTTTTATTTTTTTTATTTTTAAAGTAACTTTAATTTTCCTTTCCATTTAAGTTGAATCGATATTACACACTGATCAAAGATATTAAAACACAACACACTGACCTAGCAATGGGAATTTTAATTCATTGGGAAGAACATAGTTTGTAACGCAACGTAATAATAAAATATAATGTTATTAATACATTATGGCAACGGTGCTGTTCGCCTGGAAAGCACTATAGGGTGAGTAAGGTTTGTGCTCAAATGAGCGCCACCGAATCTACCTAATAGTTAAATAACATTAAAGATTCAGAAAACTGTTATTAGGAAAAGATATTTGCCAAGATAGAACCTCATTCATGCAATAAAACAAATAAGTTTCTACTCTACTAAATCTAAATATATTAATTAAAATTAATATTTGGGTATAAAATACGTTTGTTTTATAACAACCAAAAAAGTAATGAAATAGGTTTAAATTTTGAAAATGAGGTTAAAATTTTATTTAAATTTGTAATTAAAGTATATAAATTAAATTGAAAAGTATATAATTAAGTGAAATGTTACAGATGTTCAAAACTACTTATAAAAAAATTAATAAAATTTAATCAGACTTCCCCAAAATAAAAGTATACAAGCCTTCGTAACTTATCCAACAGCAGCAGCTGAGCACGGCAATGTTAAACAGGGTTGAACAGGGTGAACTCCAGGAACTACAGTTGCATCAGCAAGGCCACAAATCTTTGAGTTGGAAAACAGGGTGGATGTCTCGACACCATATAATCACGTGCAAGTAAATGTAAAAAAAATCCATCAAACCAAGAAAGGAAAACCAGGAAAAGTAAAAACCGGAAAGAAAAAGACCATGTGGACAATATTTAAATTAATATTTGTGGATTTTAGGTTATGATACCTTACCCCAAAGCGTAACTAGCAATTCATCCAGCTACCATCGACAATTAAAAAAATTAGTGGATCCATTCCAAAATTGTTGTCCAAATCTAATGAAAATTATTAAGAATCAGAATTGAGAAGGTAAAAAAAACGTGAATAAGTTAACTTACCCAATATCTGGCCACATGGCACACAAAAAACTAATCTACTTTGGTTCAGGCAAATTCTTGTAAAAATTTATAAAATTATTCAACAGCATCTAAAAATTACGCTGGCTATCCTCACAAGAACCATACCGGCAAGGATTCTACCAAGAAAAAGACGATCTCCTCCCGATCGCCACGCCAAGATGGCAATTCTCCAAGTCTTCTAGGATTTCGAGGTCAAATGTACCATATTCATTGACATCACTCTGTTAGGGTGAAGCATTGAGACAAGCTTGCTCATTTCACTGGCCACAAGCTAAAGAGCAACCCTGATTTCCTGCAGCCACATTGCAAACCACAACCATTCTTGCAGTTGTAGAATATTGTGTTCAGCAAATTTTTTTCAGCAAAATTATTATATTCAATATCGTCCTATTGCTGCCAAAAGTCACTAACTAACATTTTTCCGAAAAACCAAATTCAATCACTAACTATGTTTTGAAGCGGAGAATCGATTGCAAAAGTCATTAACTACGATTTCTGGTTATTTATGTTTTATTTTAATACCGAATAGTTACTAACTATAACATCTTTATGCAATGCAATTCATTTTTAGACGCATTTTTCTCGGAAGTAATAAAAAGTGAGTTAGTGACTTTTGGCAGCAATGGGACGATATGATCTTTTATGAAAAAATGTAAATTATTTATAATTATATATTTTTCAATAATTAACGGACTTTATACGGCGTGTTTTTGACCGAGACTACAGGTTGAACTTAATTATACCGTACATAACGAAAGACAGATGGCGGTGAGCGCGCAGTCTCAAAAACGGTTTGAGGTACAAAAAAATTTTTCCTCGATCCATCGTCGTCGCCTTGTATTATGTCTCGGATCTGAGGACTGCTGGTTAAAAATAAAAAGAGACGAATCATGACGGGATTTTTGTATAACCCCGTCAATAGTTAATTTAAAAATATATTAGAAACTTTTTTAGTGAAATAAATGAATTGGTATTGGCGTCATCTGCATATTTTTTGTCATCGTCTGTCGAAAATCTTACCCGAGTCGTAAAACAAAGTATATTGTCAGATGTCAAGCAAACCAGGCATAATTTTAGGACATATAGATACATAGATATTAGATACAATTAGAATATGGAATGAACTTCTATGTCATTTTCATAGAATTTTACGTTTGTTCCATCGAGGGTCAACTACAACATTAATAGAAACTGTATCTAACTTCATAACATATATGTGTTTAAAGTAGGATCATATACACGCGAATTGTGCGAATAATGTTATTATTGGTCTAATTCAAAAATTATAATGTTATGTCTCGTTATTATCATATAAACATTCGTTAAGATGGAATAAACAGAAAAGTTATGAAAAAATTGTACATTATCATTATTAGATATTTAATTTTCTTACAATTTAATTTCCTTTTTTTATTTGTAAGTTCAATGTTTTGACCGCAAACTGGTAATGTTGTTGAAACTTCATTCATAACACAAAAATATACTTATAAAATAAAAATTAACCTATAAATAAAATTCTTTAAAAATACATTTTCAACATATATGTTTAAATACACAAATATCCCTAAGATTAATTGCGAATTTTGCTATTATATGAACTACGTAAATAAAAGACGGCTTTATTTTATATTATTATCATCCCTATATTGTTTTTGTAAATTATATTATTAAGTGAGTATTTTTTTGTTTAATTTATGCTTGATGATATCTAAAGCTTGAAACGCAGTAAATACGTATTGAAAATCTAAATTATATCACACAAAACTTTTTACTCCCGATTCTCGATGTGTTAAACATAGTAGTTTGCTAAAAGTTTGAGAGGTTTAAACTTAATTACAAACAGGTAGGTAGTGATGGAATTATTTAGTTTGTGTATTCTGGTTTAAACTTTAACTCGATATTTCCTTGCGAGTTGGTAATTATTACCGATCTAATTATTTAATGTTTTAAACAAAATTCTTATTTATCTTTTAAAAAAGCTTGAAATAAAAATTATGCATATTTAAATATGAAATAATGAGGATTTGACATACAATATATACACATATGCAAAAAAAACGCAACGGAGAAATTTTTGGTCAAATTTAAAGTGTTATATTTTTGTTGTTTTTATCCCTATTTTCATGAATTTACTTAACTTTAATTCGTAAACTAAGCTTTTTATAAATTTTAGTATTTTGCATATTAAACAGGGTTAATCGAAATGTTGTTTTTTTTCCTTAACTTTGAAACACCCTGTGTAACCATGGCTCCTGAGCAGTTTGTTTTTTGATTCGTGTCAATACATGCTTTAGTTAATTTTTAAGAGCGAAATGAACTGATAACGATCAAATTGCAATTTTTTTAACAAAAATTAATATAGGGCCAAAAATAACAAAAATTTAACACTTTAAATTTGACGAAAAATTTCTCCGTTGCGTTTTTTTTGCATCTGAGTATATAAAACAAAGGTAATAACAGCTAGTAGTTTAGTAGTTAGGGAGAGAACGACTCCACAGCTAGCAGTAAATTAGGAATAAAATAATAGATCAATATAAAAATAAAAATATCCCTGTGTGCAATAATTTTGAGCACATTTGTATTTATATTGACATGTATTATAGAAATTCTAAAATGTCTTCTCAAAGCCGTACAACGTACGAACATCTTTTACTATACTTAGTTTACAAATTTTACTACTCTTCACCGAGCAGTATGCGATTTTGTAGAAAAATCTACTTATCTGTTATATTAGATCAGCTGCAAGCTGCAAGCTGCAAGCTAGGAATACGATGCTTCGCAAGTATTCTTATTCTGTTTTGTAAAAAACCCTTGAAAAATAAATATATTTTTTAGTCAGGGATAATGTATATAGAATAACATTTTGTAAAATAAGTAGTAATCACAAATATATTATGTAGAACTTTAATATAAGAATATGATTCAAATAATAATAGTAAAATATTCAAATTAGGAAACGCATTTAGGAAATAAAATTTGTTCTCGGTTTTAATGCATAAATGATGTTTGGGTAATCAGATATGATAATAAACGTGTAATATTATGAGTATAATAGCTTATAGCTAATATTTATTTCAGGATCGTATTTTAAAATTAAACTCAAAATATTTCAAAACATTATATTAAATATTTATTAGATACTGTGAAGGGAAATTCGATACAATAAGCCGCTAATCTGTAATTTGTAGTCGGCCGACTATTTAGTTGCAAAAGTGAAAAAAATACTTACTTATGAAGTCGATCGGCCGACTATTTGATTGCATGTGAGCGCGGCTTCATCAGGATATATCGGTTAGAAATATGTAACTAAATAGTAGGCCGATTAAAAATTGCCTGTCAGCGCATAGCCTAAGGCTACGCAATGTAATCAAATTGTAACGTTTTTAGTTCGTTACATGTCTTTTTTATATATAATATATGATGTCTGGCCTATCATCACCGGATTCCGTATCGTTCAGGCCTGATAATTTATTTGGCACGCTTGGCGTAATTTTTACGTTCCCTAGTCGCCAACCCTGCTATCGTTTCACTCTTCTGTGAAGGCGCGCCTGTCAAGATCCTTGTTATATGTCAAGGCGCCTCTCTGCGTTTTAACCTCACTTGGTTGTTGGCCAGTTTGCGGCACGGTTGCAAATCCTGCTTTTAGAAATGGCAATTTAAATCTTGCTGCAAAATCTGAATCAGCTGCCATTTCGAAGCTACAGGTAAAGATGAGTTATTATCTTTTATAGATTCGATATTATTATTGAATATTTTTCAGGTAGAGTTTTGGATTGGCCTAACCTTTATTTGTATTTTGCTGACACATTGGTGTACTTTTGCTGTTGTCCTCCAGAATGTTAATTGGAAGAAAGGACAGTTCTTTTGTTTATTATTGAGCCCTCGGAAGTGTTTCGAGGTAGGTTTGTTGTGTTTATTATACCTGGGCAGGTTTTAAACACGAGTTTCATGTTTTTAGGGTCTTATGGACGGACTGTGTCCAAGGTACGGGTAGTGTTCCCCTGTACCATTATCTTATGGACGGACTGTGTCCAAGGTATGGGCAGGTGTCCCATATCTATGTATTGATTCCAAGGTTCGGGCATTATCCAAGGTCCTAGTAGTGTTCCAAGGTACGGGTAGTGTCCCCATATTGCCACAGTATAGATACAGCGTAAGCCCCATGCTGTTTCGCTCCCATATCTAAGCCTAGTCAGTAGCTATGGCTGTATTGATTCGTGGTGTCCTCATTCTGGCCTATTTTGTTGTTTTGGCCAACAGGATCGCCGACAGACAGTACAGAGATGCGAGCCCACCTCACGCTGTTACTGTTTGAAGCAAGATTACATAAAGAACAGCTAAGTGTAGATTTAAGTTCTAGTTTTACATTTAACATCTAAAACATTTTCAGTCTTAAACAATAATGTACATCTTAAGTAATATCGTACAGACTATGTTTAGTGGTTAGATTGTTAAGAACATTCATGTCGATTTAATATTTAAAATATGATTTAGATCTTAGGTTTCATTACATTACGTCTTGTAATGGTATTACTTTCATAGATATTTAGTACAACTCTTAACACCATTTTTTTTACATATAACCACTATATATTTATTAGAACTCTACAAAGAACATCAGGAATAAATATAGTCATTAGTTTTAAGTAATATACAACTGTGTTTTCTTTCTCTGTACATGCCTGGCGCCCAATATCTATATTTTTTTGTTTATTGTTATTGATTAGGTTTCTCTCTAGTGAAATACCTTACCCACGACTGCCCTCCGATGAAAAGCTGCTGTTCGCAGTGGTAATGTTTATAAAAAACGCTACAAAATATTAGGCAGACCGGCTCCATAAGAATGTATTGTTTTCACTTTTGCAACTAAATAATCGGCCGACTAAAAATTACATGTCAGTACGTACCCTAATTTCCTAAAAAAACTCACAAGAGAAAGGCAGAGAAATGCATGCTTCATTTAGAAATATGTAATAATTACTTTTATTCAAATATGCGATAATTGTTTTGAGTAGTGTAGTATTTAGTTATTTGGACATAGTAGATAAAAAAACATAATTAAGCATTTTTGTGTGTAAAATTTTATTAAATATAAATTAAAATATGTATCTTAATACAATGTCTTCTTATATATATTACCTACTATTTAAAAAAATTGTAATTATTCCAACGAAAATAAGAAGTATCTGAGTATACAAGATTGTTCCTTTGCTATTGCATGGGGGGTATATTCCATAGCCCGACTCGCAGATGCATATTTGTACGTCATAACCTCCAGTTTTTTGTTTGTAACAGCCACTAGATATTTTACCTTCATTTGAACTAACTCTCGCACACATGTGACTACGGTTGGCAACTGAAATAACAAATACATTTTTCAGAAAATTTCAACGTTGGATGGAACATTTACTGGTTGGAAAACAGTTTTATATCTGGGAATTTACTTGACAAATTAGTTTAAAGCTTCATTTGGAATCTCGACATTAGGGGAATAAATTAGTGGTTTCAATTAACGTAAGGCCGGATTCTCACCAAATCGGACCGACCATAATCGTCCTGATCCAGATCGATTCGATTGTGGTCGTTCCAACCGAAATCGATTGAATGTGTTCATCGGATTGCATTTTTTGCAAAGTTTCAGGTGAAATAGCTCTACACTCCTGTACAATTCTTTGTTGTTATTGTTCAATGGAGTCTGGTTGAGTTTTAATTACAACGGATTTCAAGTAGCCCCATTAAAAAAAATCCAGCGGTGTCAGATCTGGTGACCTAGGTGGCTATTCTATGGGTCCCCTCCTACCAATCCAATGCTCTGGGTAATGATTATCAAACCTCTCTTACTGGGCGTACATAATGCGGAGGCGCTCCGTCCTGTTGGAAGTGCAGCGAATGCTCATCTAGAAAAATATTTCCATTGGTGTCCCCTTGATTTTCCACCTCACGAATTATAAGAGGTTCTATAGCTGTATCTAACATTTCTGCATAAATTTCACCATATAGATTTTCATTAATGAAGAGAGGACCGATGATACTATTGCCTAATATACCCGCCCAGACATTTATTTTTTGAGGGTATTGTGTATGTCCCTCTCTAATAATGTGACGATGTCGCTACAATAACGACAGTTTTGTTTGTTGACCTTGTCATTTTAGTAAAAAGTGAATTCATTACTGAAACATATAGTCATTATTAACCTGGACTGAGTAACAATCTTGTCCGTCATAATTTCGCAAAACTCAATACGTCTGTCCGGGTCATCGTCCCCTAATTCTTGAGTAATTAAGAGTTTGTATGGATGAAATTTGTGAAGCTTTAATACTTTCCTGACTGACTCACGCGATAGTCCAGTTTAATATGCAACTTTACGAAGGGACGTAGTGGGAGCCATAGCAACTTCACCAAGAACCTCAATCTGAGCGGCTTCATTGAGCAGTCTTGGTTCATTCCTTTTCTAACCAACATTTCTTTCACGATGTCTTTTTGATTGTCGATGATTTTTAGCTCCGTAAATGAAAATCATTTCTACGCGTTCAGCAATAGTGTAAACCATTTTAAGAAACAAGACTAATAATTGAAAACTATTGATATTGTTTATGAAATTAACTTTCACAGCTTATTTTACTGATTCTGGAAGAACATGAAATAAATAATGAACACCAGGAGTCGGAAAATAAACAACAAGTACCTACTTATCATTTGTTCGAAATATCAGGAATAAGCAAAACGGGAATCTTGTTTTGTTGAAAACGGCAAAAAAATTAAATTACTTTATGTTTTGTAGTGGCGATATCGAAGACGAAATGTAAATAAATAAAGGAATTTGGAATGTATAGTATTGGTAGGTACAAACATTTTTAAATGAAGTTCTATGAGGCGGTAAATGCATAAGGAACACAAAAATGGTAAAAGAACTAGGGGTTACCATTTAAAATTTTAGGGGTAGGTGCCCTGGGGGTCAAAGGGTTGAAAGTAACACGACAACAAGACCTTTTTTAAAAAAGCTTTTTGTTTTATAATCTAATTATTAGGTTTTCTTATGGATAGAACTGACTATCAAACTGTTAATAGAATATTTTCTTAATTTTAATTGTATTTTTGGACGCTGAGAATGATAGTACACTCTTAACTATAAAGTATAGTTAAAACCACTAATTTATACCATTAATTTCGGGGTTTTGTATAAGGTTTAACAGTTTATTTGCCAATGTAAATTTACAATTTGGAGTAATTTAGAGTGAAGCGTTTGCAGCTATTATTCTCAAATATATTGTACCAAGATGCGTTATCAATTTTGTCAAATGAATTCTTGCAAGGTATATTTTCTCTTTGTCGTTTTTATATCTCAATTATTCAACTTTATTAATTGTATAATTTTTACTAGAATTTTTTTTCAAAAAACTCATAGACGTATTTATGAGATCCAAAATAATATATCACTCTTAAAAATATATATATGAGCACGTACTGATTGAAGTCTCACCATGTATATGTCACTGTAAATGTCCGAAATGCGGTAAAACCTAGGATAAGCGCGTTAAACCTAGGATTTACCAAAAGCAATTGGTAAAAGCTCGAAAACTTCTTTATTTTGCTTCAATTTGGGACTTTTACCGGACCCAAACAGTAAATCTTAGAATTTACCACACCGCATTGGTAAAAGTACGAATTATTTTTCTTATGGCAACAATATCGACAAATTAAGGATGTCGATATATAAAGACATCTCTGTTTTTGTTTACTTAGGTATTGAAATTTTAACGATTATCGTTTCACGATATCGATTTTTGTAACGTATCAGTCTTATATTTGTTACTGTAAATGTCCGAAATGCGGTAAAACCTAGGATAAGCGCGCTAACCCTAGGATTTACCAAAAGCATTAACTAATTAAGTTAGCCTGGTTATTTGGAGGGTGTTAATGCATTAGTTAGCCTGGTTATTTGGGGAGTGTTAATGCATTGGTTAGGTGCCTATTTGGAGGGTGTTAATGCATTGGTTAGCCTGGTTATTTGGAGGGTGTTAGTGCATTGGTTAGCCTGGTTACTTGGGGGGTGTTAATACATTAGTTAGGTGGTTATTTGGTGGGGTTGTTTGGTTTTTACTACCACTTGCTTATCCGTACTTTTAGCAATGCGGTGTGGTAAATCCTAAGATTTACTGTTTGAGTCCGGTAAAAGTCCGAAATGGAAGCAAAATAAATAGTTTTCGGGCTTTTACCACATGCTTTTGGTAAATCCTAGATTTAGCGCGCTTATTCTAGGTTTTACCACATTTCGGACATTTACAGTAACATACATATATAAACTTTTATTACTGGTATATATTTCAAAACTACTAAAAAGACATTTAATAAATGTTTCTTTTGCTTTTTTGTTTTGTTCCTCTGGCCAATAGTTAGTTTTTATCGAAGAAATTCTAAATAAATATAATACCTAAATCGAGACAATCTCTGTATACAACAACGCAAGAGATATTAATCAGCGTAGTGCTGACGTCATTATCATGAGAAAGCCTCGCTTCAACTACAAATCGCTTCGATGCTTTTTCATGCACCTGTAATTTCAATATTTCTATACCCACGTACTAAATACGTATCTCGGTTAGCTTAGCAACTGTATTATAAGGTTTATTTTAGATGACATTTATTTAATTTTTATGGTAGCGATTAGAGATAGTATCAAGGTATATATTACAATTAGCCAGATCACTTGCCACACGCGACGGAAATACCCCCCCACCCCTCATTCCTGCAGACACTGAACCACACGTGTGTCGACCTCCGGCAAGACAGGGAATCCATACATAATATACGAGGTGGTCCGAATTGTACTCGCGAACCTTTATCAGTATATTTTACAGAAAAAAAACAAATAAAAAGTTTCGTACACATTTTTATGACCTAAAATGCTTCGTTTTGGAAATACAGGGTTTCGATTTTTACCAAATAATGTTGATTGATTTTTCTAGAAACAAATATGATAAAACAATTTCTGTTGAACATTTGGCACAAACACATTTAGACACTATCTAGTCAACATGTTTAAATTTTATGAGTGGTGACATATGTATGCATTATTTCGATGACCAATATCTCGAGAACAATTACTCGGAGATATTTTCAAGAGACCTTTTTTACGAAAAAAAAACGCAGAAATATTTTTTCATATAGTAGTCTAATACAGATGCGGACGAAATGTTATTACTTTTCAAAACTGATAAAAAATACGTAGGTGGCGCCCTCTACAAGAAAGAGTCATACTGGCATAGAAATCTAATTCTTCATGTCGAACAAACACCCAGACACAAATTTTCGTCAAAAAAAATTCACAGTCCTTTACAAAGATGCAACCGGGGGGGCATTGAAAATGATGAATAAAAACGTAAAAATATGATTAGTGTTAATATGAGTGTATTACATACATATGTTTAAATAACGAACTTAACAAAAAACAACAGATTTAAAGATTCACTGAAAAAGTAGTAATGTTAAAATAAATAAAAATAGTTTGGGTACCTACGTCGACTCAGCCTTAAATGACTACTTGGGATTCACAATCCTGATGTAATATTAGGCGATTGAAGCGTAGTGCTAGCCACATTACCTTCCTTGTATACCGAACGGCTCTAGCCTGACAAGCTGTACCTTACTACTCCCAAGGCGTTAAATGCTATATACGGGAGCTATTATTATTATTATATATCTCCAAAACGAAGCATTTTAGGGCATTTAATAGGATTTTTTTTATCTATACTAAATTTTATTATTATAAGTATTTTGCCGAATTTTCTGAATAACAATTCGGATCAGCTTAAATATGGACGTATAAACATATACAGTTCATACCAAATAAACTTTTAGTCACGTGATTAAGCTTCACCGGCGTTGCGTACATTTATATACTTTATTTTAATCAAAATATTTTAGGAAACAAAAAAAATTAGGTAATGATAAATATATAAACAGTTATTATTTACATCAACAAAACTTACATTATTAAAAGCACTTAAGGGACATATGTATAGGGCCAGTACTACCGCTTTCCCGTTCAAAATATTCTAATAAAGTTACGATGAGTTTTTAATGGCTATTAAGTTATATCTTGTAAACTTCGCACAACTAAAAGAGGTTCTTAAAAGAACAATCTTCGACTGCAAGATCTGCTATTAAACATTTTGAAGCTTAAAGTATCACAACATTTATTTACACCAAAAACTCGTAATACAAAACTAAAGTGTCAAAACAAATGACAATGTCAGTAAATAAGTAAATTAAACGCGGCAACTTGAAATTTTTTACAGTGAGCTACCACCTGAATCCCCAGCCTGAAATTTAAATTCCAAATAGTTAGCCCGCCGCTGAATATGTCCATGGTAGGCAACATTGAATTTAAAAATCGCGCCCTCGATTACGTAACTAAAAGTTTAATTGATATCAATTATACAGGGTGTTTCAAAAACATGTGCCATCTCTCGTGTGGAGATTCCTCACTTAAAATTACGATTTATTTTTCATACCAACATACGTCCGATTCTGCTTTGTTTCGTAGCTACAGGGTGTTAAAGTCTTATGTCTTATTTTTTGATTTATTATAATATTCTTCCAAGTACTTTTAGCGTTTTAAATGAAATTTTGAAGGATAAAAGTTACTATTAATGCGGCATATTTTAAAGCTAAATAAGTGTTGAGCTTTGCTTTTTTAGAAACATATTCCACTGATAACCCATATGCACGTCCATGGTGAATGTGAATATGTCGACACTTTATTAGCTTTAAAATATGGAGCATTTTAGTAACTTTTACATTCAGAATATCATTCAAAACACTAAAAGTACTTGGAAGAAAATTATAATAAATCGCAAAAATATTAACAACAACTTTAACACCCTGTGCGTACGAAACAAAGCGGAATCGGACCTATGTTGATATGAAAAATTAATCTTATTCTTACGTGAGGAATCTCCCCACGAAAGATGGCACATATTTTTTGAAACACCCTTAAACATAATTTAGGGTATTATTATAATGACATGTATTTCCATCCATATTTCTTACTTATTCCATTGTCGATATAAGTATACGTCACACAGGCTTGATTGGACGATCGCATGCAAAGTACACTTGCTCTGTGGTTTGTCCATAAATAGTCCATATCTGGTAATGTAGAGTCGTCTAAAAATAAGTTAAATCAATTTACTATTCACACAGAATTAGAAAAAAATTAATATAGTGCTTGTCTTATTAACACTTAAAGTATTTAGTTCAAAATAAACTTTGATTTGAATGATAATGTTATGGAAAAAGTTTATATAAATGTGCGTTGTTTATAAAGTTGTAGGTATATTCTAAAAATGTTTTATAATATACCGGGTGCGTCTCAAAAGTGGCTCACCCCTATAACATTTTATTTTTCAGATAAAAAATCGAGTATTTTTATTTATGTCATATACGAACATACCAAACCGTGTTGTTTTATCTGAAGAAATAAAAAAGTTATAGGGGTGACCCACTTTTCAGATGCACCCGGTATATCATGTAAACTCACATTTTCTTATTTTCTGTCGCATGGACATCCATTGCAATATTTAAAATAATATATCTTGTTTTTTACTGAAACAACCTGTATATATTTTGCATTTAGACGCAGAATCAAAAAACGATCAATTTTTATATTTAAAGTGCTCCTAAGTTTTTAACGGTTTTGCTGACTCAACATCAGCAAAACCTCTACAGATGCATGAACAATATATTTATTTTTATTATACTTTAAATATTAAAAAAAGCCTCTTTTATTTTTCTTTTAGAGGTTCTTCTATCGTTTCTTTCATTATAATTTTATAAATATCAACGTAAGTTCTGAAACAAAACATTAAAATAAAAATTTCCTTTAGATCTAACAAACAAGGCCAAAGCGCATTTTATATAAAGTAGAGCTCTAAGTACTGGTTCCCATTGGAACGGACCGCTCCGGACCGGAGGTTCGTTCCAGCGAGCACGTTTTAGACGGAGAGCTGGCTACATAAAAAACTTTATCTTCGTTACATGGCTAATTTTTCTTGTGAAGTATCTTTTGTGTAGCCATTATGAAATAGTCAGGTCTGCCAGTGCAATCCCAGAGCTTAAAGGGGAACGGCCAAAAAAGGTGAAATTTCGACACTAAAAATATGATCAGGTATACAAGTTATAATTGCCAAATAGCTTTTATTTATTACAAAGAAACGTGAAAAATTATTGGCAGAAATTTTTTTCGTAGCTAAAATGCCGACAGACAACGTGAAAGAGGCATGAAATTTTGACAAAAAAAAAATAATCGCATACATGCATACCGATTGGTGGAATGTAATGTTTATTTATTTAAAAAGCCGTATGCAAAAGAGCAGACAAAAAAATCGTGGCTCAATCGGCGCACAGTGGGTTATTTGACACAGATAGTTGATCGAAATTTGTTTATGTAGACCTTATATAAAATATTGCTATTTTCAATTAAAGAGGAAATAATATGAACAAAATAAAGGGTAATTCGTCGATTCTAAAAAATAAAGAAAAATCACTGTTACAGTGTTTCCACGGTCAACGCCAATAATGCCAGTAGTAATATCACAACTAATACTACTAATGCTACGACTGATCTGCGAGCAATGCCCATACCACTAAAATCGCTACTAATGCCAAATTGTGCTATACTGCTAATGGCACTAATGCGATCGCTTTGTACACAACAATGCCATCGCGGTTTACACCTCGCATTAGTATATCACTGATTGGCAAATTAGAGGAAACCAAGAATGTTTTTTTCATTTTATCAGCAAAGTCGCAAAAAGTCGCAGTATTTTATTTTACTGTATGAAAGCCCAATGTTTACTAAGTAAAACGTATATAGACAATATGCTGAATTCTTCGAAATGCGCAAATTTTCTGAACGCCTAACTTTTAGTTGCAAAAAAAATCGTTAGTATGGAGAATATCAAAATAAATAATACGTTTTTGTAGAATACATACCTGCAGCTTGCTGAGCCATTTTCAATCAAAACAATAATATAAACGTAAAAAGAGCACAAGAACAACAACAATTTATAATTTTAAACATAAAATTTAGCCATTTACCTCTTATCTGTGAGAAGTAACAACTTTGACGTTCCGTTAAAACAAATGAATGCAACTAAATACACCCATAGCAACGCCATTCATGGCAGACATGATTTAACTTATCATTTATCTTTTTTTGGGAAATCTTAAACACATTTGCTTTTTCGAATTTCGATCACCTTTTTCATGCTAATACCCCACCGTGCGCCGGTAGACAATTATCAAAAGCGCGGTATTACTCTACAGGGTGAGTTGAAACTGGAGGTGAGTAAATAATTTTGTGAGCCACCTGTTTTTTGTGTATTTGCATCCATTCTTTTAGTGTCATAACCATAGAGTAAAGCCGTAAACATGGTACGTTAAGAAATAATTATACCGTGGGTAAATTTGCGGTGAACAGGCAGTTCTGAAAAGTTTTTTAAAATATACAGGAAAATTAAAAAAAAATGCACGATTTTCAACATATTTTTCTGCGAAAAAAACCTCATAGACGTGTTCCTACCTAAGGTCCAAAATATATCACCCCTACAAGTATTTGCACTTATTTAAGAGTCATTCTGTACCTATAAGCGTTTTCAGGAATTTAATCAATTGAAACATAATACATGTCTACAAAAAAATTTTACGGTAGAGATATCGACTCAGAGGAAGACTCGTTTGCGAGAGCCAGGATCTGCAGTACGATGAGTCAGATACAATTAGTGAGACAGAATAATAAATGTATGATATCTGTTATTGAAATAATAAAAAAATATATATATATATATATATAATATTATCATATACATGATGACTTATCTATACTTAAATGAATGAGGTGGCGAGCGTTTCTTGAGCACTTTTGATAACTGTCTGCCGCTGATTTAGCCATGATCTTTTTATCTGTCCTTTTGTATACGGCTTTAAAATAAATAAATATGACATTCTACCAATCGGCATGTATGCCATAATTTTTTTTTACAAAATTTCCTGCCTCTTTCGCGTTGTCTGCCGGCATTATAGCGACGAGAAAAATGTCTGCCAACAATTTTCCACGGTTCTTAATAATAAATAAAAGCTATTTTCGCAATTAAAACTCGTGCCTCCACCTTATAATATTTTAAGTTCCAAAATTTCACCATTTCGATTGGCCGCCCCCACTTTAAGCCCCGGGATCGCGCTGGCAGACATGACTATTTCATAATCGCTACACAAAAGGATACTTCACAAAAAAATTAGCCATGTAACGATGAAAATGTTTTTTTTATGTGGCCAGCTCTTAGACTATTTCGCTTCATGTGAAACTGCACTAAGGCTTTTATAATTTCTTCGTCTTTTTTTTTAAATTTCGCACTAGGTTTTTCTCTTCAATAAACATCATCCAATTAAGGAGTTTTGCATATTCCTTCTTTGTTTTTGTCTTGGCCTTATTGAATTTCCTAATTATGAATTTTAAATTAAAGTAGTTTCTGCAGCGGAATTTTCAACGGTCATTAAATTTTCCTTACTGTAAAAGACATCTAGAAATAAAAAAAAATATATTTTTGCAAGGTCGAGCAATATCAATACTGCTAGGGGAACTGGGAGATGATACTTTATTTATGTTTTTTTAGTTTAAATGAAAATTGATATGCAATTTCTAAAGTTCGTGGAGATAATTTGGTTTTTGCAATTTTATATAACGTCAAAAATAATTGGATATTGATAGCTTGTTTTTAAAAGAAAATATTAATAAAAATCTAGATAGAGTATATTTAATAGTAAAAAAACTGTTTATTCAACGAGATATAAAATAATTTAGGAAGTAATTATTATAGGGTAATAAGGACCGGGTTCATTACTGTGTTTTGTTAATATTGTTATTACTCTTATTTCTTTGTAAGGAGGTGAAACATCCTTCAAAGATACCAGACAAGGTCGCCGGCTATGTCACATTTTTACTCACTAAAATCCACCTCACAGCATCAGCTACCAGGGCTGTTAGCTCTTAGTAGTGACTAAAATTACATTCTCAATAGTGCATTGAGAATCTGTATCTTCTAGAATAAAAAACTTGAGAATTTTGTTTAAGTACAAACATGAAGTATGTATGAAAATGTATTTCAGGAAAATATTTTAACTTCTATGAGCTAATAGGGTGGCTCTTCTCTAGGGTGGCTCAAAAAAGTGTGAGTGGATCAGGATGATTTTTATTAAATAGAACACCTTGAATATTATTGCATCTTTGGCTTTCTTTCAGATTACTTTACATAATCCTATGGTTTGATTCACCCTAAAGCTTCATTGAGAACTAAATCGAGAATTAAATTTTTTTGCACCAACCACTCAAAAACTCAATTTTTGCACATATGCTAGAAGTGGGAATTCTACTTCATTGTAAGGAACTAGTTCCTTAGTTCTAGTTCCTCCAGAGAAATAGTTTCTTGAACTAGGTATTTAGTTCACAATAGTTCCCGACTAATATTGACATCCCCGTTGCTTACCAATTGGTTTCCTTGTCAGTCAGAACTATTTACAGTATGATCTGTATAATTTTTATAATCTTCGAAATATAACGAGACGTGTAATTGTGTATGTTAAAAACATATAGGTAAGTTTTATTGCCGATAAAAAAAATAAAAAAGAAACTCAAATCAGAGTTTAAAAACTATGTCACCAATTGGATCAAATATTACGAAAAACTGCATTTTTCCTCTTTTTTGTCTAAAAACTCAGAATATCTATTCCGCGTTTTATAAGATATATCTTAATTTTAGGGACCTAAAGTGAAACATTCCCATAAAATATTTAAAGAACAAACTAAAAATCAAAAACAGTATCCACGACAATTTTCTGTGGTAATTACCCCGGCTGACGCAATAGATAAGGCCGAATCCATCGTCGTCGCCTTGTTGTATATCTCGGATCTGCCGACTGAATAGATTCCTGTGAATTTAATTAGTTCCTCTAGATCCGGATCCGATAACATACGGCTGGCACTCCCAACGGCTGCCTAGCATCAATCGCGCTGGCCGATCCGTACGTAAACTAGTCTTTTATATAGTTCCTCTAGTTCCTTTAGGTCCTGATCCGATAACATATGGCTGGCACTCCCCATTCCTGCCTAGCATCGATCGCTCTGGTCGATCCGTACGTAGACTAGTTTTTTACATAGTTCCTCCGGGTCCGGATCCGATAACATACGGCTGGCATTCCTCACTCCTGCCTAGCATCGAGCTATGCGCGCTGGCCGATCCGTCGACGTCGCATTTAATTATGTATCGGTCACAGTCTCGATCCCTGAGGAACTAGTTCTTTGAGAAACTAGGAACTAGTTCCTTTCATTCTGGGGTCGGAATAGTTCATTGGAACTAGTTCGTTCACGACCTATACACCTCTAACATATGCCGGTTTGATTTAAGAACGACGAGTTGTTGTGCAGTTCAAACATTTGGCTTGAGTAAAATCTGTCTTTCATTTTTAACTGAGGTTAGCGCATATATCTGAGTGTTGTCACGGTTTTGGATAATTTTGACATTTGTTATTATTTTAACAGTATGCTTGTGTCGTCTTTAGATTATTTAAATAAAAACCGTAAAACAGATACCACCAACTAACAGAATATGTAAATGAAATATAGATTTGCATGAATTCTATGCCTCCAACCAATTTATGCAAATTATCTGGCAGTGTAAAACCCCTTTAAGCAGTGTGGACTTACTTGTTATTACAATTGGAGATATACATGGAATGTGCTCTCCGGCCCTTGTGTCGTCTATATAATCGTCACATGTACCATCGTATGTTGTTACATTATTGTAATTAGGCCCAAACCATGTAAATTCGTAACAATAGCTCCAACTCGGGTTAAGTGTCGGATAATCTATGTCATCATCTGCTGAACTAAATCCTAAATTAATATCTCTATAAGTATAACTAATTTATGAATTTTTACTTTGAAGTAAAGTTTTTACTTTGAAGTAAACTATTTATCATAAATAAATACTAATGAAATCCACTCAGCTACAATAAAATTAGATAAAAACCTGTTTCAAGTTGGAAGTAAAATACAATAACAATAGTACAAAAGAAAATTGTACTGTATAATCGAAAAAAAACAGCGTCCAGTTGACTTGGAAATGAGAATCGATGACATTCCCCATATAATTTCAAAAATAAAGTTACAGCGATCTTCATTTCATAGCCATGGCTGACGCCGAGTCTTTCGATCATGTTGTATAATGATGCCTGAAAATTAATGTTGATCATCATCTAAATTACCAATTAACTAATTAATAGAATTATATGATTATTTTTTTATTTACCTAAAGAAGAAAACATGTGACCAATGTGTAATACCAGTCTCGCGAAACATGGACATTTAAAATGGACATTATAAGGAAACTGCAGGTCGCACAACGCTCAATGGAACGAAATATGCTGGGAATAACCATGAAAGACCGTAAAAGAATAGAGTCGATATGACAAAAGACTCAGGTAATAGATGTCAGCAACTGAATCAAAACTCTCAAATGGCAGGACACTTGGCAAGAAGGATGGACAAAAAATGGTGAACCACAAATGTATTGTACCCACGAGTAATTAAGAGACCTAGAGGAGACCAAACCTGAGATAGGACCATGATATTAGTAAATTAGTAGAGATAATTTGAGCCCGCATAGCCAAAAATTACAATGGGCACAATTACAAAAACAATATCCAAATACGTGGGGGAGGTTACACCATTATTGGAATTAGTTGAATAAACAGAAAATGATGATGCTGATGATTAATTAAAAAAAAACGTTTTTCTCTTGTTAAAAAGAATATATTCGAGTCGGTTAAGTTTTAGAGTGGCAGTTGTTGAGAAACTTAATCCTATAGATTAAAAAAATAATCTGTATTATTTTAGTTATTTCATTTTAAGAGTAGGTTTAACGTTGAATCTTGATTTTATAATCTCATAAATAAAATGGATATATGATATCTTAGAGAAAATAAATCACATAAATAATTTAATACAAGGTGATCCAAACTGTACTCGGAAAACTTCGGCAGCATATTTTGCAGGCAAAAATAAATCAAGAAGTTCGTATAAAATGCCTTAAAATACGCATGCGTTTTTTGTTGGTGAGGCAGATATGTTTAACTAGTAAAAAATGGTTTCCGTTTGGATCAATGTAGTAGTTTATTATGTAGCTAGTTTATAAAAATAACTCTCGTTATTTTGTTGATTTTCTTGTAGTAAATACCGGTATATGGTATTTACCGAAATTAATTACCTATATCCCACACTTATTCATTGTTATTAGTCCCTATTTATCCAAATTTCAATATACAAGATATTTGCCCATCACTGTTTACGGGTACTATTTTCTAAGATATTGTATACAAACAACATTCTCTCCAAAAAATCATATATGGGTATTTGGCCACAGCAAGAAAATCTACAAAATAAAAAAGTTATTTTTTGTAAACACTTCTGCGTTAATCCAAACCGAAACTACTTGTCAGAAGTTAGGTTTACAGATAGATATACAAATTTGCCTAACCAACAAAAAAATGCTTAACGTTTCGGAAAGTTTATCTCTTTCCGTCGTCGAAAGCAAAAAAATACAAAGAATAAAGAAAAAACTATTTAAAATACTTAAATTCAACTATTCGAGAACACTTTAGTTTTTTAAAACAGATACGTCTACAGAAACCGTGGACGTTCTGTCAAAATGACATTATATCAAGTTAAACTTCAAAATTAACAATTTCTACCTGATAACAATTACTTAACAAGGTAAGACCAAACAAACCCCAAACTTCCTGTATGATTATTTTTAATTTTTAGGTATGTTATGTTTATTTATGTTATGTCCTTTAAAATCAATGAAGCCATTGCCATATATTACTAACATCTACAGATGCATGAGCAATACATGAATTTTTATTACATTGTGTTAAAAAGCCTCTTTTATTTTTCTTTTAGAGGCTTCACTTCTTTCATTATAATTTTGGCGTTATGAAAATTTATCCTGGGCCCTGTGTCCCATGAATGAAGACAAATCTTAGATTTTTTAAAATCTCCCTTTCTTAAATAATCTTTATGTTCTTTAATTCGCACATTTAACGGTCTAGATTATGTTTCAACAATGTAAAATTTATAGCATTCACATGGTATTTTATATGTTACATTTTTTTTGTTGTTCTGGGGGTATTCATTGGTTTAGTATGTGATAAAATGGATCTAAGTGTATTTTGTGTTTTGAAAAATGTTCGTATGTTATATTATTTTCCTATGCTTCTTGTTTTTTTTTCCGCAACGCCTCGTATGTATGGAATTATAAGTTGTATATATTGTGTATTTTTATCATTGTGTCTTTGATTTAGTCAACGGTTGTATTTCGTTTAATGTTTTGTCAATAAAATATGATGGATAGTCGTTTTTTATTAATGTATTTTTATCTCTGCTTAGTAAAATGTCGTCTGAACATATTATAAAAGTAAATAAAAATCTTATACACATTTAATTTGTAAAGTAAATTGTTTAAATATCAAACAATAGGCTATTTTATATATTTTTTAGTAGGGTATTTTATTCTATTAATAAAAGAAGTGAAACTTACCAATTAATAATACTAGGAAATAAGAGACACCCCGGAAAACTTTATTTAACTTTTTCATAATGCACAAAACAAATAAAAATATATCAATCTCATACTGCGTATGTACATAGTTTGAAACTTAAATTATTAAAGTTATTTGAAATATTTTCTTAGTATTACTTATCTAAATTTATCTATGTTTTTGAAAAGTGATAAGTTGGTTTACTTATCTGATATGTGTGAGTCTATATGGTGTCAATTTTTGTTCTAATCTTGACAGGTTAAATCTCAAATTAATCATTATTTATTGGAAAGTACTAAAAAATCCTGATTTGTGAGTGGACATTGGGTTCGATAGGATATTTAGAACCCTAAATTTATTTTTTTATCACAATCCATCTAAATCCATAATAAAATATTATTATCATATATCCATCCTATGGCTAGTCGCTTGTCTTAATTTTAACTGAGATTGGAGATATACAGGGTGAGTCTTAAATAAGTACAAATATTTTTAGGGGTAGTAGAGTGAAAAAACATCATCAATCTTTCATTAAAAAAAATTAAAATTTGGAATTTTTTTAGTTTTTAGCGAGGTTTTTAGTTGAAAAACATAATTTCTTAATAATATGGCAACATAGATAGTAGTTTAAATTTACAAGAAAGAAAACTCAAGAAAATTTACAAGAAAGAAGATTCAGTGCTTCTCAAAATTTAAGGAAAAAATATTTTTTTTGTTAGTTTTCAAAGTAAAATAACTCTGTTATTATGGACTTATTTGAATATTTACTTATTTAAGACTTATTTACTTATTTATACTTATAAATATTATAAAATAAATAATTATTTTATACTTATTTAAGACTCACCCAGTGGAGACTACATGATTTGCAATATATTTAGTTTAAAATTTTCAATGTTCATAAAAGTCTGGGATTTCCCCAACTGGAAGGGAAATCTAATAAATAAAAGTCATTTTATGTACAAATTTGACTAACCGACAAAAATTTTCCCCGTTTCATGAAGCATATCTCCTCTAGTTGTAGTACGCGAAAAAGCTAACAAAAATTGAAAACCCACTAAGGGCTCAAACACACTGACGACCAGGTCGCACCGGCCAGGCCGTATCTACCTCTAAAACCATTAAATCAAATGAAATAGCGCACACTAAAGTCCTGGCCCTTCGTTGGTTTTTGCGACCAGAAGACTACACGGAAAATTATTATTTTCTGCCACTTGTTGCCGGTTTTCTTCCAAATTAATAATTTTTCAGATGAAATCCCTCAAATTCGAGGCACAATATTTTATTTTCTATAAGATATAGTGTTTTAGTGTAGTTTTTGCACACTTGCAGAAAATCCAAAGAAATAGTATACAGACTGGATGACGGCCAGGTCGTCACGACCTGGTCGTCAGTGAGTTTGAGCCCTAAGGGCTCGATTTCGAACAGAGTTATTTTACCCTTAGGGCTCAAACTCACTGACGACCAGGTCGCAACGACCTGGCCGTCGGCTGGCCGGATGTATTGCGTTTTTAGCTGCGGCCAGATGAACGACCAGTTTCAACAGAGTTGTCAAATCTAACGATTTTTTACGTTTTACCAATTAGAAAATATTGTTTCAGAAATGTTAAAATATCCGAGTTAACTAAAAAGCGAAGTTGCTATTCACAACAAACAAAAAGCATTGTGTACGCGCGACCGACAAAAAGGGAGATATTCTGTTTCTTTTTTCTACTGATATGGCGCCCTTATCGACTTTAGAAGTAAATATATTAGGGCCATCGTAAAAAAAGATCGTCAGACACTGGCTCTAAATATAAGCAAGTAGAAAGTTTAGCTTCCAGTTATTTCAATGTTTACAATATAACGAAGAATCTACAACACTAATTACTTCTATTTTTATGAACGTTTAAGTTACTTTCTTATTTTTTTTTCAAAATAATGTATCTAGTAGAAATATAGTCTAAAGAACCCTGTTTGAAAAACGTTAAATTAAATATATTATTTAAAATACAGTTGGCCTCCTTGTACATGACTACAATACAACTAAAAAAACTAATTTAATAAAAAAAAACTAGTTGTTGTAGAAAAACTAAATATTATTTTTTTTTTATTTTTTAACATCGAAACTCAAAGGTATAATAACAGGTATCATACCAACCATAAATAGAGTAGGTATGTCATAAAAATGTTTTGAGTTTTTACTAGAATCGACTCTTGATAAAAAAAGGCATTAGATTTAAGTTTACCTTTGATCCAGTCGGTATACTATTTCTTTGGATTTTCTGCACGTGTGCAAAAACTACACTAAAACACTATATCGAATAGAAAATAAAATATTGTGCCTTGAATTTGAGGGATTTCATCTGAAAAATTATTAATTTGGAAGAAAACCGGCAACAAGCGGCAGAAAATAATAATATTTCCGTGCAGTCTTCTGGTCGCAACGACCAACGGACAGCCAGGACGTTAGTGTGCCTATTTCATTTGATTTAATGGTTTTAGAGGTAGGTGCGGCCTGGCCGGTGCGACCTGGTCGTCAGTGCGTTTGAGCCATGAAAATACCTATCTAAATATAACAATTCAGGGAACACTTCATTTTTTTAGCAGATACGTCAATGATAAGCCGTTGACTTTCTGATAAAATTACATTGCATGAGTTAATCTTCGAATTAAAGATTACTGTCTCATCACAATGATCTAATTAGGTAAAACCAAAAGGCTGGCATTTTTTGTATACAGGGTGTTTCAAAACAAATGCGAAAAACTTCAGGGGGTGATTCCTTATTCAAAATAAAGGGTAGTTTGCTTCATAAACGTTGGGTCAAAAGTCAACCATTAGGGAGATATTGCGGTACAAAGATGGCAGAAAAATAATGTTTTTATTTTTTTATCTTGAAAACGGATAGAGATAGACTAATAAAATTTTATGGAAGCATTACTGTTATGAAAACACACTTTCTGGTAATTTTTTCACTTTTTTAAAATGAGTGGAAGGGGTTGAAATAAACTACCCCTATCATTCTTCTTAACGAAATTTAAAGAAAAATCTTATCAAACACATGCAAAAAAGTTAATTTGGATAGCTTAGTTTGTTTAGAAACTTTTTTATCTCTTGTATTTTTTTGATAAAACTCACCGATTTGAAATTAAAAAATAAAATGTAAAGCATTACATGTCAGCACAAAAAACATTTTCTGATAAAGAATCTAGTGGGCTGCTGTAATTTTTTTAGGAAAAAATCTAGTCGGCCGCTGTTACTTTTTAGGATGTTCCTAATATTATTTTATTTGACATTACTCTACTGCAATACGTTATTATCTAGATGATTATTATTATCGTTATTATCACTAGATTCTTAATCTAAAAATGTTTTTTGTCCTGACATGTAATACTTTACATTTTATTTTTTAATTTCCAATCGGTGAGTTTTATCAAAAAAACACAAGAGGTAAAAAAGTTTCTAAATAAACTAAACTATCGAAATTAATTTTTTTGCATGTGTTTGATAAGATTTTTCTTTAAATTTCGTTAACAAGAATGATAGGGGTAGTTTATTTCAACCCCTTCCACTCATTTTAAAAAAATAAAAAAATACCTGAAAGTGTGTTTTCATAACAGTAATGCTTCCATAAAATTTCATTAGTCTATCTCTTTTCGTTTTCAAGATAAAAAATAAAAACATTATTTTTCCGCCATCTTTGTACCGCGATATCTCCCTAATGGTTGACTTTTGACCCAACGTTTATAAAGCAAACTACCCTTTATTTTGAACAAGGAATCACCCCCTAAAGTTTTTCGCATTTGTTTTGAAACACCCTGTATATGATTTTTATGTGTTTTTAATTTTTACTTATGTTATAAAAAAAGTAATATTATTAAATAAATAAACAATCAAAGAAGGGTTAGCCTTACATTACTAACTTCTGAAGGTGCCTGAGCCAACACGTTTATATACCGAGTGTGTCTCAAAAGTGGATTTTGAAAAGAGACCAAAATTTCACCTGCATGCCATGTTATATCTTTAATTTTGTTAATGAATTCAATATTATTTTTAACTGAGAAAGAAGGTTCATGATCAGGTAAATTTTCGAACTCCCTTGATAACCATTTTGCCAAACTCGGAGAACCTACAGCCGAAACAATTGGGCGCATAGACTTCCGGTTTATGAATTTTTGGCAAAGCATACAATTTTGGTAATGAGGGATTGGATACTTGCAATTTCCTCTTTAAAGAAAGATCAATAAGGGTGTTACATTCTTTTAGAGTTTTTTTAACGTCTGCTACCATCTTAGACAAAGGATTCTTTTTTCAAATTTATGTAGGGGCCATTATCGATTAAGTTGTTAACCTTATCGTAATAGTCTTTTTTATCCAATATAACAACCTTATTTCCCTTATCAGCTTTTAGGTAGAAACAATCTTTGTTACGCAAACTCTTGACAATATTGTGCTCCTTGTTAGATTTTAATGATTTACTTGAAACGATATTTTTTGATAATTGACTTCTACAAGCCTCTCTTGTAAATACTTTAGAAGCGTCGGGCAAGTACTGAATAGCAGTTTCAACACCAACGACGATTTCCTCCAAAGCGCTACCAGAGTTGGGCAATGCAAACTTTAAACCTTTGTTTAATAAACTGAGCTCTTGTTTATCAAAAGTCTGCGAAGAAAGATTCTCTACTATGTTTATGTCTCTTTGGAAAACATGTTTGTTTTTAGAGCTTTTTAATTTTTTAAACTTTTTATTCAAAATGGACATTTTCTTAACAAATTTTGAATTGATAACCACAAACATATTTCTCTGAAAGAGGCACCAACATTCATACTCTACATTAGTTAGCTTATAAGTTAGTTTTTTGCAAAGTCCATAGGCTTCAATTTCAAGCATACTTCGTTTACTATACAGAAATTTGATTTCTAAATCAAGCCATTTTTGTTTTGCAATTTTCTCTACCTTATCACTAACGTTACTTTTCGGAATATCAACTTTAATAAAACTAGGATAAACTGAATTGGCTTTGCATGATTTAAGAAACCAAATATCTGCTCCTAATAACCTAATCTTAGTACTAAACTTACGATAAAGATCATTTTACATAATTCTAAAAGTTATGAAAACATATGCAGGGTGTGTCACAAAACGTGTTCTATCTCTCGTGGGGAGATTTCTCACGTAAAAATAAGATTTATTATTGCAAAGTTGTTGTTTTATAATGTTTTACAATGTTTTTCCTACTACCATCTATATTATTTTTTCAATAGATGGGGAATAAAAAAAAACAGTTTCCAACTTTTCGATAAGTTATAAGATAACAAACATAATATGAAGATGGTAGAAAAATGCCACATTTTAAAACTCTCCCTGTATTTCAGGAACTAAACAGTGTGCAAGGACAAATCTGTGTAGCATCTTTAATTTCATTAAAAATGTCACACCGTGATCTGAATACCGCATCTTTGTATCTCTACTCATACAGGAGAAACCAAGTAAAACACACGAAAATGGGACATCCTGTACAATTAGTTTTTTTTGATATCATAGCGAATATGAAATGAAATATACCGTAGACCTTGAACTTTTGAAATCTTTGTCCAATCAAACTAGATATATCCTGCGACTTATATACAAGTAAGCTTCAGAAAGCAACTAAAAAAAAGTAAAGCACGTAATTCCATATTTTGCTTCCTAATCAGCTTTTAGTAAAAACACATTTTTACATTTTTATAAATTGCGCTTTACCTGAAACGATACAATTTAAGCTGCTTGTTTGGACTTTATACAATATTTCTTTTAAACGCTCTTCGTATTTCTAAATGCGCATGCACTTTACGTTTATTTTTTTACATCATTTGCTGCGCATCATGTTTGAATCGGATTTATTTATTTCGAAAGCATAGAGCAGACAGGAAAAATATTGCTCATTTAAAAGCGTTTTTGATACATCATTCCCCAGGATCTAGAATGCAATGAAATTTTATTTAGAGATGCAAACATAGAGAGGTTTTTAAAGGATACTAGGGCAAATTGATACATATTGGCTAGAATTCGAAAAAACTGAATATTTGAAAAGTAAAATAAAGACGCAATAATTTGTAGGATGTGTTTGCGTGATAATCATTGCAGGGATTTTATGGGTATATGCTTTAAAAGAAAAACTTGCAAAGCGATCTGAGAAAAATACAATCGTCTACCAAAAAAAAAAATAGAAATGTATACACAAAAACTTCGGCTAGTGGTTTAGTCTGGAGCTATGACAAAATTACAAAGTTTAGTTCTGAATACTTTGGTTAGGTTACAGCTGGGGGTTGGAATCTTTGGTGTTACAACAGTAAAATAAAAACACTAATTCACCACAATACATTAAAACACTTTTACTTTTGCACACTTGGGATGTAATGCTAGTTTACCTCCTCGTGGTACACCCTGGACAGTGTTTAGACAGAACTAAATGAAGACAACACAACTAAATGAACTAGCACAACTGGCGACCCAACAATCCTATCTGGATCTCTCGGTCAATTACATCATTATGGTACAAACACATGGAAAAATGCCTAGTCTTTGTGAGGACTATAAGACTAGAAAACTTGGACCTAGCATCCCAGTCTGCCAGTTAAATGTGGAAGGGATTAGTCGATCAAAATGCGATATCCTTCACAAGATTTTGATTGACTACGATGTCGACGTACTGGCAATCCAGGAAACTTATACGGAAACTTAGGATCAACTCCGGTCAAGAGCAAGGATTATGAGTAATAATTTATTATATATATTTTAAGGGTATGAGCTTATAGGTGCCAATTATAATAAATCTTAAGGTACTGCCACTTACATTCGGAACACAATTGAAAACGCAACTCTGAAGCGTGCATCCACAAGTAACAACATCCTTGAAATTACCATTCAGGTTGGCGAGATCACAGTGTGTAATATTTACAAACCTCCCGCTGCATCATGGCCACAGCATGTTATTCAGCCTTTTCTTCACTCAGCTGTATATATAGGAGATTTCGACAGCCACCACACCAAATGGAAATACAGGGAAAATGATTTGAATGGCGAAAGCCTCATGGACTGGTCAGACGAGCTATATCGCTATAACAACCTATATCTCGTATTTAACGCCAAGGATCCCGGTACTTTTAAGTCTGCAGCATGGAGACAGGATTACCTATAACCCAGATTTGTGTTTCGCTTCTTCAGACAGAACATCCGCTTCCAACTACACGAACTGTCCTGGATAATTTCCCACACAGCCAGCATCGCCCTGTGTTAATAGAAATTGGATTGAGTATCCCCTAATTAAAATCTTTTCCCCGCCCGAAATGGAACTTCAATAAAGCAAACTGGAAAATATTCTCCAATAATCTCGACAAATGTTTAGATTGGATCCCCCCTCTAGGGAGAAATTATGAAAGGTTTGTCTAAATCTAAATCAAGCGACAATTAAAACAGCTTAAATCATCCTGTGCTGAGGAGACAGCATACTCCCAACCTTTCACCTTCGAAGAAATATTATCTGCATTAGAACATATTAAGGCTGGCAAAGCTCCGAGATTTGACGGCATCCATTCGGAATTCCTGGTTGATTCACTTTTTCACCGACATAATTAAAACGGGCACTATTCCACAGCCACTAAAAAGCGCTAAAATCATTGCCATCCCGACAAGCCGCAAAGTTATCGCCCAATCGGACTGCTGAGCACAATCTACTAGCTGCTGGAGAGACTAATCTACAACATAGTAAGCCCAAAAATTATGGAGAGTCTACTGATTGAAGAAGCTGGCTTTCGTCCTGGACGTAGCTGCGTAGATCAGGTTCTGTCCATAACAACTTCTATCGAAGCAGGATTCCAACGCCAAGAATAAACATTAGTTGCTTTTATTGACTTGGCGTACGATACAGTTTGGAGACAGGGACTGATCTGTAAGCTAGCTAAAGAAATGCCCTGTCGAAAAACCGTCAACCTAATCGATGATATGCTTCGAAATAGACTCTTTCAGATAAAACAGGGAGAGAAAGAAAGCAAAAAGATTAATAACGGATTGCCACAAGGTTCTGTCTTAGCTCCATTGCTGTTTAATTTATATATCGCTTACTTATTTATATATGCCTGCTACTTCAGCTAAAAAAATTGGGTATGCGGATGATTGGGCGATAGCTACCAAGACATAAACACCTCGAGGAGACAGAGGCTGTCCTTGTGGAAGATCTGTCTTCCCTGGGAAACTACTTCCGCAAGTGGAGGTTGCAACCGAGCGCGATGAAGACGGAAGTTAGTTGTTTCCATCTTAAATAATAAATTAGCAAACCAAGAACTTAAAATAAGGTTTGAAGGTAACTGGCTCTCCCACAACAACACTCCTAAATATTTAGGCGTTACACTAGATAGGACCTTGTCTTATAAGAAGAACCTCACACAAACTGCAGCTAAGCTTAACACTCGAAATAATATTCTCCATAAATTATGTGGCACTACGTGGGGGTCGTCCGCGAGTACCCTGCGCTCCTCTGCGCTGGGTTTGGTTTACTCTACTGCTGAGTACTGCGCCCCGGTGTGGCTCAATAGTTCTCACACAGGAAAGGTGGACGTCCAATTGAACAACACAATGCGTATTATATCAGGAACAATAAAATCAACTCCCACCCAATGGCTTGCTATTCTAAGTCATATTCCTCCACCACATATAAACAGGCAGAATTTTTTAGAAAATATTCTGAAATTACAAACATGCCTCAACTGCTGATACATGGATGTCCATGACCTGGACAGGAACAGGCTTCGTTCAAGACGTCCAACCTTAACAACCGCAGGCACCTTACATCGAGACGGTTTTAAATTAACGGAGTAATGGAGTACGAAATGTGAATCAGAGTTACCAGACCACGCCGGGAATATGCCGGCTATAACTTAGAACCCACCAGGCTTTGACATGCATGTTTAAATGCGGAAGTCAGCTTCCCCAGAATGCGACTGCAACACCGGCAGACAAACTATCTGGCACATAGTAGAAGCATGCACATTAAAATCCTATTCCGGTTCATTTGATGATTTCCTGGAGGCTACAGACAGTGCAGTCGAATACATCCGTAATTATTTAGATGTTTGTTTGTGATACTTGTTATATGTATATTTGTTTGTACATTTTAGACTGTCAGAATATTATTATTGTTTACACACATATTTAACAAAAAGCAAAATAAAACACTAAATTACCACAATACACCAAAACACTTTTACTTTTACACTGGACGCGCGTTTCGCTAACCATGTTAGCATCATCAGCAGCATATAAACTAAAGGTTAGCTAAACGCGCGTCCAGTGTAAAAGTAAAAGTGTTTTGGTGTATTGTGGTGATTTAGTGTTTTATTTTGCTGTGTAACACCAAAGGTTCCAACCCTCAACTGTAATATACACATATTTGTTTATTTCCTGCTCTTTACTTGTGCAGTGGTTATGGTCTTATGTGTTTTGTTGTGATGTCTAGCTATACGATAGATAGATTTTGCACCTTTGCAGTGGACTCGCTTTTCGTTAACCATGTTATCATTTTTTTTACTTATAAAAAATGGAAAGAGTTGCTATTCTTGGAGATATAAATGGAGTGGAAAAACGATGCAATTTTACATATTTTAAATAAGAGAGTAGACTCTATTGAATTCGCCTGTGTTTTAGGCACATTTTAATTTATATAATATACATGCGCAATTCATGAGTAAGATGATTTACTTGAATTTTAGATATACTAAAAAAGAAGACTAGATAACTATTTAGGTACATACAAGATTATTAAACATTAATCGATTTTATACATAACCATCCTGTGTAGATCTATTTGAAAATTGCAGCATTTTTTTAAAGGGTTTTCAATTTTGTTGGAAATACTTATGAATATTTCCGCATGGAGAAAGAAACATTGAGGTATAACTTATACCTCAATGTTTCTTTCTCCATGCGGAAATATTCGTATTTTTTTTATGGTGAGCTTTGAGTTGTGGATATAACGTATGATATTTATCAAATTCAAAATGAGGCCGATTAATTTTATGAAGACGAGTAGTACCTTTTTGTATCAGTTTTTATCACTATCTAATAAAAGACCCTGATGGGTTAGCTCCGTGATATCAAGTGACATTCCCGCTGTAGTTAATGGCCACTACCTGATTCAATGCCGCACGTTCACAAAAGGATAAGACCTGCCGCGATATAAGCCGGCCAAGCGGGAAGCCGGTGCACTATGGATGTACACTTACGCTTGTGTTGACTTACTTCCCTACAAGCACAACTTTTATATCACGAAGGGTAACTGTATCTCTTTCAGTATCAAGGCAATGATAGATTGATATTTTTTGGAATAGACGTATCTTACAAAAATTACAAGATGAATTGTGGGTAATTTTATACTTAGTTCTTCTCCCATGATAAATCTAGTAAAAATACGAGTTACGCCAGTGTGTGAGATATCGAAATTACCACCGTCCTATTGGGTCTTCTGAATTTACGGACCACAAAAATGACATTAGCTTACAATGCTTCTTCTTCTTCGGGTTCCATCTCCTAATGGAGGTTGGAAATCATCATGGCAATTCTAACTTTGTTAACGTCTGCTCTGAATAACTGGTTTGAAGTAATTCCAAACCATTCTCTCAAATTCTTGAGCCATGCTTTTCTTCTTCTTCTTTGGCTTCTTCTGCCCTTTATCTTTCCTTCTATTAAGTTCTGCAACAGGGCATATTTAGGTCCTCTCATTATGTGTCCAAAGTACTCAAGTTTTCTCTTTTTAAGGGTGTTAATCACCTCTTCGTCCTTCTGAATTCAGCGTCGCAGTTCTACATTTGTAACCTTGTCAGTCCATGCAATCCTCAGCATACGCCTATAACACCATCTTTTGAATGCCTCAAACTTCTCCATTTCGGCCTTTTTAAGTGTCCAAGCCTCTGAACCATAGAGTAGAGTTGCAAATATGTAACATGTTGCATTCTTAATCTAAGCTTTAAGTTGAGTTTTACAAAGGAATACAATGCTTAAGTCAATACATTTTAACACACGCTGTTTTTAGTTTTTAATTAAAAAAATAAAATAAGATATTTTAATTTGGAGCCTCCACCTCTTCTAAACTGTTCTTTCTATTATACTAGTCGTTTGTTAAGGTAAATATTCATAAATTATTTCCAATAAAAGTGAAATAAAAAGTTATTATAAAACTCCAATCGAACCACTTAATCGCTAACAGGATTTCGAACTGTTAAAATATTTAAAATAAGAGGTTTAATAAAAAAAGTATTTCACAAAGTGCACAGCAGATTTAAAAAGGGAAATAGAATCATTAAAATTAATAGTCTATTAAAATTGAAAATAGTCGAAGAGCAATTTTGCGAATCAACGTATTTTATGACCCAGTTCTTAACGTAGATTTATCCTAATTCTTCATAGGGTTTCGAATGAATTACTTTTTTCATTTTTTAGTTGCCTGAATGAAGTAATTGTGCAAATTGAGGCCGACATATTCAATATTGGAGAGGCCATATCGTCGAGAAAAAAGAGAACATACATCCAGCGTATTGGTAATTCGTCGATAGCGTCGCAGTTAAACAAAAAAAGTATACATATGGTAAATGTGCCAATTATCGTCACATTAAGATAATTCTCAGTGCAGTTTGCCATAAAATCCGAATTATAAGTATAAGGCTTACAAGAAAATTAAATATGACACCAGTGGACATTTTAATTTCAAATTTAAGTAAAACTTTAATAACCTGTCTGATATTTTCGATTATTTTCAAGAAAAAACTAAACAAACTACAATTGCTCCAAATATCGTCACCTTTATACCTATAATATGTCGTCACCAATTTGTCCCAATTTTTGTTATATTTTGATATATGTCATCTGACACAAAAACCTTTGTTTTTTACAAAAGTTTATTTAGGAATTGCGAAACATTGAAAAAAAAAAATAACATTACAGCAGTTAAAAAATAAGCATACAAAATAAAATCTTAACTAAGAATATCTCCGATATCAACTCAAAAATAATGCAGAAATAAGCGTTATTAACGAATACCGAGTATTATTATAAAATAGAATAAACAAAGAACAGTGATCATAATCTTAGTAAATAAATATTACTTCTAACTCTTGACTTATTAAATATATATAAAAAATTGCTTTGGCATACATGTCAGATATATCATAAACGTTTCTTTTATATATTTATTTTTAATATTTATTACAAAATCACTTTTAATATAATTCAAAATGTCCTCAGAACTCTGATATTTCGTATTTTTAAAATCACAGGGAATTTACAAGAAGCCATAAATATGGCTTGCATGTCTAATGGCCTAAATTCCGTCACAGACGTCCAGTTCTCGTCATCCATTTTAAATTGACATTTTAAGTTAGCATAATTAATGGTAAAAAGAAAATAATTTTTCTTTGTCTTTTTAAATGGAACATCCCGTATATTTTTTTTATTAGATGGAGCGTTAAATAATAAACAGTTTTTATATTTAAAGTATTTTAAAATTCGATAAAATACCAGAAAAAAATCAGTGGGTGGCTTTGATAAAAATATTTTAAAAAAATGCCATATGAAATATAAAACCGCGAATATCTGCGAAACCGTTAAAATTTTTGAAATACTCTAGATACAAAAAATGTTCATTTTTTAATTCGCCATCTAATGAAAAAATAATATATTTCCTATTAGAAAAAGGAAGAAAAGATATTTTACATTTTAGAAAGTTTTGTGTAGAAATTTGAACATCCTGTATGATTTAGCGTTACTATATTTATAACAAAATAAGTACAGACCATCTAAAGTAAATAACTAATATAGTTTTGATTTCAGGACAGTTCTTGTATTTTTAATAATTTTTTTAAAAAGGCTGAAAATATAAATATTTTTAATTTATTTTAACATGGTTAGCGAAACGCGCGTCCAGTGTCAAAGTAAAGTGTTCTGGTATATTGTGGTGATTTAGTGTTTTATTTTGCTGTTTTGACACCAAAAGTTCCAAACCCCAACTCTAATATCCCTAAAACTATCGCAATATATTTACTCATATCTTAGGATTATGTAAAGTGATCTAAAAGAAACCCAAAAATGCAATAACATACAGGGTGCTCCATGCAAAAAAATCAATCCGATCCACTCACACTTTTTTCAGCCACCCTATAAAATTTAAAATATTTCCCTGAAATACATCCTAGTACAAACTTTGGGTCTGTTTTTCCTAAGTTTTTTTATTCTAGGAGCTACAGATGCCCGACTCACTATTGCCGAATAATCTGTAGAGACCCTGTATAAATAAAATAACATAATGTAAGTATAGGGAAATTGGAACCACTTTCGTTGCACGTCATCAATGACACCATGCGTCGTCTTATGGAGTTTGATGGTGGTCGTATTATGATGTGCAACGAAAGTTATTTTAATTTCCCTATAGGAATCAGCAACCCATTTGAACTATATCGAATTTTTTATATATTCATAATACAGGGTGGTTCGAATTGTATTCCGGAAACTTCGGCAGCATATTCTGCAGATAAAAATAGGAAAAACAGTTCGTATAATTGTATGTCCTAAAATTATTAGTTTGGGAGATACAGGGTGTAGAGGTTTCATTTTTATTTCGATTTTTTCTAAATAATTTATGAAGTAATGTCAATATTTGGATGAGAATTGGTGTCTGGGAGTTGTTTGACATGAGAAATTTGATTTTAATGTCAATATGACTCCTACTAGTAGAGGGCAACGTTTCTACATGTGTTTTAACTGCTTTGAAGCGTAATAACTTTTTGTACGTACCTGTATAAAACTACCGACCGAAAAAATATACATCTCTGTGACTTTTTACGTAAAAAATATCTCTGTGTAAAAATCGCTACGAGTAACCGTTCTTAAGATTTTTAGAATAGAAATAGTCAATACATGTCAATTAATGACGAAAAATAAACACGTTGGGTAGAGAATTATTTCACTGAATTAATAAATTTGGGAAATTTTTATTTTTTCAAATTAATCATAAAATTTTCTGCAAGAAATCATGACCTTTTTCGCGTAAAAACGTCGTAAATGTATATTTTTTTACTCGGTAGTTTTAAACAGGTACGGATGAAAAGTTATTACCTTTCAAACCAGCTAAAAAATATGTAGGTGGGACCCTTTACTAGTAGGAGCCATATTGACATAAAAATCTAATTTCTCATGTCAAAAAACTTCCAGATACCAATTTTCATCCAAATATTGACGTTACTTCAGAAATTATTTGGAAAAAATCGAAATAAAAATGAAACTTCTACACCCTGTATCTCCGAAACTAAGCATTTTAGGACATACATTTATACGAACTTTTTTACTTATTTTTATATGTAGAATATGCTGCCGAAGTTTCCGGAACACAGTTCGGACCACCCTGTATATTATTTGAATGAGTTATAAATATGTGCAAATATTTTTAGGGGTATTTGCTCAAAATCCCAAGAACACTCTTATGAGGAATTAGATCTAAATATCTAAATTACATCATTGTTTTGATAATACTTTGTAATTTTTACCAATATAATAATATAAATGAAGAATTATGCCCGGCGCATTCGCCATAATATAGTTATATCAAATATAACAGCTACATCGGTTGTCGCATTTGTATAAGCAGGTCTCTGATATAACTCTCTTAATAAATCAATCGATTTAGATTAAATACACACGTCATAGATGGCGCAGTAATAAATAAATCAATAAAGATGGCTGTATAAAAGCTGTGATGTGTTAGAAATCTTCAAAATTAAATCATTGATGTTGATTATTCTACTTTAAAAATAAAGTTTACTAATTCAAAATTGATTTGAATCTACACTACTAAAAATGAAAACTGCATTAAAATTGGAACAATTTTGACTAGTTTCTGCGACTGATCCATAGATGGCACGGAATGTATGTTTTAAATAAAGTTCCTAGATATATAAAGTACCGCAATTACCGTCATTTTGGCGCCAAAACTACCGGGAAATTTAAAAAGGAGGGCAACATATCGCTGTTCGACCTAACCAATCTTGACAGGGAAGCCGTAAAATAAAAACATATTAATTATAATAGAATTATCTTTATTATCTATAGTTAAACATATTTACCTTCATTCTAACGTATTATTAGGTAATATATTGATATTCGATTTTATAAATTTCATTATTTTAGGCCTACGTAAGCTAAGCGGTTAGAAACGAATGGTTTCCATACAATAAGTGTTTTTAATTTGTATTAGCATTTATTATATTATGTTAGCTTCTAGCGCAAAGTACGCTAACAAAAGTAAGTTAATAGGTAAGAATAAATAAATTTCGAATAACATTTAGCATTTTAGTAGGTACTTGATTTAGTCGAAATAATAGGAAAAACTTTGTTTACCGATGAGAAGATACGTATGCCATATAAGTAAACGTTGCCTCTACCACCTTATACCGCTTTGCCACCTCATGCCGTACTTAGTTTTGGCAAATAAGAATGATTTAATAAAAGTCTTTAGGACCATGAATCTAGGAATAAACTACAAACTTAAATTTGAAGTCCGACTTATACGAGAAAATTTTGAACCAATAACTAACGTAGATTATTATGAAATTAGCTGAGTTATTCAAATTAAATGAGAGATCTTTACTTCCCATCAATAAATTCCGTACTAATTCGCCGTACAAAAAAAATAAGTAATAATTACTGTAGATAAAAATAAATTAAAATATAGTTCCACGATAATTTAATTTGCAGCTGCCTTTTCATCATACCTAATAAAAAATCCTCACAACCACTACGCATATTATGTATACCTATGTAAGTATTTTTAAACATCATTATGAGATTTAAGTATACAGAGGTGCCCATAATATGAGTAGCGGTATTGACGGTTTTTTGTTATGATGAAAATATTGTGTGATATGAAAATGCAACAAAATATATTATCGATTGCAGCAACTATACCTAGTTTACATTCAGTATGTCCAATTAATATAGAACATTATACCTATGCATGATTTTAAAAATTTGCTACCATTATATTTTGATAGTTGAGTTTTTGAAATTATTTGTTAGCTTCTAAAACAAAACAGATCCATAATAATTCAAATCTTTATCATCCAAGAATTATGAAGTAATCTCACGTTAAAAATTTTTAAAATGATTGCATGCCTTAAATGTCTGTGAAGTTAACAAAACTATTTCTTTGAATACCTTGCAATTAATATATTTGGTCCAATTTATCAGTTCTGCATCATATCCGAAATTCAGATTGTGTGTGATACAACGAAGAGTCAACGTGCAACATGAACGACAAGAAAAATGGCAAGTAAAAAAAATTATAAAGTCTTAGTTACTAATTACACAGTCCTTCCCTTGAGTTCTCCTGCCTAAAATCTATATCGCCTTCCCTAAGATTTTAAATATAAATGATTGAAACTCATACAAGTTTACCACAATTTAAACTTAAGATAATTATTTAATTATTAAATCTATAATTGTATTGAAATAATACTCTTACGAAGTTAATAAATATTAACTACACGCTTCTACTTACACGCTTGATTTTTTATTTTAGAAATCATACGGGCTATAATCATTAATATGACTATATTCTTCTTACAGTGCCATACTCTATATAGAGCGTCGGCTACCTCTCGCATGTACTTGTGATGTGTGTCATCAGTGTTTCACAAGTACACGGGACCTACAGTTTATCGCCGAATCCGAACGGCACTATATTTGAGAGGCTGTACAAGGCAAATATACTCAAGGTGGTTTGCCATTGCCTTCCTTGAGGTGGCGGCTCGTTGGTCGCTCTATTTAGATAAATAAATATTTTTACTTAAATAAATAAAGCGACCGTACTGGCTGGGGATCGAACCCAGTACCTTCCGCTCCGCAGATCGACACACTAACGCTGGAGCTACGGCCGGCCACATGACTATATTAACAATACTTAAATAAAAATTTATTTGAAGGTATTACAATAATTGTAAAACAAGTATGTAATAATAACTCGAAAATAACTATTAAAAACTGCTCGTCATGTTATAGATGTCAGTGTCTTGTCTCTATTATTTTATTAGCCGTTTAGCTACAATTTGATTTCATATAATGCAGATTTTAATGCGCCATTTGTGTTTTTTTTTATTGGAATTATTATTTCTACCATATTTTGTATACTCCATGAAGTGATTTTAAGTGCTCCTGTCGAATTTTTAATTATTAAAGTGCCTATATTTAGATTTAGACATTTAAAATTAATTAATTGGTGGATAGTATTTGTATTATGGGTTTGTTTATTTTTTATGAAATGTATTTATTATTTTTTCCTATTAAAATAAACATAGCTTACTAAATCACTAGCTAGCCATTTTTAAATACAAGGTGTTAATTAAGTATCTGGCCAAACTTCAGGAGGCGATTCTGAGTGTTTTTAAGGTAAAAAGTTCATATAAACTGAAGTCGCGTATTCTCGTCCAAACGGGGCCAGACGGGGCCAGACGGGTCACATTTAAATTAATCGGCATCCCGCTTCACTACTGGGTGTACATTATTCAATAAAAAATGGCTTTCGACATAGATCAATTTCCAGCCGTGTGGCGCAGCAGAGTGGCCAGAATACGCCACTTAGTAGCGCTCATAGACTTAAAATAAAATATAGACTGAGCATCTCATTCATAAATAGCTGGAACATGCGGTCAGACAATGTCTTATTATTGTTGTGTTATTGTTTTAGGTTATAACGAGTGCGACACGAGCGATAGATAGGTTGTCTCTGTCGTAACGGTCGTTCCCTGACGACTCTGCCGAGAAACACAACACTGTCTTTCGTTTCTCAAGTACACCTGAACTCTCCGTATCATTGCCGGGTAATTTTTTTATTTTAATGAAGCTATAATTAAATTAAAAATATATCGTATTTAAACTTTTTTATATTTTATTAAGATTTAGGGCAGGTTTTTTAAATAAAAGTTTAGAAAAAACGTCTTAGAGTCCAAAAAGGATAAAAATAATAAAATATACGTTATAGAAGAAAATTTATAATCAAAATAACGTAATTTTTGAAATTAATAATAAATTATTAATTTTAGTCAAACATTTACAACCCCTAATATTAATCAAAACAGGATCTATTCCACAGATATAATAGAATCGGCGACAGGGAGAAAAAAAAAATATGATTGTTGTAATTTTTTTTCTGGTTAAGTGATGTCTCATGTAAATTAGAGAAAACATAAATCTGTTCCATTAAAGCAAGGAAGGTGATAGGAAGTGGATAAAATAAAAACTACATTTATTTAACTCGGTACTGTCTTTATTATACCGGGTGCGTCCCAAAAGTGGCTCATCCCCCATAATTTTTTTATATTTTCAAATAAAAAAACAAGATTTAGTATGTTAGTATATGACATAAATTAGGATTGATTGATGGCATTCAATTGTTTTTGGTCACTTCCTGTTTCACCGGAAATGACTACAACTTTTGATTTTTAAATGCCATTCTCGGTATTTTTTTACTTAATTCGATATAAAATGACACTCTGAATAGAATGACATATCATATGTCAACTTTTGACATTTTCGCATATGATTTAATTGTAATTGTAACACGCGGTTCATAACGACAATTTGATTCGAAATACCAAGTGTGTGGTATCAATATATTCATAAAAAATGCTTTTTCCAAATATGCTAATGAGTCACCCTTGTTCCATTTGAAAAAATTGACATATGTATGATTAAAAATACGATTTGTACATCTTTTAACCGGCCTAGACAAGACACAAAACCCATTAGACGATCAAAATTACTTTTCCAAGGCTCCTTGATTAAAACTTAGTGTTTTTAACAGCACCATGGCACCCTGGATTGAAATTTAAAATAGGATTTGTTTTTAAGCGACAATGTCAAATGTTGACATATGATATGTCATTCTATTCAGAGTGTCATTTTTTATCGAATAAAGAAGCAATATACCGAGGGTGCCTTTAAAAATCAAACCAAACCAAACCAAACCAAAAACAATTGAATACGTCAATAAATCCTAATTTATGTCATATACCTACTAACATACAAATCTGTTTTTTTTATCTGAAAAAATAAAAAAGTTATAGGGGGTGAGCCAGTTTTGAGACGACCCGGTATATTGAAAAATATTGTTTCATAATGTAATATCATTTTAAAATTCTTGTATGTTATTTTAGATTCTGAAGATAATTTTAGAATAAACCGGAATATATTTTTAATAAAAACATTATTAATTATTAACAGGGTTATAATTATGATTTTGTTACAATGTAAGTAAGTAAATAATGTAATGTAAGAGAAAAAATTCAGATTTTACATTTTACTAAAATATCGTCCCATTGCTGCCAAAAGTCACTAACTAACATTTTTCCGAACAACCAAATTCAATCACTAACTATGTTTTGAAGCGGAGAATCGATTGCAAAAGTCATTAACTACGATTTCTGGCTATTTATGTTTTATTTTAACACCGAATAGTTACTAACTATAACATCTTTATGCAATGCAATTCATCTTTAGACGCATTTTTCTCGGAAGTAATAAAAAGTAAGTTAGTGACTTTTGGCAGCAATGGGACGATATTATCTAAATAAGCGCCTTTCTACAACAACGCCACTGACTCCCAATGGGTAAATTGAGAGTTGCCTACCGGTCAAAAGTCGTTTCGAGACTTAAATGGATTATTTAAGTCAAATTTCTTGCAAATTTGGCACTGGCGAACCATATTTTATAGTTCTTGAACAGAAAAAGTCAATAAAATAAACACTTAAGGACTACAAGCTAAGAAAATGCGTTAATACAGCCGGGGACATAGCGGCAACAAAGCTTTACCGCACACGTGCGACGCGTACTACAAGGTAATAAATGAATGAATAGGCTCCCTCGCCTCTCTAATCGGTGTTGTCATATTGTAAAGAACTTATCCTTTTTAAACAGTATCCGACTTATAATTTAGTAGTATAAGGACTATTTAATACATCTATGGAATATTAAAACCTACTTTATTAAACTGTAGTATTAATATCTCAATATATGTGTATAACAAGAAAAAAAATATTGAAAATATTAAAGACGTGACAACATAGGCTGGATGAGGAAGGCTCGGTCGACTGTACCCAGAAGTAAACATGTGTACAAAAAGATTGTTTGTCCGCGTTGAGATGTAAATAGTGTAGTCTATATTTTATTTTAAGTCTATGGTAGCTCTTCAGCGTGGCGCCACTGAGTCGCTCGTCTGGACGGGCCCTTATAGTACAGAAACAATCATAGAATCAGGTCCACAGATTTTATAAGACAAATTAAACAATATTATTTTTTTTAAGATGACAGTGAGTGGATGTGGATGATCATACAAAAAAATATTTGTAATTTCGATTTTTGTCAAGCTAAACATAGCATTTTGCCGTGTGTCCGGTGTACTCTATTATTGGATCGCTCTTTCAAGGAATCCAATACAATTTTAGTAATGAATTTCTATCAATGTGCTTACTTTCCATCAATTATACTTGATGAATATTGTTAGATCAATCTCAATTTGTTTATAAAAATTTGATCTAGCTTAGTTTCGAAGTTTAAATTACGTTGAAAATTCCGCACCTGTAATTTTTAACCAATCAAAAAGTGTTTTTTTGACAAATAACTATGGCAACGAATAAATTTTAGTGAAAATGTTTTCCTTGTGGGCACCCAACAGCGAATTATACTGGAAAATTTTTGACGTTTATAATAACAGAATATCTTTTTGAGAGTCTGGTTTTTATTTGTATACATGATAATTTTGATACATTTCAATACAAAGCTGAGATGTTTTCTATATTCTTTGGACACTTCCTTTCTTCTTAATAGCGAAAATGTAGGACTTGGAATGGACTGAATTAAATGTCTATGTCTAATGAAATATATATAATATTTAGATACTATTTTATTCACCTTTTTTCCATTTAGCACTTTGAAACAAATTTTCTTTCTTCGAGTAGGAGCCACAATCCTCTATTAATGCGGGTAAATAAGTTATCGCTCGATGATTGATCATTACATCAGACAATTTCAGGCATATTTTGCATTTAGTATGATTTTCAAACCGATTCATTTTTAAAACAAAGAATTTTGTTGGTTTTTTCAAGCTGCACAATATTGTTTATTACAACAAAACGCGAGTTTTTCTGATATTGTGAACTGTCAAAATACGATGATCACAGCCTTATATGATTAACGCTTGTTGACGCTGCGCGCTGGTTATGAATTCCATACCAATAAAGCGTTTATGAAAAGTTAATAAAAATGCAAAAAAGCAATTTTCTACCACTTGTAGTTACTCAAAACTTATGTAAAATTAAAGAATATATTGTGTTGTGTCTTGAGATAATATTTTCGTGCAACTACAACGAGTAGAAGTCAACAGTTTAAAGGTCTAAATTGCTGCCAAAACTGTGACGCGCTGTAAATCTGTTCTTGCAGCGTTCCGAAAAACCTTTCAGATTATGATTTTCTACCACTTATAGTAAGTCCAAGTAACTATAAAATAAAAGAATATAATATTTTATGTACTAAAATGGCACTTTTGAGCTACTACAATCAGTAGAAATCAACAGTTTATAGGCTAAGAATCCATTATATTATTATTTTTGACAGCTTCAAAACTGAAATAGATTTTAGATTTGGGCAGAGGTTTGGGTGTCATTTAGTTACCACAGTAACTAAATAATCAAGTCGACCCAAAATCGAAAAATTACATTTTAATTATTTGATTTTCAAACACAATTTGGTGTGGAATGTTCTTACCGAATACTATCCGAGGTCAAATTAAATTCAGAAATTTTTTCGAGTTCATGAATATTTCGAAAATTATCCCGAGTCGAAGACGAGGAGATAATTTGATCTCTAGTGGTATTATTAGTGATTATTATAAGTTCGCATAACTTCTTTTCATCTGGCCCTTATTTAAAGTTTCACAAATATACAAAAAATGTTTGAAAAGTAGTATTTAGTTTCTCATAATTATTGCTGTGGGAATTGAGAAATCTCCTCGTTAGTACTCAGTTTTAATAAGGACAAATACAAATCGTTAAATCCAGTCCCGAAGGAAAATCGAGGGAAAAATAAAAAAAATCGCGCTTTTTCCTCCAATTTATAATGAAAACAGCTTCTAGAGAATTGAGGCACTAAGCTTTCCCAGCAATCAGACGAATAGACAAGCTATTGTAATCTTAAAGAAACCGTAGCGCTTCATTTTTAATGAGGCAAATTTAGATAGCTCGACAATATAAACAACTAAAGTGGCACTACAGTCTTGTAGAAATTTTACACTTTTATGTTGTTACGTTTTCAACAATAATTACTTTCGAGATTTCAATTGATTAATTCCTCTGCTATTAACAGTTCCTCAATACAATTTATAAATAAAATGTAGAATGTATTTAAACCAAATAAAATCTTTGATTTTTATGGGTCGTAAGTTCTGAGAAAGTTCTTCGAATGTCTTAGACCGATGTGAGGATTCCCACTCCACGTTACGGATGGCATCTTCGAAGTTTTTGAATTTTCCTTTAAGTTGTAGAATGAATGTAGAATGTTTAGGAGGGGAGTTAATCACCGCGACCTTACAGATCTATTGTGTGTTTCCCTTCCGTGAGTTATAACGATTTATAACTCAAAAGCCAGTATCTGAGACGGCTTCACAGAGGCCAGCTCTCCATCCTCGACATCAGCCGTACCAAAGTTCATGGCACGAATGGTCTTCGTCTCGGCGCGCCCAGTGATAAGGTGTTCTGGTGTTTTCCCATTTTCCCCACAGAATCTGCATTCGCCGTTGTTTCTCAACTTCAGCTTACTGAGGTGTTCGTTGGAGGAGACAATGTCCTGTTAGAAATCCGGTGACAATCCGATTATATTTACTTAAATCAAGGAAAACTTTTCATTTTTCAAGTAAGTTCTGAGGAACTTTTTCGAGTGTGTTAGACCGTTGGAGGACACCCATTCCAGGTTACGGATGGAATCTTCCAGATTCTTCAGTTGGAAACAGAATGGTTCTGGTCTGGTTAATAGAGTGTTTCTACCAAGACCTTCTTGAACTAGTGATAATCTTTTCTAACTTGATCGCTTGCTTATCCATTTCTTTCTACCTCTTGATGGGCTGGGTTTCAGAATATGAGGACCTTATTTTCTTTGCTTAATTTTTCAGCTTCTTTTTAGGTATTTTTTAACCAACTTCAAATTGATGGTTACTGAGTTGATCACTTTTAATGCTGCTTGAGTCCCGGATCGGATGGCTATTTCTTGCTTCCGATAATTCCTGATAAAATGATTAAATAAGTTTTACGCATGTTTCGGTACCTAAAGGATCCTGGGTAGGTGCCCATTGGTTCGGAGTATTTGGTTTTCGGTCCAAATACATCTATACCTACCTATTCCTGATTTGGTTTTAGAAGCATCAGTATACCAGGTTATAGTATACCGTGCTGGCAACTGTTACTTTTGGGTCGGCATTTACATGTGTGGAAGTAAATCGCATAGGGATCTTATTAAGTCGGAGTGAGAGAAATGCGATCGACCGACGCGACGCGCGACGTTGTGCTGTTGCGGCGTTGCCGATACGCCTTTCCCTATCAGGTAAAGTAAAATCACGATCGCAAACCGCTTATTTTTAAAAGACTTTTTTTCAAGAGATAACTAGATAAAATCATTAGACATGTTTCTGAGCATCTGAAATGGAATTATAAGGAAATCGTTAGGGTGCCATTTTTTTATAACGAGAAAACGTCAGTAATCGCGATAATTTCAAAACTCAACTTTTTAACACATAACAGACCATAACTCAAGAACCACTTTAGATATTGAAACTTTTTTTTATTTTCAAGATCGGATATTTTACAATATGTTTACATAAGAAAAATTCGATAAGGTTGTTTTTTCCATTCAGAAATTGTAAACAATCCATCCATTTACTTTTAGAGCATAGCAATTTTCAGCAATCGTGTAATTTTTTTATTGATAAAGATTTGCACATACAAAGAAAATACAGCAGAAATATTAACAAAGTTCTTGAAAAAACTACAATCTATTATTTCTAATAGATTTCGAGATATCGATTTTTGAATTCAGAGTTCTAATAGCGCGACCACTATCGAACACCCACTCAATTCCACTTATTTTCACCAAAAATGCAAGTGTTTCTAGCTTGCACTTAAAAAAATTCAAGTTATAGGGAAAATTACAACGACTCGTTAATAAATAAACAAATCAAGTATCAGGAGACGTAATTAAATCGTGAAGCTGAACGCATGACGCACACCTTTCCCTATAACTTTAAGTACTGACAGAGGTATTGATTGTGTCGACCGGTCAACTGCGACAAATCTGCTATATCCCCTTCCACGTCTCTTAGCGATGTGTACAGTTTCTCGGTTTTTTTCATACGTTTGGCAACGTATTTACTGTCCTCTCTTTGTTCAGTACATTATAAACGCATTGTACTCTTCTTACATACGGAAATCTCGACTCAAGACTAACCTTTGCCAGCCCTTAGTATATGGACTTTAACCTTCTGAGCAAACATCTTCTCTTCTAATTCTTTATATTGCTTAATACTTACAGTGAGGTGTTTCTCAAAGTTGTCATTTATGTCAGTTTTGGTGGTCCTGATGAGTGGTATTTTCCTTTTGAGGATGTTCCAAGGTCCTGAGTTGTCCCAGTACTGTTACCATTAACGACATTCTAATCATTTTGTATATCTACCGATAACAATATGTAGTTGTTAGGGCTAGAATGAATGCTGCTGTTGAGCATATTTCTAATAAAATTACTTCATTAATTATATGTGTACGAGTATGTGTAGTACCTAGTTATATAATTGTGTGTGTTCTTGTCGTGTAAATTGACACTCTGAGTGATGTCATGGCCCGGTTTTCGATATGTTTTAGATCTTGTAGCATCTGTCGAAACTAATATAAATGTCACAATTGCTCATTCTCCTTCATCGGGCACAGGGTCAACCTTTTTTCGTGATTCTTTATTTTTTGCTATATTCCATTCAAGGCTTCTATCAAAATCCACGAATATTTTCGAGCACTTGTGTAGATGGTAGACTTTATTCGCTCAAAAGGGTGGCTGCAGTCAAGGTTGCAACTGCAAGTCTTAGGTTGTCCAATGGGAATGCGTTTTATATATTATATACTTTTTTACCCTATTTTTGTGATTTAATTAAAAATATATGAATTTTTTCTATTCCGCACAAATTTTGTCTCGTTTCGGCTCATTTTTATTAGAAGATGAAACAGGAAATAACCCTCCTTACTATTCATCTTTGGCCTACTTCGCCTTATTTCGCGAGTGGTGTGGAAGCCGTTTAACAGTTTAATATGTAATATTTTTTAAATTCAATAAGAATAAATTATGAAGTTATGAACATTCTATCTATAAAGGAACTTAGGTTTCCAGTTTAAAACAAAATTATATTTAGGAGCTTTTTCTATTTTCCAGGGGTTCTCCCAAACATGGCATATTTTCGAGATTTTTTACTACACAATTTAAATTTAATAAAAACGGTATTTATTTTTCTCATATAGGGCTTGATTAAATTTTTGGGAAAGCAACGTGGAATAATAAAAAATGCGTTGGGTGAATCGTGAAGCTTAATTTGGTTTACATGGAGGATAAAAAAGGTAAAAAGTAATTTAAGTTAGGGTTGTTACTTACGATCATAAATAACCGCATATACAGGACATTTTATCAAGAAATTATGTTTTTTTTTACTAAAAATAAAAATTGGCAAAAAATACCAAGATTTCAATTTTTTTAGCGAAAAGAACATCTAATGTGTGTTTCTGGAGTCGAAATACTGGGTGCGTCTCAAAAGTGGCTCACCCCCTATAACTTTTTTATTTTTTCAGATAAAAAAACGAGATTTGGTATGTTAGTATATGACATAAATTAGGATTGATTGACGTATTCAATTGTTTATGGTCACTTCCTATTTAACCGGAAATGACTACAACTTTTGATTTTTAAATGGCACCCTCGGTATTTTTTACTTTATTCGATAGAAAATGACATACTGAATAGAATGACATATGGTTAGGTTAAAAACACTAATTCTTAATCGAGCCTTGGAAAAATAAATTTTATCGTCTAATGTTTTTAGTGTCTTGTCCTGGCCAGTTAGAAAATGCTCAAATCCTATTTTTAATCATATCTCAACTTTTTCAAATGGAACGAGGGTGGCTCATTAGCATATTTGGAAAAAGCATTTTTTTACGAATATGAGTCTTAAATAAGTGCAAATATATTTAGGGTTGGTAGATCTCGATAAAAGAAACATATTATAGTCCCTCTGCCGTTTTTCAAGTAAGTCCAAAATAAGTGAGTTATTTTACAAAATTAATAGAAAAATTATATTTTGGTTAAATTTTGAGAATCAATGGATATTTTCTGGGTTTCCTTTCTTGTAAATTTAATTTATTACCTATCTTGCCATATTATTTCAGTAAAAACAAATAAACTATATGATATTTTTGGCACCTGTAGTATATATCGAGGGCTTTATGACGAAAAGGTGTATCTCGATTTTTGGCGATTTTGAGATATGAATGTCATAACATGCCCATGGGGTCATATTTTAACAAAGCGAATTTGTGCATTTCAATATTATACCTTTTTCATTTTATATTAATTTAAAAATTTGACCCGTTTCAATTGCTAGAATTCTTCGTTATGACGAAGAGACGTATGCGGAGATAGGGCTCTTTTTTTATCTATTGTTATACCAATTTTTATACTACAACAAAGATGGAATTTGAGATAGATCCTTTATTTCAAGTGATAAAAATGCGTTAGAAAGAAAATGACACATTCTGCCTAATTATTTTATGATGGTTGCTTGAGACAAAATAAAAGTTCTATCTGGCAGCAGCTCTCTCTTATTAAATGAATCGTGTTCTCATGTAAATGCTCTGTATTGGAGTAATCTTTAACTAAAATCGGGAGATATATTTTAGGGAAGAATTTTTATTTCTGTCAATTGTAGTTTGATGATTTTTCTTGGCAACTATCTTTTTGGTTATTTTTTTTCGATCAATTGTTTTCTTCGGTGAATTGTTTTCGGACAATTTTACTAGATCCAACCAGCTGTTATCGGTAATTCGTGAAAATTATAGAACAGTAACCCTAAAACGATACCAATTTTTTTTAACATCACATTCTAAACTAAACTCAGAGCCAAAACTTATAATATTACGTAAATATCTATAGAGTTTCAACCTTGATTGGAACAAATGTTTTTTTATAACCATCGTAAATAGGTATGCTCCCTTAAATAATTTGGAGGCTTTGTTAAATGCATTAAAACATAGACAGGTTTGTAAAATATACATGTCGCTCCCCTAAACTTTAAATAGCAATAAATAATAATGTATCTAAAACAACAGTGCAAAATAAGGAACTAAAATTTGATGGGACAGAAAGGTTAATTAAAATTCTGATTAAATTGAAACGTGCATTCATGCAAATTTGTAGCGTAAGATTCATGGTATGACGGTTTTAGAATTCTGTTGAAAATATGAGATACAAAATCTAATAACAACAATATTTTACGGAATGAACTAAAATTGTGAATAAGGCTCTTTAATTAACATCCCGCATTATCCGTTATTTTACTTTAAAGCGGTTTTCGTCAAAATTTTATGGCTGCGCAAATTTGTATATTATTTTAGAAAACACGTCAACAAAATTTATTTTACAAAAAGGACCGCAAAATATATAGTATGTTGGAATTATATGGTGACATACACTATACAACAATACATTCTAAAGATGAAAAGAAGTAAAAAAGTTCGTATATATTTATGTCCTAAAATGCTTCATTTCGGAGATACAGGGTGTAGAAGTTTCATTTTTATTTCAGTTTTTTCCAAATAATTTCTGAACGAACGATAGTCAATATCTGGATAAAAAGAGTAATAACTTTTTGTACGTACCAACGTACCTGTATAAAAGTAATGAGTAAAAAAATGTCCGTCATTTTTTACATAAAAAAGTACCTTGGTAAAAATCGGCTATGAGTTCTCAAAATATCTGGAAGGATGTCGTCAATACATATCATTATTGACAATAAATAAACATACAGGGTGTTTTAAAAAACATGTGCTTTAAGATTTATTTTTCATATAAACACTTTTTCTGTAGCTACAGGGTGTTAAAGTCTTAATATTTTTTCGATTTATTATCATTTTCTTCCAAGTACTTTTAGCGTTTTGAATGAAAGTTTGAGGGTAAAAGTTACTATATGTTTTAAAGCCAAAAAAAGTGTCAACATATTCGCCAGGAACGTGCATATGGGTTATCACTGGAATATTTTTCCAAAAAAGCATGTACGCTACTGACATTTCTGTTAGCGAGTATTAATTGTAGCGGAATAGTGTAAGCAGTTTAATGATATTTTGTCGATTTCGGCCTCCTTGATGAGATAAACAGAATTTTATTAATTTGTCTTGGTCCAAGTCTAATATTAATCTCTAATATCATTAACTTGTGAAAGTTTTAAATAAGTACTCATAGATTAATTAGTAGGTAATTTTTGTAATTACTAATTTTTACATAAAAAATGTTCTTGGTAAAAATCGGCTACGAGCAACCGTTCTCAAGATATCTGGAAGGATGTCGTCAATACATATCATTATTGACAAAAAATAAATAGACATACACAGGTTGTTTAAAATAACATAGGTCATAAAACATAGGTTTTAAATTGTTTTTTTTTGTTTATAAATAAGTTGTTAGCTTAAATACCATTATTAATTAATTAAGAAAATTATAATAAATCGAAAGATTATTAAGCTACGAAACAAAGCAGAATCGGACCTATGTTGATATGAAAAATAAATCTTATTTTTACGTGAGGAATCTGCCCACAAGAGATGGCACATGCTTTTTAAACCACCCTGTACATTAACTAGACATATTTGAAATGGTAAATTTGGAAACTTTTTGCTTTTTTTGATTAGTCATAATTTTTCTAGAAGAAATTATCATAACGCAGTTTCTGTTGAGTCTTTGACACAAAAACTTTTCAAATTTATTTCAGTCTAGTAATTATCTAGTCAACATATGTTTAATTTTTGAGACTAATTCGATTTCATTCAATACGTGGATAACCATTACTTGTAGCAATTTTTACCAAGAGATTATTTTTTACGTAAAATACCGGGGAAATGTTTATTTTTTTCTCTCGGTAGTGTAATACAGGTATGGACTAAAGTTTATTACTCTTCAAACCATTTAAAAAGTATGGGGCTCCCTACAAGTAGGAGTCATACTGGCAATAGAGTTTCTCACGTCAAAAAATACCTAGATACCAATTTTTATCCAAATAGAAACATTAGTTCTGAAATTACTTAGGAAAAAAACAAAATAAAAATGAAACTCTTTTTAAACTTAATAATTATTTTTAAACTTAATTTAAACGAAGCATTTCAGAACATTATTTTATATATTTTATTTGTAGAATATGTTGTATATTACAGACTTTAAAATGTAACATGCCGGCAATTTTTTTCGATCTATAATGTTATGTATTATTTTTTAAAATATTTACAGCTTGTTTGTTTTTTATTTTATATCATCTGTCGATATTTTAAAGTTGAATCTAATTGATTTCTTGGCAGTAGGATTAAATAAAATTTAAAAACATTGTTTCCTAAAGAATACACCCAGTTTTATGTTTTGAGATATAGGTGTGTTCTTCTTTGGTGTAATAAAATACAGAAATAGATGCGAGAAAAAATACGAATGCTTGAGCGTTAGTTATTTTTTCTTGACCTCGTCATACCATAAATCAAGTCACACCCAACTTCGGGCAATATTGTAATTGATCGATTTACATTGAAGCATGTAAATCGATCGAATTTATAAAAAATTTCGGCTATATGTTGAAATTTTCTTATATATATATATATAATATATACATATATATATATATATATATATATATTTCTAACAACATATATATATATATATGCCTTATAACATATATGCTCTGCTGCTGCTGCTGCTGTAACTTAACCTATATATATATATATATATATATATACATATAATAATACATATATATATATATATATATATATATATATATAACATATATATATACTATATATATATATATATATAATATTTCACTCTGAAACTATAACTTACAATGCTAGATTTAAAGAAAATAAGTAATGAATTAAGAAGTCGAATAAAATCGTAAGAATCGTACTATTCTTTATGTTATGCATTTTCTAATTTAGTTACTAATAACAAGTTTAGTTTTAGTTTCTTGATAACATAGGAATATTACAAGTCGAAAATATCGTAGAATTTCACATACTTAATGTTTCCCAAAATTATATTTTGTTTCATGGTTCTCGTCATTGTGTGTCTACACCACTCTTAAAACTAAAATCATTATCTGCTATACAGCCTTACTTACTTACCTACTTACTGTCGTTACTCGCTGACGAGTATTTGACAGGAATCAGAAGATGTGTATGCAAGGCCTTCTCTTTCATGAGCTTTTCTGTGACTGAAAAGCTCAATACGCGAATGTTAAGTCTCTTCCGCACTTCATAATGACATTTAAAAATCTCATTACTTTGTTGTCTCTACTTTTTGGTTGTCGTTGTTAACGGAGCTGACATCAAAGCTTAAGACATGGAAAACATATATCGAAACACTGTTCGAAGATGACAATAAATACCTTTACCCTCAGAAAATGATATAGAAATCGGACCAGAAATAACAACAGATGAAATAGAATATGCGCTGAAGAACATAAAGAACGGGAAAGCACCTAGCCCAAACGAACTACCCATTGAAATGATAAAACTGCTTAAGGAACATAGCTTGGATGCACTTGCTGAGCTCTTCAATGCGATCTACAGATCAGGAACGATACCAAAAGACTGGTTGGTGTCGACCTTCATTGTGATTCCTAAAGGTGCGTATTCATTATCCGCACGAACGAACGAACGAACGAACGAACGTACGCTAGTGGTATGGACGAGGAGGACCGCACATTAAGAACACACAGCGAGAAGACCGCACATTTCTTCATTCGCGCGCCAGTTCAAATCGTCAGATATTGATATAAACTGTTTTTTTTGTTTTATATACCGTCATTGAATTATCGCTAAGCAAGAGATTACTAATAGACAGTGCATGGGAGTCCGGGCTAGGAAGCAGCGAGGTTGCGAATCTCGGCCGGAACATCACTTTTTATTTTTTTTTTTAAATACTGTTGTATTCTATAGTTTATTTTTGTAGTATAAGAAAAGAACTATTTATTCACTGTTATTTTTTAATCTCCGTTATAATATAAATTGATTGTTAGTACAATACCTCATTTAATATAAAATAATATTCTACTTTTTGAAATGTATCGGGCCCTAATTGTACCTAAAAGTAATATATTTTTAGTGATATACCATATTGTAAACTATTTAATATTTTAGTCACTTAAAAAGTTAATTTGCATTGAATAATTGCCTACCATTAAAGGAAATTTGAGCTATATAATCCTTGATGGGCATATTCTGGGTATGCAAATACTTCCTTTAAATTTTGGGTGTCGTTCAACCGATTTATTCTCAAAACCAGAAACTTCTACATATAAAAAGAAGCAGAGGTCACTAATTATAATAAACTTCACCCTTGGTATTACTTCCACTAATTATAATAAACTTCACCCTTAGAATTACTTCTATCACAATTACAATACGTTCATCTGCATTGGCATTTTCTACTTTTCGATGGGAAACAATAAACTTCCCAATATTTTTTAAATGATGTAACAATTCCTCTTGTGGTTACTTTTCCATAGATATCCTCAACTCTGTCCTCATGTGAATTCAGAGGCAATGAAAATGAAATTATTTACCATAAACATCGCAAACTAAAAACCGAATAAACAATTTTATACCGAATATAGAAATAAATTTAGTATTTTTACCTATTATCGTCCAAATCCATGTTAATATATAATTATTATTCTTAAATATATTTTTGGAACTGCTGGTTTTAGTAATTATTAAATTAAACGAACTAAAAAGTCTTAAAAATAAAAAATTCTTAACCATAACCTCAAAAATGCAGATCTCCTGTCAACTTTCTTTATTTTTTATTTATTCCTCATTTTCCTAGTGACGTCACAGGTGGTATGCGCGAACTGAACGAAATTGGAGCCGCTATCGATCATACCGTGTATTCTTTGTACCATGACGTCTAAACGCCTTTGATGTACCGACTCGAAGCGGATGGTCGAGCGCACGAACGAACGAACGGCCGCATGCGTTCGGTCCCCGTCTAAATATACCGCACTTTCATTCGTTCGTTCGTTCGTTCGTTCGTTCGTTCGTTCGGATAATGAATACGCACCTTAAATCTGAAAGAAGCGCACGCAGGCGAACGCCTTTGGTGTGCGCTTTCGAAGCGGATGGTCGAGCTTGCGACCGAACGAACGGCCACATGCGTTTCGGTCCCGGCGCGTCTAAATATACCACGCTTTCATTCGTTCGTTCGTTCGTTCGTTCGTTCGTGCGGATAATGAATACACACCTTGAAAGCCAACGCAAGATAAGCCTAACCAAGGCCATACACTCAAATTGTTTTTAAAATATTCACAACCGTGTGTATAAAAAACTGGATAACGACATCAGCGATACACAGTTCGGTTTCCGCAATGGGAGTTGGCACGAGGAAAGCATTGGATTAGTATAAACGTGTTGACTCAGCGCTGTTTGGGTGTTAACAGGATGTGTACGCCTGCTTGTTGGACTATGAGAAAGCATTTGACAGGGTCCGTCATGAACAACTTATCAACATTCTGAGAGAAAAGCAAATAGATACCACAGATGCCAGGAGTATTGAAAACCTTGTGAAGGGTACACAAACGCATTTCAAATACATCTGAAAGTCAACCTTAAAGGTCGTTTAAGGTCTCACAACAAGGTTCTTTCTGGAATCACTCAAGGAGGTTTGAAAGCCACATATGTCAAGGTCAAGCGAACTGCGCATGTGGAGGAGCCCAATCGGCTAATATCTCCTACTATTACACAATGAAGCAGCTTGAGTAGTAGTAAACGGAGTTCCTATAAACAATATACGATACGCAGATGATACCGTACTGCTAGCAGAAAGTATGCAGGACCTGCAAAGAATGGTCTAACAAGTGTATGAAACAAGTATCCATTATGGCTTGAATATGAACCTTAATAAAACAAAATTCATGATATATACCAAAACACCAAATCAAAATACTCAACTGATCGTAAACCATCAGATAATAGGGCGAGTCTATAAATATAAATATCTAGGAACCCTGATCAACGACAACAATGATTACTCATCAGAATTAAAAATGAGAATTGAAATAGCACGTAACACCTTTATTAAAATGAAGCAATTCTTTTGTTGCAAACTTTAAGTAACCACCTTAAAATACGAATGCTAAGATGCTACATATTTACAATAATGCTCTATGGTATAGAAGCTGCCACTCTAACAAAACAAATGCTTAAAAAGATAGATGCCTTCGAGATGTGGCTTTAGAGAAGGGTACTCCGGATATCATACGTTGACAGAATTACCAATGAAGAAGTCTTACGAAGATTCTCAAAAAATCTAGAATTGTCCCAAGAGGTGAAAATCAGAAAACTCCAATATGTGGGCCACGTAATGAGAGGTACAAGTTACAAGCTTCTACAACTAATTTTCCAGGGTAAAATAATAGGGAAGAGAAGCATAGGAAGAAGACGGATGTCGTGGCTTCGAAATCTCAGAGAATGGTTCAACTGTACATCAAACGACATGTCCAGGGCAGCAGTCAACAAAATAAAATTAGTCATGATGGTCGCCAACATTCGTAAGAAGTCGGCACCTTAAGAAGAAGAAGTTACCTGAGTTTACAATTCTTCTCTATTGCGTTATATTGTGCCGCTGCTTTTTTTTAAGTTTTCATGGCAAATATCTTTGTACATTTAGAGTTGTCCACCCGGTTTCGTCTTACCGTCTACAAGCTCACCGTAAAGAAGATATTTCGGTAGGCGGTTTTCTTGCATCCTGCATACGTGACCAGCCCATCTTAAGTGGGATTTAGTAATCATCATTTCAGCACTATCGCAAATAGCTGTTTCAAGGATCTGTACGTTAAAGGCCTGGTGGTACTATTTGATTTTTGACAGTTGTCTAAGGTGTCCTCTACTGAAACTTGTTTAACGCGTTCATGTGTCGATGGTAAGGCACCCAGCTTTCCCTTCTATATAACATGTTGGGGATTATTATTGCTCGGTACTAACTTTCGTTTTTGTACTCAAAACTTGTAGAAAATCCTCTTTTAGTTCCCAGAATGCCCGTGAGGCGCTGCCTGAAATTTAATACTGATTTTCAGAGTCGATATTGGCCTTTTACGAAATCAATCTGACGAGGTAATCGAATTCCGCCACATATTCCAATAGTTCTCCGATTTTAATAGCATTTTTATGATTTTCCGGGGAAGTGCACAGTCTTACCATCCTCATGACAAGGAAGAGTCTTACAATCCTCATCTATAACTTCATTGTGGATAAAAGAACAATCTTAATTTTTAGTTATCAAAATGACATACTATAACTAAATATATTGCTAATATAATTATAGCAGATTATGAATTATCGCTAGTTAAAGTTTTTTAATTTCAACAGTGGCACACGATCGGTGAGCATCAAAATTCGGTGGTACTTTAAAAGTCTCTCAGACTTCAAATTTTGAATTTTATTAAGCGTTTAACTTATAGAGAAAGGAAAAAAATACCGAACTTCAATTATTGGTTAAATAAAAAATAATGATTATAAGAATCAAGCGTCTAGCTGCTACTGGTAAGTAAATATTATAGTCGACACGAAGTTGCACGAATGATTCTTTGTTTTTTAAATTTTGACAAATTTTTTCAATGTCTTGATTTTAAAATAGAAGTCTCACGTCAAATTTTCACTCAGTTGCTCTATCGATCGGCTCTGATTGTAATATACGTTTACAATTTACGTTTTATAATTTCGATTACTATTATTGGTTTGATGATTGAAAAAGTCGCTTGGTTATTTACTGATATTATTTCGAAAGATGTATTACCCGAGAAAAAAAGTGTATGACCTACAAAATGAAACGAAATCTTACTAAACAATAATTTAGACTCGCATCGCAGTTCTTCCACTACAAGTAGTTGCGATATCTGATGTGTATAAAACTAAGTTAATTATTTTAGTTAATGTCAATGGAAGCACCTATTCAACAACTTTGCTATAAAAAGTTGTTATCTAATAAATTACCTATCAAAATTTACATTAACCGTGTCAATATTACACACCTTCATTTCTATAATAATTATAATGACTTGGCACTCGTACGGCGGCGTCGCCATAATTATTAAATCCATTTTGATTACTAAGTTAATCTTAAGAGTACATTTAAGTATTTTAACAAGTAGAGAATATTCTATATAATAATATATTCAGTGCAATGCAAAAAATACAAAACGAAAACATTTTTCGACAAATTTAAAGTGTTAGCTTTTTTATACATTTAGCCCAATTTTCATGATTTTTTTAGCAAGCTTAGATAGTTTACGAAAACTAACAACAAAAACTTAGTTTACGAATTAAAGTTGATATGTTTATATCAACCTAACCAAACCAAACTAACTTTTTACAAATTTTAGTATTTGGCCTTTTATACAGGGTTAAGCGAAGGTTTGTTTTTTTATCTTTAACTATAAAACACCCTGGGTGTTTTAAAGTTACATCAGTAAAAACAACCATTTGATAAACCCTGTATAATAAAGCCCAATAACAAAGTTTATAAAAACTGAATTTCCGAATTAAAGTTGATCTAATTATATACAGTATGCCAAACAAATCCTGAAAATTGGGTTAAAAATAAATAAAATAAATCACTATAAATTTGACGAAAAAAAATTTCGATGCATTTTTTGCACATCTTAGTGTAATTTTCAAGTCATTAGGTATATTTTTTTTATGTCTGATGGAATTATTTATTGAAACAATATTTTGGAAAATAAAAATAAATAAAAAATTTGTTCTGTAATTTGTGTTTGGTTTTAATAGATAACAAATAGCAAGCGCGATTAATAAATTCAAACATTTTTTCAGTGTGTGTAAATTAGTATTGCCATGGAATTAAAGCGAATGTAAATGCCAATATTTTGAAAAAAAAAACCTGTAAATTTAGGTGAAATGTCGAAACTTTTTATTAGGAGTGAATTTCATTTTTAGTGTATAAAACTGTATATTTTTTTTAATTGCCATATTTTCGTAATAAACCCTGTTTTTTATGAGCCAATATTTTATTCATAGATACTCTATTTATTTTTATTACTTGATTTCATTTGTATAAGTAAAATCAATACATTTTAACATTTACAATAAAGAGTACAAAATCCATTCGAAAGTATAAGAAGAAAATATATGTTCAAAGAGCTATAAATAAGATTGAACGAAAAATAAAATTATTTATTAGGGAATGTGGTAACCCTTTCGAACATGTAGAGCATTAGAAACTAGTTTGTAAAAATTGATTTTTTTATAATTACTACGATTAATATTATGCATATTATTAGATTAGATTAGACATTGAAATTTCAAATTTACAATAAGAAGAGTTAAAAAGAATATCTTTAAATTGCTGACCTGGACATTATTTATTTGAATCTTTCAAATAGCTCGATTTTTCTTATTTATTGTTAATTAGCGCTGATCAATACTGTTGCAATGAATATAATCAGACTAAATAATTTAAAAAAAAAGAGTCGGACTTTAAATTATTTTAAATAATATATAACAGTTTTGTTATTGTTAAGGTACCTAAAACAAAAAAAGTTCAAGTATGGCATATCATTGTACTCAGGAGACCGAATTCTTTCAAAACCTGAGATAAAAAATGCAGGTCCGTATTTAAAAAAATTAAGTTGGCCTCTGTATCTCACAAATTATCAACTAAATTGAAGATATATTGAAATAAAACAGAAAAAAATACTGTCAGATAGCCCTAATAGAGTGGCTATGAGAATGTGAGAATGAGAATGTTTTGATTGAAATTAGTTTTTTGATTTGCTAAAAAGTAACGACAGGAAAAAATAAAATTGATTTTCAAAAAAATCCATTGTTTCCAAAAAACTCAGCAATTATTGAAATTTAATTATTAAAACTCTTTTGATGGTGAACATCCAAAGGAGCAACTTTGCTCCAATTTAATCACCTTCGTATCTATTACAGTTTCCGAGATAACAATGCTCGTACCTCGAATTTGTAGCACCCTGTGTGATTTTAAAGTACGCGCCTGCCCGAAGGTTTAGAAATCTACAGTAGTGAAGATAATAATAAAAAAAAAAATAAAAAAAAACACTCTACTTTAAAATCGGCTCCTTTCGGATGTCATTTCTGCAAATTGACGGTCGATAACAGGAATTGTTTTCGAAAACTTCTTTAATTGTTTTACTGTCACTTGCATGCGTCGGTTCGAGACTTAGAAATAAGAGGACATTTTCTGTTATTTTTCCTCTCGATAACAGACACTCTGTCTGCTATTTTATTCCTCAAAGCAGTGCGGACGTTTTCTGTAAATCAAGCAAAATAAAGCGGAAAATGTGACTATTTCTATTGAAATATGTTCGAATTGTTTATTATTTATCGGTATGTATATCTTACTTAGAAAATTAAAATTTTTAACGTTTATACAAATAAATAAAGGAAAACATATTTTAGTTCAGCGTAGAAAATGTTGTATAGTGATTATAATATTCTTTCCTTCTTATCAGATATCCCAAAAAATAATCTACAGGAAATTTACTACAACCATAAGTGAAAATAACTGTTTCTATTAGACAAATATTTTGTATTGAATCATGCATACTCTAATATATTAATAGCCTGCTAAATGAGAATAATTTGTAATAATAATTAACAGAAAAAATGTCTATACTTCTGTGGCAGATTCACCTCTTCAAAAAAGTCCTATGGGTATTTTGCCACTTGTATTGTAAGAAAATCTACAAAATAAAATAGTTATCTTTTGTAAACACTGCTGCGTTAATCCAACGGAGACTAATTGTCAGCAGTGGTCTACCAATAAACTAATTTGCCTCACGGGCAAATAAATGCTTAACATTTCGGGAAGTATATCAAAAAACACTAAAAGAGCAAAGAAAAATACTATTTAAAATATCTAAATACAACTATTCAAGAACGCTCTTCAAACATGTCCTCAAATCTTTCAATTTAATAGCTGTTTCACTTCAAATCTGCACAAACAGTAGGCACACAATTTTTTTAGATATGAATATATGCTTCTTCATATGTACGCTATGCATGTACGCTATTTCTATTAAGGTTTCTTTTGGACAACCTGGGCTTCCGACCATTTTATACCGTGATGCTTGGGCTACACGGCATAGTCTGCAATACGTGCCTTTAATGTTTTTATATTTGTTGTATGTAAGCCGATTCGTTTTTAGATTATAAAGAAGGCGTTTTTTTCTCTCCAATATACAACTCACAGTGCTCACAATTTAGCTGATAGATCAGCATCTATCTTTCTTGTGTTTTGATTATTCCGGTTTTGCTTTTGTTAACGGATTTAGTTTTATACTGCTTGGCTATTTGTCTGATCTTTTCTCATGGTCCTTTCAAATATGGAATCGTCATGACAGACAGAAAGAGAACATGTTCCCCACCTGTGAGTTGAAATTAGATAAATTCTTGTCGGGAGACTTCGCAAGGGTAACTATTCTGAGGCAAATCCGTTTTAATATTACTTAGTTCAGAATTAAAAGATTTGTGTTCACTGCATATGGTGATTCTTTGATGATATGAACAATAGCCCCTTTTATTTTCTTGTATGTTAGAGTAAACAGAAAAGACAATATAATTGTTGACATCAGGCTATAGAAAACTTACCCACTTTAGACTCTATCTTTGCCATAATTCCAACCAAGTAATATCGTCGGTTAAGAAAGTGAGTGAAGTTTGAGTCTGCTTTACTCAAAAGTAGGAGACTCAAGATGTTTGAGAGTTAAAGAAGCAAAAGAGCCCGGAAGAATCTATTTTGTCCTGCATTTCATACTATTGTGAGATCGGCGACGAGATAAAGAACTTCACTTCATAAACGTAGCAACGGTAGTGGCTATCCAGAATTCGATATTTTGGAAACGCACAACCTAAGAAAAAAAAATGTCACGCCATCAAGTCCCCAAAATACTTTTTTGGAGCTTTCTAATCGTCAATCTGCACCATTTTAATGAAGAATGATAATTTCTTTTCCAGAAGAAGCATGACATTTTGCGCGCGCGCGGCTCACTTACATATTTATGGAGGAACCGTCATTGAACAAGGAATGAAAGAACATGATTTCACAAGCTATCACCAGAAAATACACTTGTCGGGAGGTAAAATAATTTAAATTTCCTTCTGATCCAAAACTAATTATGCAAAATCTAAACTGAACCAAACCAAACCAAAAAGTTTCGTTAAAATAATAATCCTAACTGTACACACCTGAAAAGACCCGAACTGAAATGAAGTTAGCCGCATTCGTACAGCTCGCGAAAGAGCGACGTTATCGCTACGGAGAAAAGTTCGTCATTTACATAATATCGCGATATGCATACCATTTTGCAAGCAGATTTACATATACTCTTTCAGAAGCACCCAGACTCAATTTCCATTGAAGCGGAACTGATGCGTTCTTTGTGTTTTTACTTTTATTTTAAGAAGGAATCAAAAGATGGATTTAAGTCTGCTACTTAAGCGTGGATTTCAATAACAATTTTAACGCAATCTGCTTTATACATTCAGAAATATTTTTTTAGGTAGTGCTGGATTCCTACCGGCTAAAAAAACATCCTCGTTCAACTAGGCACACCACGCCGGAACCGCTTACGCATTACTTCGACGTGGAGGGCTGCCTACGCCATGTGGCGTTGTTTCTCTTCTTTTCTACTTAGTATATTATCAATAAATTTATTTACTGTTTCCCATAATAATTCACCTCCCTCAAGGCTTCTCATCAAGTTCATTTCATGTCAAAGTCCCAGTCCACTGTATTTCTTAAAATTATCTCTCTCATCCTTCCATCTGGGACAATAGAATACATGTTCAACATCATCTATTTCAACACAAAATAAACAGGATTTAGAGCTTGCCCGTCGCATCTTATAGAGGTATTTTCCGAAGCAGCCGTGTCCACACAGCAATTTTGAGAGGTGGTATCCCACTTCACCATATGGTCTGTCAATCCATTTTTCAATGTTGGGTATAAGTGTCCAGGTCCATCTACCGTAAATTCCTTTATCCCACTGATCTTGCCACTTCTCCATCACAGTTTTCCGGGTTATTTGTTTGAGCTCTCCCCAAAGACATTATAAAGATAGACCGAACATCTCATTCATAAATACTCGTTGGTAGTGTATCAAACATTCCAATGTGTCAAACAAGGACAGAAGAGACAGAGAAGTCTAAAATTTTTTAACTAGGCGCATTTGGATTGTTCTAATGGCCAGTGGCGTATCGTTTTTTGGAACGAATTTGATTAGTAAAGTAAAAGTAAAGTAATTAGTAAAATTTTTACTCCATACTAATATATTACATTAACACTTTTTCGTTAGATGAGTTTTGTTATAAGGTCTAATATAATAATATAATTAATATCCCACATATGCTTATGTTGAAACGTTAGTAGGTAGTTTTCGAAAATCGCTCCAACGTCGATATTCAATTTAAACTTTCAGTTACTTCTATATAAACACTCAGTTACTTTTGAATACTTACAGGGTGACTCAGGCTTCCGAAACAGTTCTATATTAGGTTTGTGGTTAGTGACTTTTCTTTCAATTTTTTTTTAGAATTTGGAGGCAATGGTAAAGCACGTTTTAGACATTTTTGTAATCATAGGTGGCCGGAACATATTTCCAAACTAAAGTTGTAGATTTTCCATTAAATTTCCATTCCAGAAATACCTAGGGTTGCCACCTGTCCTTTTTTGAAAAGGACAGTCCTTTTTTGGAATAACTTGTCCTTTTGACTTTTTTGACTTAAAAAGTCATTTTTATTTACGTATTTTCCCTGAGAGAAGAAGATAACTTAGAACTTCCCGTTTAATCTCTGAGAAAATTACCTACAGCAAACAGAAATATTCTTTTCGTCCAAATTTAATTAGAGATGTTATAAAACTTATAAATAAATTTTTCTTGTTTAGAATACGCAACATTATTTAGAATTTCCCGTTTAATCTCAAATGATAGTTTAGGTTTTAGTTTTACCTTTTTTGATCTTAAAAAGAACTTTTCAAAATTAGTAATTAGTAACGATTTAGTTAGTTCGCAATCGATAGCTTCCTGTGAAGTACTGTGTAATAGTTGTTTGATCTTGTATTATTAATAACTTCCTATACCTAAAATCAATATTTATTTTAATCCTTTTAATCTCTCAATAGAGGTCATTTATCATTAAAAGTATCAAATCTGTGTGCTACAGTATGGGATTTCTGTCGCATAATAATGAATATTACGTTTATTTACAAATCCATTACTTAGGTAGCTTAATCAGACAATCAAATTTTAGTTAAACGTCCCAATCTTCATGAACTGTATTAAGCATATGTATTGCGGTTTGAATCACCCTGAATGTTGATAAAAATATTTTGAAAATGTGCGTTACAATGGCCCCGATTTTATGTAAAGATTGAAATAAAAATCATAAACCAAAAACGTAATAGGTAAAAAGCTTTTTTGGAGGCCTGGGTCACTCTGTATATAGGTATGTATAAAACTAGTAGCCTAAGAATTATTTATAGTTTGTCCCATTCTAAAAAAAGGTAAACACACCGTACAAATAACTCTAGGAAGAGGTACCGTATGATCGAAAAAAAAACGGCGTCCAGTTGGCTTGGAAATGACGATCGATGACATTTCCCATATAATTTTACATATAAAATGACAGCGATCTTCATTTCATAGCCATCGTTGACGCCGTTTTTATTCGATCATACGGTATTTGTATTGTACGGTGGTAAAAACTTGTCTAAACCAGACCGAAGGGGCAGATACAAGATATAATTAAGCAATAAAATGTAAAAAAGGTCGGGTAAACACCTTTGTTTATTTGTTGAGCAAAATTCCTTTAGAATATCGTATATAATGACCAAAATATGACGCAATTTAAAAAAAAATTTCACTTTCTGGCATATAATAAAGTTTCAAATGCAACGTTTATATTCAAATTTGTTATGATCTACAATAGTTAGGTAGTAATTGAGACGAATTATAATTCAATTACCGGCTACTACGTTCTTGTTTTAATAGATCAAAATTCAACAAATATAATTAGAAATTATTTTAATTTTGAGAGGCTCCCTTGTAGGACGCCTATGTACGATTACGGCGGAAACAATACCTACCTGTGAAAAGACAAATTCGGGTAATTTGAGCTTATTTTTCCACACATTTGACACAGTCCTACCATATTGAAAATTCGCAGATTCAAAAGTACGTTAAACAAAAACAAAAACTACCGAAAACCACTGAAAAGTTCACTTCGGCCTTGATTCCGACTTCAAACACACCGTAAGCTAAACGTAGTACGCTATAACGGAACAAGGGCCGTCGCGAGGGGTGGTGGGACGGACGGCTCATTTCATTCTGGAAGACTAGCAGTGACGTTGCCAATAGTTCTAGACGTTTCAGCACATTAAACAGTAAACATGCCCTTTAATAGTAACGCATAGATCCTCTGGTTAATAACCATATTATTACGCATGTTTCTTTAATGATAAACTATTAATTTAATTAAGAAATTGAGATTTATTGATATCCGGTGAAGGTTTTAAAGTCACCTTTTCTGCAAATCAAACTAAGTAGATAGGCGCAAATTTGAGATGTGGCAATGTCGCCTTCTCTATCTCAGTTGGTTTTTACAGTACGTAGTCAACCTCCGGTTGTTTGATCGGGTTAAAATGCACAATGTGATATCTGTTCTTACTAAATCTATGGCTCTCCCTTATCCGCTCGTTCTTGAACTAATAAGTGGATAGGAGGGATGCCCGCAATGACACCAACTGCCTCAGTAGATACAGGTCTGTAAGCGCTACAAACTCTAATACATAATTTGCGCTGCAGAGCTGTTATCTTTCGCTTTGTTTTTATTTTGTTCATTGCCTTACACCATACCGGAGCTACATACAATAATTGTGAATGTATTAGACTTACAAGAATTCTACGCTTTGATGACCTAGGGTCCCCTATGTTCGGAACTCTGGAATTTATTCTTACCAATTTCATTCTCTGTTCGGTTTCCAACAAAATTTTTCTCTTGGACAGATAATAACTTATTATACAATTATTAGGCTATTTTTAATGCCCCTCTGTCTCAATTTTTCCGAAAGATTAGCTGCCGTGACGTGCTATTAAAAGCATTTTTAACATCCAGTGTTATCAGTGCACACAACCTGCGGTTTCGATGACTAAATGCTGCTGCTTTTTAGTTATATTAATAACCTGGATAACTACATCTACCGTTTGGCGTCCTTTTCTAAATCCGAATTGTTTGTCGCACAGTCCACCAGTTCTCCCCACTTCGCTGTTTAATCTTCCCCCAGTACTAGGTGTTCAAATATCTTCCCTTCAACGTCCAGGAGTCTGAGAGGCCTGTATACAGTTGGTTTGTCTATATTTTTATGTTGTTTTAGGATTAATAATAACTTTGCAACTTTCCAATGAGTCGGATAGCAGTTTGACCGGGCAAGTTGGTTATACACTGACAGCACATAATCTGGCTTCACCTTGGCCATCTATTTAATAACTTATGGATTTTCCATATAAGTCCAAAATAACGGAGTTATTTTACTTTACTTAAAATTATTTTTTGTTAAAATTTTTATAACCACTGGATCTTTTCTGGATTTTCTTTCTTGTAAATTTAATCTAATATCGATGCCATATTATTAAGAAATTATGTTTTTTTAACTAAAAACTAAAAAAAAAATCCAAAAAATTTTGTTTCGCGAAAAAAAACTCATAGGTGTGTTTTTGGGGTTCAACTATACTACCAGTTAAAATATTTGCACTTATTTCTGGGACACCAATTCTTTATATGGTAGGAACAAAAATATCTGTATCCTCTTTGGTTTAAAGCTTTAAAAAAATGGCATGAGTCAAATCCAATTTCAAGATAATTCGTTGTCGTTCTCAATACTTTTGAGACACAGTATGTCAGAATATAATGGGGATTCTAATGAAGAACGAAATTTATATAGTCACTAAAGGTAAAGGCTCAGTGAATGACTGAAAAGACCCTTTGAATCACATGCAGAACATCCTTAGAATGGATGAACCCACTTTTTGCGTCTCTGCTTCGTTCCATATTTATTTGCTCCTAATTAATTCTACCCCTTAGGGTACACGTGCAGAATTGTCGGTTATTATTACGTGCTTATATGATTTTTTTGTCAGTCAAATATCTCAAAATATTAAGCGTAGGTATATTTTTTCCCATATTTTTAGACTAACAAAGACAAAAACAACATACAAAGAGAAAAATTTATTTAATCCTTTTTTAACATACTTTTATCTTTAGATGATCAATCTAATAATTTTTTGAAATATTTTTAAATGTACAGATTTTTCGATATCTATTATTTTATTATCATATACCATATATACATGGTCTAAATCACGCATAAATGATGCTACTAGCTTTCACCATTTTATTTTAATTTTTAAATACGAAAGATTGGAGTCTAACCGAACTATTTGGCGCAAAAGTACGCACTAGCGAAGAGTTAAATAAGTAAAATAATTTTTTCAACACATCTTGTCGTTTAGAGTATTTCTACTGAAATGTGTTGAACCACATTGTGTACCTAAAACACCCAATTCTTATTACTCTTTTCTTACAGGATTTTAATTTTAAAGAAATTCAATATTTAAAATATAGTCAAGTACATACTGAATGGTTTTTATGTAGAATTCTATTGTAACCACAACTCTATTATGTTAAGTTACGTTAGGTTAGATTTTAGATAGTAGAAAAAATTGGGACTTCCATTCTCTTTATTTATAATATCTCTGATTTTATCCTAAAAATACGGAGCTTAGTAAATAATACTAGAGTAAAGAATTTACCTGTAAAAAAGTGAAACTGCAATATTGAAAATTACAATTGATGTTCTTCCCAACCAACTACGCAGATCCTTAAGCCAGGGGATCTGCCGTCCCACCGATCTCCTGCTCTCAATTTTACTTCCAATGAATCAATCCGAGCAGATGCTCAGACTGTCAATGAAGGTAAAATAGTTACTCCAAACTATACGAAATCATTTACCCCTCATTTGTCTCTATTTAGCCAGTATACACGCAGCATATGATGACACAAATACATCTAAAAGTGTTAATATCCTTTTTCAATGTCTGATTAAGGGTCCAACTCTCAGAGTTGTAGAGAAATACTGGAAACATACATATAGCAACACAGCATACGTATGTCAAGTTCCGGGCTTGAAATTTTGTTTTACCCCGTTAAAGACATTTATGACAACGTCTTTAACAAGACAAAACAGAAATCTTGTCGAAAAACAAGTAGGCCGGACGTACTTTCCCTGCCACGAAAACCTTCTTCTCCAGCCGAGTGTCTTTAACGAGGGCGCCATATTGTACGGACACTAGTAGTTATATCAAATTGTCGTTATGGTTAGGATAGCATTTGGTGGTGTTTTGAAAATCATAACTGTTTTGCCTACATTCATGAGCAATCCGTACTGCATGTCATATTCAACGATAAAGTCCATCATGTTCTGGAGTTGTAGAATGGTGAAATAAATTTCTGATTTCATTGTTCCTTCAAATATTTAGGGACATTTTGTCTCCTATTATACCACTCACCGCACTCGCAAAGTGCCCGATAGATGCACTTTTTCTCTTGTTTTAACGTTTCCGGACATATTTTTGTAAAGGCGCTTTTTAATTTAGATTCGGACTAAAAATCAGTTTTGCTGTGTGGCTGTCCGTCTTAATTAGGTATTTTGATAAGAATTATATCTAAATAAAATTGAACTTTATTTAGTCGACTTCTTATTCCTACTTTTCTTATTCCCTTAAAGGATTTAAAAACGATTCAATATAATTCAATTCCTCCGTCTTTTTCCTACCGACCGATGAAGGAGTAATAAGCTTAACTGTAAAGGATTCGAAGACTAATAGAATCCAGAAAATCCTATTCATTTAAACTTGTATTGTCACGTTATTTTGCATTCACGACGACGCTGGAGACTAATGACATATAATTTTCACGATATAATCCGAGGGCTCTTAGAGATTCAGAACGGGCGCGGCGGGCGTTCTCAGGTGGAGATAGTTTTAAATTATTCCGGGGCTTTACGCTTTTTCTCAGTTTATTCGCGTTTGCGAGGGGGAGTAAAAGTCTACCAAATTGGATTTATTTAAGTCGTTTATATTGTTTTATACAGGGTGGCCCATCGATAACCTTCCGCAAGACATAACGGTCAGGGTAATTTTTTTTTCAGAAAATCCAAAAACACGTCAATTTTGTTCGTGAGGGGGACAACTTTTGCCCCAAAAATGATTGCAAAATCTTCAACCCTCTAAGCGGGGGTGTCATCTCCCAACTTTTTCAAATGGGAAGGGGGGTCAAGTGGCGCCGCAGTGAAAAGAGCTTTCTATTCTCTATATTTCCCCGGTTCGTTTTTGAAAATCGGTCGAGTCATTGAGAAAATATGAAGGATTGAAATTTGAAAAGTTTATTTAACCCCTCACAAACAAAATTGATGTGTTTTTGGATTTTTTTAAAAAAATATCCTTGCCGTTATGTCTTGCGGAACGTTTTCGATGGGCCACCCTATCTAGTTCACGATTTAATCATGTACCTCTTTCGCGAATAATATTACAAAGCGGTGTACCCACATTTATTTTAAAATAAAACAGCTAAAAAATTACTGTACGCTAGGCGAGGGTGTCTCAATTGAGGTTAAAATATAAATGTACTACCAAAATATTATTTTACTTCCATGCCACTACCAATGACTACGAAAATGACTGCCTGTTTGCCGTATAATTATAATCGACTACCGTAAGACTGATGCCCACGACTGTCGGTGACTGCTAAGAAAATGTACATGTAATTCCAAGAGTGAGACACCCCTCGCCACAACGCTGCCTGTAATATAAAATCAAATGTTTATTTTTCATATTGTTACCTTTTATATATTTTCTGTACGTGCAGACTCTCAATAAATCAATTTATTAGTTGTTGATGTAAAAGAAAGGAGGAAAAGTTACTGCATCGAAGCATAAAGTTTACCACATACAGTGCGGAAATTTTATTTTAGATAAGGTAGATTCAGGATAGATGCCTTGAAAAGCTTCATGGTATTTCTTCTTTAATCGCTCTGTCACCTGATTTAATATCAAAGTCTATTGCTCAATTTTCAATTTCCGTGAGCATATTATATAGTTAACTAACTTTTAAAAGCAGTATTTTCAAACTAAATTTTAAAAATATCTAAAGGAATCTATATGTTGGCAACTGGCGTTAATTTTTATTTCTAAAAACAAACAAATATAGTGTACTATAATGTCCATATAAATTTAAATTTTGATTATACAGTTGGTATCAGTGATGGCGTCTCTGCATTCTGTAGGGAAAATGGGGAAACACCATAATACCACATCACTGACTGCGCCGAGACAACAATCATTCGTGTCATAAACTTTAGTATGGTTGATACCGGAGATGGAAAAATAACCTCTGTAAAATCGTCTCAGATACTAACCTATTCATAACCATAACACTGTATGATGATTTATTAACATTCCCTCTCCAGTACTTTCTACATTCTAGACCGTATATTCTATAAATATATTCTCTTCTAATGACAATCCGCAATCTTAAACCTGCGACTGTGAATTGTGTTTGATATTCTTGACATTGTCGACATTTACTTCATAGTCAACGTCTCCTCGATTATAACTCTACGCTCTCAATTCTGGTAGTAACTTAACAAATTTCATAATAATCTACATTAAACCTTCTTTTTCTCAAGCCTAGATAAGGCCTTTAACGCTCTGTTGTATAAAACAATATAAGCCACTTAAATAAATCCAATTGGGGATACTTTTACTCCCCCTCGCAACGCGAATAAACTGAGAAAAAGCGTAAAGCCCTGGTATAATTTAAAACTATCTCCACCTGAGAACGCCCGCTGCGCCCTTTCTAAATCTCTAAAAGCCTTCGGATTATATCCTGAAAATTATATGTCATTAGTCTCCAGCATCGTCGTGAATGCAAAATAACGTGACAATACAAAATTTAAATGAATAGGATTTGCTGGATTCTATTCTATTAGCCTTCGGATCCATTTAAGTTAAGCTTATTACTCCATCGTCGGTCGGTAGGAAGGAAACTAAAAAATTGAATTGGATTGAATCGTTTTAAATTCTCCGAGGAAATAGGAAAGATACCGATAAAATAACTGAAGTTCGGATTTTATTTGGATATATATATAATCCTAGCCATTTATTATATTGTCTAATAAGCTAGGTTGCCAAATTACGCTCAAAAACACGTTACATGTTCAGCTTTAATTTAAAAATATTTTGAAGCCGGTATAATATCTCTGGATTAGACCAAAAATACTGCTTATTTGAGACGCAAAAATAGTTATTTTAAGCTAACCGAAATTACCGAAAAAATGCGATGTTGCCAAGTTGTTTTAAATTTCATTAAACCTAACAATTTTTTCTATTTCATTCTAGGTTTCGTCTCATGCGTACGACCATGTGGATAATCTCCATTCTGTCCATCACAGAACTGATCGGTGAACATTCCACCCTCGTCCAGTACAATTTCCATTATGCTCCATACTTACGACCTCTGACGGAAGATATAAAAGAAAAAGTGAGGTTGGCAGTGGCAGCGGAGAAGAACAGCCAGGATTTTGAGAGTGAATGCGTGAAAAAGGAACATTTGAAAGTACTGTGTCCACCGAACAAGTTTAGAAGAGCCTCGGGGGAGTGTAACAATGTGAGGCACAACATGTGGGGGGGCTAGGGGTGCCCCGTTTTTGAGAATGATCGATCCTGAGTACGCTGATGGTGAGTTCTAGCCCTTATATAGGAGATATTCGCGGAAATTGATGGAAACTTTCATTTCTAATTTAGAAAGAGATACTAAAAATCAATAATGTTTTTTATTTTATTTTTTTTTACCTAAATAAAAAATATTCATTCATGGTGTCTGTCTGTCTGTCTGTCTCTCTGTCTGTCTGTCCATCTGCAACACGATAACTCAAAAACCGATATATGATTTTAACCAAATTTGGCACAAAAATACTGTGGCACCCGATAATCTGGTCATTAGTTTTTGGTGGGGGTGGGGGTTTGGTAAGGGGGTATGGGAGGGGGTTAAAAATTTAAAAAAATCGTAACTCCAAAATTACAGTAGCTAGCGAAACGCGGTTTTCAATTTAAGATTAGGAATAATATTTGCAACAAAATTTGTAATAACATCAAAATCAGTCAAAGTCGCAGTTTTTGAGATAAAAAATTGGAAAAAATCCTTTACTTTGAAACTAAAAGAACTGCCTACCCACTTTTTATTAACATATTTTAGTATATACGTGCCTCACGGTGCCAATTTTTTACGTTTACTTTTGAATATCTCTAATTTTGGTTTGGTTGTGATGAACTTAAAACAACTGAAAAAAAACATTATTATAGAGTGAACTATTTTTTTTTCGTCTTATTAACTTCGAAGAATAAATATTCAAGTTGCAACAAACAGTGTTTGTGCGCCGCATGTCTATTGACATTGTTGATTAGCATTTCATTTAGTACATTTAATTAAAGGTAAATATTACTCCAACAAGTCCATACACAGAAGATATTTTACACTTTAGAGGTAAATAAATGTAAGTTTAAATTTAGAACACTTGATACGTGCAAGTAAATGTAACAAAAATATTGTTAATATTATTTCATGCTGTTTGAATTTGAACATATTTATAAATTATCAGAAAAATATTTATTTTTCATTAATTTGTAGAAGACAATTTATATATATATATATTATAAAGGGTGAGTTAAATAAGTGCAATAAGAGTGGTATATTTCGACCCCAGGAACACGTCTGAGTTTTTTTTTTCGCAGAAAGAGATGTTGAAAATACTGTATTTTCTTTTAAATTTTCCTGTATATTTTAGAAAACTTTTTAGAACTCTTTGATCACCGCAAATTTTTCCACGTTACAATTTCTTAATCTCTGATATTACCATGGTTACGACACTGAATAGGATACAAATACAGAAAAAAATCCGGTGGGTCACAATTTTTTTAAAAATAAATCATTTTTTTTATACTCAAACTTGAATAACTCGGCTATTTTGGAATTATTTGAAAAACGGTAAAGAGAAGATATTTTTCTTTTATCGAGATCTACTTGCACTATTAAAGACTCACCCTGTATAGAATTAACCTATTTATAGTAGGATTTTTGCTAAAATACATAAGATGGGATAAAAGAGTTATTTTTAAGAATACGAGAATTTTTAGACTCTGTTATAAACAACATCTTATTTATTGATTAAATTAATTGTGTTGTTTACTTTTTATAATTTTCCAGTTTCTTAGTTCCACTATAACGTGTTAATTACTTTAATAATGTTATAAAAATAACTTAATTGGATAGCTCCAGTCAGTTTCAATACATATTTATTTTTATATAATGATTCCTAGGACTAACTTTAACAAACAGTGGAATTACGGCAAAATAAAATACTAATTCATCACAATACAAAAAAAACTTTTACTTTTAAACATTGAGCACGGGTTTCGCTAACCATGTTAGCATCATCAGCAGATAATTTGAAAGAATTATTTGCTGAATTCTCCCTTAAAAAGCTCCTTCATTTCATGGTATTTTGACGACGTTTCGTGAACTACGAAACCCTTTCCATCAATGAATCAAATCAAAAAACCGTCTAATATAAAAAAAATTTGGCATGCCAACAGATTGGATCAAAGCTAACTAAACGTGTACGTACACGTGTCACTGTGATAGTTAGTTTTGATGTAAGAAACGTCAAAAGTTGTCCGATAGCAACCAAATTTGGTGGGTATATACCATAGATAAAAGAAAATAATCTACTATTAAGATAGATATGAAACTTAATAGTAAAATTTTGGGTCAAAGCGCCCCTCGGTGTTTTTAGTGGAGACTACGTTTAACCCAGCGCCTTAGCCTTTTCTGCTGTAAATGCTTTTTTATGTTTATATTTGAATTCAAAGGATTTATATAAAGTTACACTGATATATTAGTATATCAGAGTAACTTTAATAAAACATAAGAATATATATATTTTACCATTTATTTTTTTATTTATTTTACAGAGTTTCATGTAAATGATCGTAAGTCGAGTGACTGTCTAATGAATAGACCGAAATTTATAGATTTTAAAGCAAACGAAAAAAATCAAACAACGGATACATACTATATATTTTTCTTTTATCTGAGATACATACCTTATCGTCTTTTGGAAACACGTACATTTTTGCAGTTTTGTTAGTTTCTTTGCAAGATGAAACACAACAAGAAAACACCATTTTTACAGTTAATAAATAATAAAACTATTTCTGACTATGATATTTAAAATTTAGATAGATAGAAAATTAAAAAACAAACGAGTATTTGCAAACGCAGGCCCAAATTCAATAAAAATCAAAATTTTTCCTGCGAAAATCGGGCTTTTTTCACTGAAAAGGTATTTTTTGATTATCAGCAATCATTGTCAAGTTGACAATATACAGGGTGTTTTCGAATTAGTCTAAAAAAATTATGGTGTGATTCCTCATGTGTTCTTAAAACAATATTTATATAACCATTAGGTCTAAAGTACTTCCTTTCTGATCTACAGGATGTTAAAAATTAAAAAAAAGATTATTTTGCTTAACATAAATGGTACACCACTGCTTTTTTAAAGAAAATATATTTTTTTCTTGACTGGCCATCCTTTTTCAACAAAATTGATCTTTTGCGTTTTTCATGTTCATCAAACGGTTGTCGAGAAAAAAATAAATATACTTATAAGGGCCCGCCTTAATTCGTTTCCTAACGATTTTTTATTTTTTAGATTAATTAGGAAATACCCTGTATATGCATATCACAGGCAACCAAATAAACTAGTAACCTGTAAAAATTATTTTCCTACCACTAGCGACATACCGTGTTTTTAGTGTGTACTAAATTATTTCATCAAAATTTCACCATATAAGTTTCCAGGCAATGGTATATACTCGAATTCGGGTAATACCCGAAAAAAATGCACAGAACTAGGTTTGAGCTAAAAATATTTCCCAAACCCGAAATTGTACATTTAAACGGGTATTGCGCATTACAAAATAGCTCGTTTTTTCAATTGCTCGTTTTCTTTAAATAAGACGGCAAAAAGTAGGGTTAGCAGTTTGTTTAGGTTTTAAAGGATTCATATCACAGAATATACTAACGAAAAAGAAGCCCAAGTTCCTTGTAATAAATCGGTTCCGTTTTCGTAAGGCCATCTCTCGACATAGCTGACATTATAGGTTAGCCAAAGGGGTGCGGGGCCGGGGGGAATTGTAAAATACACTTTTTTATTTTAATTATTTTTATTCGCTATTTGCAATTTTATTTTTAAAACATATTATGTGAAACAATCACATAATATGTCTTAAAAATAAAATTACAAACGGAAACAAAAGGAATTAAATAATCTGAAAATCTACAAAGTTTATTGATAAAGTTAGGCTATGCAAATTGATAAGTTTATTAAGTATAACCTCTTTGGTATAACATTGTTAAACAAACATTAACAAATCATAACATATCAGATCATAGAACTAAAAAAAGTACTATTACATAAAAACAGGTGATACAATACTTCAAAATTAATTTTAACATAATATCAAAACCGAAAAATCAAACTGCAAACACAACCACACTTATCACAACAGAAATTAACACACACACCCGAGGCAAATGTCCAAGAAAGACTGATCATTTTGATTGGTCCTGGTCACGTCGTATTGTCGGTAAGCAAAATCCCTGTCCAAAAATTTTGACGATCAGCGCCATCACCCGTCATAATTGGGAAACTTTTGCTGGAACCATTTTTAATATTTCACTTACATGGCCCTGATTCATATTTTGATTTTGTTGTGGGTGGAAATACGCAATACTTGGTAAAATAAAATAGAAAAATGCAAGAAAAAATGGAAGCCGAGTTCGAAATTCTAGTAAGTCGATTGATGATGGCTAAAACACAGAAACATAACCTTATGTCGAAAAACCAATATCTAACGATATTGATTGAAGTTAAGGAGGCAAATTTTCTTAAAATTGATTTAATACCTTTGTGTGCGAAACAATGTAGAAGGATAAAGCGTTTTGATATAATAACTGTGGGTGGTGTGGAAAAATTGATCAAGAAGCGCCAAGGAGATTTCTATGTCATACTGTATTTTGTGGTGACCGAGGAAATGTTTTCTAAAATTCACCAGGCACAAATAGCTACAGGCCATAAACGACATAAAGGTTTGTTTTTTTTGTTTATATTTTATCTATTAGGTATCTAACCATTCTTAGGGTTCCGTTATTAAGTATTTTATTGTCAGTTTAATCATATTTGAATCAAACACATTCATAAACAATCCATCCTTTGTGTTAGGGGTTAGGGCGTTATTGATCAAATAGGACAAGCAAAACTAGTATTGGACATTTTCGGTTTGGGAAATATTTTTTGCTCAAAACTAGTTCTGTGCATTTTTTTCGAGCATTACCCGAATTCGAGTATTGTGCGTAACATATCTAGAAAGACCTATTCCAGAACACTTTAGTTTTCAGCTACGTTTATTATTAACTATTGATATCTGTGAAAATAACATTGCATAAAGTCAAACTTCAAATTAACAATAATTACTACCTGGTCACAATAAATTAACGAACTAAAGCCACAAAGCTTAGACCTTCTGTAGGATTTGTTGCTCTTTGTTTTTAATTTTTATTTATTATACAGGGTGTCCCAGAAATGAGTGCAGATATTTTAAAGGGTGGTAGATCTGGTCAAAATAAACATATATTCTCTTTACCATTTTTAAAAGAAATTCAAAATAACCGAGTTATTTAACTTTGAAAATTTAAAAAAATAATCGCAACATTTTGAGAACCGCCGGCAGATATCGCCAACTACATCCAATTACCCGGATCAAACCATGATTTCAGTTAATTCGACGCACTGTGTTGCCATAGGGACAAGAAAGTATATGTTAAAAGTAAGTCATAAAATTACAACACCTGAGGAGTTTGCAGAGATGCATTACATTTTTAAGATTGTGATATTATTACATAAAATAAATTAAAAGTTAAATGTTTAATAATGTGTTAAAAAAGTTAAATTAAAAAACTTACCCAACATTAAAAAAGATACTTATGACAGATCGATGTAACTGTGACAGTTCTCTTTTTCGATATACACTTAACTAAAATACACTTCACTGTGCTGCTTTACTTGTACATGCTGTAGTTATTATAATAACTACTAAAATAACAGTCCCCATTTTTATTGAATCGCTGATTTACAAAACACCTTGAAAAGCACACATTACTTTGAATACCTTTCTGAATGAATAAATGTTGAGAATTATTGTCTCTTACCGCCACTTTCCGAACTACTTTCAATCTAAGAAAATACATGTTTCACTCAACAATTTTAAATACGTATTTTGTTTTTTCGCTATTTTTTCTATGTATTTCAACAATTCCATCGACAGCCCAATCGTCGCGTCGGCCGCCGGCCAAGAGAGCGGCGCATCACTGGTAACTGCTTCTTTGTCGCGCCGCCGGCGCCGTGTCGAGCTTGCGTCATGCGAGGTTGCCGTAGTTTCAACAATTTCAAATTCAAGACACTCGAAGCAATCAAATTCTTATTAAATTTTAAAAATAAAACAGAAAAACATAAAAGGAAACAAACAAATACCCAAAACACAAATGAACTGGTTATTGATAAGGTCACAAAAAAGAAATTTCTAAAATGTTTATCGTAATTCAGAATTCAATACATCGAAAACAGCCCGACGAATAATCAATTCATTTTTGTTTTGTTTATTTCCTTTCATGTTTCTCTGTTTTATTTTTAAAATTTAATACGAATTTGATTGCTTCGAATGTCTTGAATTTGAAATTGTTGTAACTACGGCAACGTTGCTTAACATCGTCGTCTGACGCAAGCCCGCCACGACGGCGCGGCGACCGACGACTCAAAGAACCAGTTCACACGCGGCGTTTCTTGGCTTACGGTTAGGCCAGAGAAGAACGACCGGTTAGGCTGTCGATGGAATTGTCGAAATACATCGAAAAAATTGCGAAAAAACAAAATACGTTGTCAATAATTGTTGAGTGAAACATGTATTTTCTTAGATTGAAAGTAGTTCGTAAAGTGGCGATAAGAGACAATAATTCTCAACATTTATTCATTCAGAAAGGTATTCAAAGTAATGTACGCTTTTTAAGGTGTTTTGTAAAACAGTGGTTCAAATAAAACAGAGAAACATGAAAGAAAACAAACAAAACAAAAATGAATCAATTATTCGTTGGGCTGTTTTCTAAATTTCTTGAATTGAATTCTAAATTACGATAAACATTTTAGGAATTTCTTTTTGTGACCTGATTGTGAATAATATGAATCATTTTATTAAATTTATTCCAACATAAAGTTATTTTGCAGCATAACAAAGATTTTCGTAAACGTCATAAACGTAATGTTTTAGTTAATTTTCGGTGGTTTTTGTTAAGTTTTCATTGAAAGGGTAAGTACTAAAAATAATTAATGTGGTTTTTTTTTCTATAATTATTAATAATGAGCACTGATAAAAGATATATATATATTTAATATTCCTAATTTTTTGGGTAGAAATTTGTCTATGAATTTATAAATGTAGAACTATGTTCCGCCGAACTATGTAGAATGTGGATAACATAGGAGGTTGCAACACTGCAAGGTTTAGATACACCGTAGGAAAATCTCAGGTGAATAAACAAGTGGCACTAAAAAGTTTTTTCAAATTTCCCGGAAAATGTCAAGAAAAATTTTAAATTTTCAATTTTTTTTTCGCAAAAAAAACCTCATAGGCGTGTTTCTGGGGTTGAATTATACTACCAGTTAAAATATTTGCACTTATTTCTGGGACACCCTGTATATTCTTTACGCGTTTTACTAGACCAAAAAATTAGAAAAAAACGTATAAAGAAAAATAAATAAACAATTAACGATAGTAATTAAATAAAAAAGAATAAAAGTAAATAAATAAATAATTAATGAGCTATAGCCATATACTAAGAACGTCTACAGATTCTTGAGCCATACATTTATCTAGTATTAGATTGAATAAAATAGCTTCTTTTGTTTTTAGTTTAGAGGATATCCGTTCTTTTATTATATTTTTTTTGGTTTAACCCTTTACCGGTCCGACTGCAACGTATAAGATAAACTGGACAATTTTCCAAAGTGGATGTTCATATTTCAAGTTTAGAGCAAATTAAGTCGTTAAAATGAAATGTTTTCCGGAGGTTACATTTACAAATGTGCCAAGGCCGTAACCCGTCTGTTGAATTTTTCTGGCTGTGGCCGTTGGCCAGGAAACAATAGTCGTATTACCGTCGTTTCTTGGTGCCCATTTAAGAAATCGTATTGTTAAATGGTCTATAAGGGCAGCCGGCAAAAACAAACTCGAAACCGTAACAGCTTCAGGATAACAGGGAGTTTTTGAGGCTCTTATACTTACATTGTAGATTGTATGGGAGGAGTGAAGTTAATCAGTAACTTTAACATAACTATTCATACAGTCTCATGGTTTGACAAAACCAGTATCTGAGAGTTTTACAGAGGTTAGCTCTCCATTGTTGCTCGGTGCATCAATAACAATCAACAACCTATCAAAGGATGAAAAAATAATACGAAAACGAAAGTAGGATCTTCTTCTTCTTAAGGTGCCGTGCAGATTCCTGCGTAGGCGTTCATCTTTTTCTTCCTCATCAGATGGTTCTGTTAACTGCCGCGACTTGGAGTGCTTGGAAGTCCTGTATGCCTGTCCAATGACGAATATTTCTCAGCCAGGATAGCTTCCTTCGTCCTATTCCCCTTTTGCCCCCCTCTATTTTACCCTGGAGAATCAGACGCTGAAAGTGATAGCGTTCTCCACGCAGTATGTGTCCCAAATAGGATATTTTCTTCTTCTTGATGATTTCGAAGAGTTCACGTTGTTCCAGACCAGCTCTGAGAATTTCTTCATTCCTCACACGGTCGACCCAGGGCACTCTTAGCATTCGTCGTAGGGTCCACATTTCGAAGGCTTCAATTCGGTTTATTGTTGCTACCTTCAGTGTCCATGCTTCCACACCATATAACAAAACGGACCAGACATAGCACTTCACCATTCTGTATCTAAGAAACTAGACAAAAAATAAACTGTATATTTTTTTATGTGCTTTTTTATTTTCGGAAAAATTTTGGAAAAGTACAAACGGGATTAACCATTTTAGAGCAAGTAATTTTTTTTATGAAGAATATATTTTGCTCAACATGTCAATAATAAAAAAGTTTTTCCTCTGGTAAAGGCAATCCGGGACATACTGTATGTACATATAAGTTTTGTTTTAATGAACTTCCAAATTGAATTAAATTCATTTCTCTCGTTTTGTTACTGGTAAATATGCATTTGTACACTAAACAGAAATATATATCGATTTTATTTATTTTAATCAAAAATACTATTGTGCTTAAATTAATTAAATGTCTATTTCGGACTTAACCTAGCCTAACCGAACACTCCACGTCATAAATTAAAAAAAATATATTTAACTAACTAGTCATCCAACTTTATAATTTCGCAGTCTACAATTGAACTTTATACACGAAACAAAGTACATATTTACGTGTTAACTAAAGAATCTGCAGATGGTAATGGCGCATCCGAAAAGTTTATCAAAAATCAAGAATTAATTTCAAAACTAATGAAGAACAACAAAGCTCCCGGGCCAGATGATATGTATGCAGAGACTATACACATGCTAAACGAAAATAACATGAAAAAATTAGTCAAGCTTTTCAACATCATATATGACACTTGACAACTCCCTAAAGACTGGCTGAGATCCACGTTCATCACTCTTCCAAAGACGGCCAATGCAAAATTATGTAGGGATTACCGACTGATAAGCCTCATGAGCCATTTTTTAAAACTCTTTTTACGCATCCTACATACTAGGCTATACAAAAAATGTGAAGCAGCCAGTGGGTACAGTCAGTTTGGATTTAAAAATGGGTTTGGCACGAGAGAAGCTATATTTAGTCTACAAACACTGGTCCAGAACTGCCTCGACCGGGGAAGGGATGTATTCATGGTGTTCATTGACTACGAAAAAGCGTTCGACAATGTGAAACATGACCTGTTGATAAGATACATGCAAGACCTAGGACTAGACAATAAAGATATCAGAATAATAGCTAACCTGTACTGGAACCAAACTGCCGAAGTAAGGCTTCAAAATTTTAAAACCACCGAAGACATTGAAATAAAGAAAGGGGTAAGGCAGGGCTGTATTCTCTCACCTATGCTATTTAACCTGTATGTAGAAAGAGCGTTTGCCGAGGTAATGTCAATGTGTACAATTGGTATAAGAGTAAATGGCATCCCAATCAATAATATTAGATATGCCGATGACACAGTAATCTTGGCAGACAACGCTGACGACCTTCAAGCACTTCTGCATATGGTTCAGGAGAAAAGTGAGCACCTGGGCCTAAAAATTAACTCAAAGAAGACCAAGTTTATGGTGGTTAGCAAAAATAACATCCCTGCCACCCCTTTATATCTAAACGGCATTCTAATAGAGGAAGTCACTAAATTTAAATACCTAGGCTGCCTCGTTACAAACAGATGGGATCCAGAAGTCGAGATCAGAAGCAGAATTGAACAAGCTCGATCAACTTTTCTTAAACTTAAAAAATTCCTAACGAATAATGATCTCAGCTTTCAACTCAGATATAGAATGGTTAAATGTTATGTCTGGTCCGTCTTGTTGTATGGTGTCGAAGCCTGGACTCTTAAAGTAACCTCGATAAACAGACTGGAGGCATTTGAAATGTGGACTCTTAGAAGAATGTTTAGAATCCCTTGGACAGACCTGGTAAGAAATGAAGAAGTCCTTGGAAAAGCCGGTCTGACTAGCCGTGAACTATTCGACGCCATTAAGAAAAGAAAGACGTCTTATTTGGGACACATCCTGCGTGGTCCTCGTTATGAATTCCAACGTCTTATCCTACAAGGAAAAATCGAAGGAAAAAGGGGAATAGGAAGAAAAAAACTTTCATGGCTCAGGAACATTCGACAATGGACGGGAATACGTGACTTTATGTCTCTGCAAAATGCTGCTTTAAATAGAGAAATCTGACAGGATGCAAATAGACGGTCGCCTACGCAGGAATCTGCTTGGCACTTTAAGAAGAAGAAGAATTTCAAAACATTGTATGAACTTGAAATATATTTTTCATAAATATTTCAATTTTGTTAGAAATTTCTACTCGAACAGTTATATTTGAAGATCGTCAAAAACGATATGAATTATTAAAAGCATGAGAGAGAGATTACTTAGAATACCGTTCTCTAAACCAGGGGCGTCGACCGCGTGGGTTTCCTCCCGTGGGTTCCACCACAGTGGAAAACAGTGGACTCCTACGAGCATAAGCATCAAAACTAATCAGTTTAACAACTTTAAGCGACACTTTTCTCATCCGCAGCAAACTAGCCGTTGTTTTTCTGCTTTTTCTTTATTTTACAAGCGAGCAAAGGGCAAGTGCAGAATTGTATCTCGGAAAACTATTTTTATTTAAAAAAAGGTGCTAAAGTGAGTCACTAAGTTCATTGTAGATAAAACTGCTATAAAATTGCGTTAGTGTGCGACAGATTAACTGCGCAAACTGTGTCCGAATTCTGTAACTTAGAAACCGCTAAGCGCTTTTAGACGCTCAGCGTATATTTTCGCTTAGCGCGCACTTTACCGATTTGGGTATTCTCATCTGACGCGCTTAGCGTCTTTACTGATTGCGCTAAGCGATTTGAAAACGGCTACCTTAAAGGACCGTTTTGCTTGTCGAACTGTTAGTAAAAATAGAAAAAATTGTGATTTTGTGCGTTCTCTTGCTTTTTAGTGAAAACTACTTCTTCTCCTATAAATTTCTCAATAAGTTATTAGTAATTTTCGACTTGGCACTTATAAATATTGTTCATTGTTATAAATATTGTCTTCAACATTTCCATAGTATAATAAGAATAATGACATATCCATAGAAAAAAAGGTTGATGTAACTCAACAATAGGTTATGATTCATGTAACATTGACATTTTTCATTGGCATTGACATATCCACATTTGACTACTTAATACTTGAGAAATTGCGATGCTGCCAATAAGTGCTCAACGCGTATTCCAAAACGATTCGCATGGTCAAGATAATACCAAAATCGACTGCTTAGCGTTTAGCTAATCGAATGTTTTCGCTTACCGCTTTGAAAGCATAACGTTTTTATGTCGAAGTTCCAGAACTCTGACCCTGACCTGCACTATTCGTTAGTGTTAAATAAATAAGAGTCTATGGGGGCTCTAGAAGTGTTTAGAGAGTTTATATATTTATACAAGTTTAATCTTAAATCAGTGCAGATATTTCCAGGGCTGGTAGATCTCGATAAAGGAAACATATTATCTCTTTATCGTTTTTCAAATATGTACAAAATAACCAAGTTATTCAAGTTTGAAAATTAAAAAAAATATACCACCGGAGCCACCGTATTTTTTTCTGTATTTGTAACTCTTTCAGTGCCGTAACCATGGTAATCATCATAGATTAAGAAATTATATTTTTTTTTATTTATATATTTTAAATTTGATTTACAACCTATGTTACCATATTAACGAGAAATTATATTTTTTAACAAAAAACTATTTTTTTTGCGAGTGGGGCATAATTGGAGCTATTTTGGCTATAACGAATTTTTTTTAAGGTACATAATTATAATTTAGGAGATGTTCATAAAACATTTAATCACTAGTTGATTAAAAAAAGTACTAAAAAAGTAACTAATTATATGGCAAATTATATTTTGTCTTCTCAGAGTACTTATGTCTTTAGTTTTTTGATTATGTAACGAGCACTTTGTTTACTCACTTGTTTCGTCGAACTGCTTGAATCCATTTTTGTTTTTGATCAAATCGGTGTGAGAAACTCTGACCTTATAAAATGTTGTTTCGGGATAGTTGAATATCCGGGAAAGTTGAATTATTGAATGTCATTGCACCCAATAATACCATAATAATTATTAAGCTCTCCTTTACGCGTCAACATTTTTTCGGCAAATTTATTAACAAAATTTGAAATTATCACAACACAACACGACGCCTAGTTTGAAATCTTTTTCACTTATTTTTTACTACCCGAAACAGTGTTACATCACACAAACCTCGTATCTGAGGGTTTTATAGTCTCAATAACTGTACTAGGAAAAAAATTCACAGTCCTTTACAAAGATGCAACCGAGGGGGCATTGAAAATGATGAATAAAAACGTAAAAATATGATTAGTGTTAATATGAGTGTATTACATACATATGTTTAAATAACGAACTTAACAAAAAACAACAGATTTAAAGATTCACTGAAAAAGTAGTAATGTTAAAATTAAATAAAACATTATCAATAATAATTATGCGATCGCACCTATCCGTAAAACAAGCAAACAAAAAAAAGAATTCTTACGGAAAGTTACACTTTACCATATAATTTTTTAACTGTTAAAGGCAAACCCCATTTAAACACAAAACTTTTTAATACCTACTACTGTATCTAAAAGACTTCTTTTTAAATTACTAAATTCTTAGCCACGCTTCTGTTTTTCTTGGCTGTTGTGCGTCACGTCACAGATTAACAGGCCCACGTTTGCACCACTAGGCGATGCTGCAGACCACTAGGTAGACCGGTCGTAGAAATTTATGTTATACAACTTGTAGTCAATCTACACAAATATTATCAAAAACTTTTTTTCTTTTAAAATGTGTTCAGATTTTGTAAAAGTCAAAATCGTAAAACTTAAATTTGATATGAGTTTCTTAGTTTTTAACTAATATAGTGGCGAATTACAAAAATTCCTTTTCAATGAAAATTAATGAGTTAAATAAAATAATTTAATAAATTACTAAGCTTTTCTCGCGACTACGTTCGCGTTACACCTCGAATCGTTCATGCATTGATTTAAATGATTTTTTACTTCTTTATAGAGAGCTAGTGAGCATAGATGTTTTTTATTTTTCATTTTTTTTTTATTTATTAAGAGCACTAATACTCTCTTTATAGGTTATTTTTTATTCTTTGAAGGATAATTGAGGAAGATATATTTCGTTATGATGTCACTAAATAAACCCAGACAGTATAAAATTTTATACAAAATTTTATACTGTCTGGTTTATAATGTTATAATATTGCATATTCGTACAGCAAACTTTCATTCCCTATTCTACTCCCTAAGGGTATAAATTTCATAAATTCGCTTTACCTTTGTGCCCATTTTTATGTGTATAATCCAGAGGTCACCAAGTTTTATATAAATTTTTACTAACTTTACCCATTTGGTTGATGAATTTCAAAAATTTCTTCTAATTCTTTTTGTAGGATTTCATTCTTCTAGACCAAATAGTAAGGAATTTTCATACCAAACCAAACAAACCAAACAAACTGTTCCCAGATAATTTTACTCTGTAAGAGCATGAATTTCCTTTTTGTGTAGCTAATTCACTAATGTCGTTTAAACGAACCTTTGTGCTAATATTTATGTATGTAAAGCTGGCGGCATGAACTCACTCTAAAATATCTAAAAACGTAATATATAATCTAACTGACACACAACTGACAATGACAAATAATTTATTTCTGGAGGTATTGTGTGTAGGTGTTTTTCAGGTATGTTTTAGTATTTAGTCGTTTTACACAAAGAAATAGCCATTCAGCACTATAAAAATACTTCATAACAAATATACACATATATACCTTTAATTTAAAAAAAGAATCATCAAGATTGGTAAAGCGGTTTCGGCGGGATGGATGCAACAAAAAAACCCTTTGAGCTTTTATATATGTATGTATGGATTAATTATTTTTCCAACATATTTTACTTTGCAAATTTTTATAAATATTCAGACTCGCCAATATCGTACTCCACCGTGTCCAGCCTGTTTAGCCAAACGTAGGCCGATTCCTCTTCGGCGGCGTCGTGACCCTGGCCGAAGGAAGAGTCTTGAAGACGCTCATCCGCGCATAGGAATAAGTTGACTGCGTAGCGTATTGGGTATTAATCGATTCTGAAACTTTCTATCTTGTGTATAGCATACTACGCAAGTTTATTATTTTAATCTCGATTTTAATAGATAAATATGTGAAATGCCACCTGAATATCTTCCGCCATGACATGTTTTTACTTTTTTGTTATGGTAAAGTGATTTGTATAAACTTTATTCAATAACGTATATTTTCCTCCATTTGTGATTTTTTAATTTTAAGCGAAAATTAAGTATAACATTTTAGGAAAAAGAAACACTGTAATATTTAAAAGAATAAGAAGAAATTAGTCTTATTTTGAAAGGAAAATATAGAAAAACTCTTTCTATAGAAAAAGTCTTTATACTAACCAGAATCCGGTGACATATACGCGGTCTCACCGGAAACATTACTTATTACTTCGCATAACTTGAAGAATATCTACTTTTAATAATGAACACTTCAGAAATACACCAGTAAAAACATTTATTATTTGAGATTAAAACTCGAATTAGATTATAAATATTAGTTACCTATGTTGTTATAGCTTTTATAGGCCTGTTTAACGACTTAATAAGTTACCTAGCGAAAAAATCTGTGCGCGTACCTACCACTATTGTTACAGGTTAATTCGTTAACGAAATATGTTACACAAATTAAAAACGCTAAAATTTTAATGGTATTACTTGTGCATTATTGGCCTTATAATGTAATTTGTTGGAATTATATCTTCTTTGAAATAAAATTGGAACTTTTACCACACCGTCTAATACACACACAAAATTCAGTTTTCTAGTATTTGGAGCAATTATTATTAATCAACGTAAACAGTCAATTAATGTAGTTTGAACACTGGGATCATATTAATTGATCCCCTTTTACAAAAAATTATTAAACAGTTTTTTTTTATTTTTTAATCAAATTCGCGAACTATGTCGACAATATTGGTATCTGTACCCTTTAAATATTTGTTACATCTTTAAAAATAAACTAAAATGTCAATATTGCATGGGTATAGTGATAAATGAGGTCTAAATTCTAAAAAAAATGCATTTTCTAGGAAAACTTGAAGAGATGGGTAAAAAATGGTATAATACAATTTGATAGACAATTACATTGTGCATCTGATTCACGTAAAGTATATAGGGTGTTCCATTTAAATTAAACAAGTTATTTCCGTTTAAAGCTAGTAATTATTTAATATAAATTTTTGGACACTCTGTATAAAGTAGTAAAATTTTTATTATTGCAATACAATATCTGATGAATAAATAATCTTCAGTAAATATTTAGCCATTAAAAACTTAGATACCCTTGGAGAAATGAAGCCTTAAAAGTTTTACTGGAATTTCATAAAATTAAAAATATTTCAAAAACGGTAAAGTTTAAGTGTGATAAACCTTAATCAAATTTACCTTTATTTCAATCGTAGAATCCAAAAAAAGAATAATATACAGGGTGTTCCATTTTAAAAAATAAAACTATAATATTTTTTACTTATTTGGGACACTCTGTATCTTGTAAAAATATTTTTAAATTGTAGCTCTAATAGTCCTTCAACGAACCCAAAACTTACAATTTCTAAAAATCTAATCGTTTAGCTACAATAATCCGTGTCGTATGTGGTGAACAACCCTGTAGAATTGCAAAAGTGACATAAATTGATATGGTATTTTCTTGATTTGGTTATGTACGTCGCATATATAAAATAATGTAATAAATACAACAAATTTAATAATCTGGAGATTTGTTACATTTACTCATATCTGTCGAGCACCCACGAGGTTTTATAAAACTAAACCGGCGCCCCTGCTCTAAACTTCTTGTCGGTATGGATCACAAATAAATGCACTTTATTTTTCCATTAAGTGGAGACGGATTCGATATACACCTTTTAATAAATAATACTTTCTAATGCAATCGATTCCCTAAGAATGGTGGCATTTTTTGTAAATCGACGTAAAAACTGAAAAAGTTTTATCTACTCTGTCACAATTCTGTGACTGATATAAGACATTGGGTATTCCGTATTTTTTTCTCTAGGGAGATTGACGTACGATATAAAGTTTTCGAAAATTTTAGAAGACATTGAATATTTATGTTATTCCAAACATCAGACAATTTGACGTATTGATATGCAACACTGTAAAATAGATCGGTAGCATGTTGAAGTGACGGTGTCAGTTTTAAAAGAAAATATTGGCAAATTCTGATTGACAGCTATAGTCTAAGGTCCGTATAGGGGTAATATTTTTTAAAAATTACGAAATTGCGAAAAATATAGACTTTTTTAAAACAAAAAAAAGTTTTTGTAACAATATCACATTAAGAAAAGTTCATACTGCATATTATGGTGATATATCCAAATTATATGGTATGTTGGCTTTGGGAATAATTTCAATTGTAAACAGATATATCGAATTCATTAGTCTAGGTCGTATTTTTGAGTGTATTATCAATTAAGATGTTTTACTCTGGTAGGCTTGAAACGGATTGTGGTACCGTTTTCATCGTGATAGGTTCTATCTCACAAAGTTGTTCTTAACGGATAAACCATTATAACAGCTTCAATAGTTTTAAGCGTATAATCTGCGGAATATTTAAGTTTTCTTTCCATATTATCTGATAATGCCAGAAATCCTAACCCCCATATCCCGGTATTCATCATCTCTAACTAACATATATTTTCTTTAAAATCCCGAAACAAAATGGTATGACGGAGACTGGTACGCATATTCTTAATGCTTAACCCTCAACTGGCACTTCTAGCGGACCCCAAGCACTATTTAAACTTTTTTAAAATTTTTACATTTAAACTTTTAGGCCTCGCCGCGCCATTTACCTTTAAATCAGAGTGTCCATATATCCTAAAGGTGCTCTTGTTTTTATCAAGTATTGTTCCTACCAGCCGAGGGTGAAGTTTCATTGGGGTCTGTGTGGCACCACCATGTCAAGAATGTGAGTAGGAATTGATTAGGATGGTGGGTAGTCCAAAAACTGTGCGTCATGTCACAGGGACGCTAATTTTGAGGAAATATTAATTAAGTGGTTTGATGAATTTAAACAGACTTAAGTGATATGAAGATCATCGGAGACATATATTTTTCACCGAAGAGTAACCATAACTCCGATTCTGAATATTTTATATATAGAAGAGAGAGAAAATTGAATAATCATTACCAGAAACGAAAGAGATGTGGTATATGTTAACGGAGAAATGACAAAATACAAAAATCTCATGAATCAAAACGATCCATGTGCGGCAACTGCAGATCCTATGTTAGCCATGAAGTGTATTTGAAAAAGTTATATACATTCAAGTTTTGCAGTTTTGTTGAAAATAATTTATGTTTATTACTTTAGCTTCACATTTCAGTTGTTTGTACTTTCAATAATACGGGAAAATCATAAAATATATATGTTTTTAATTCCTATGGGTTTCTTAGCCAAGTTATATTTCTGTTGTCAAAAATTCTTAAAAAAATGCGTTTTACTTCATTTTTGTGTCCGTTCTTATTAATTTATTGGAAATGAATGAAATTGTTTGTTCAAAAGTTTGAATATATTGTAAACAGTGTAATAACAAACTTTTTATAAAACCTCTTTGTAATTTATTTTTAAACATTGGGGTTAATCGGACCCCAGGATGCCATAAGCGGTACAAAAATTCACCACGCCATTGCCAGTTGACGGTTAAATGTGCCGGTTATTAGGATACCACCACTTTTATTAGACCTAGTAATCGGCATACGAAAATAAACCAAAAATATTATATCTTGGATAATCGCCTAAAGACAGTAAGTTTAATATCACTACAGATTATTTAATATAAAACATGCATGATTAAACTTAATTTTGTATACTTCTAATCTACCTTGTAACGTTTTTTATGAAACATTACCACTGCGAACGGCAGCTTTTCGTTGGTAGAGCAGTCGTGGATAAGGTATTTCACTGGAAAGAAACTAACTAACAATAATAAATCAAAAATACAAATATTGGGCGCCAGGCATGAACAGAGAAAGAAAACACAGTTGTTTATTACTTAAAACTAGTGACTATATTTATTCATGATGTTCTTTGCTGGTACATGACATTGTAGAGTTCTAATAAATATATAGTGGTTATATGTCAAAGAAACTGGTGTTAAGAGTTGTACTAAATACCTATGAAAACAACTATGATAAAATACAAGACATGTAAAGTTTAAGAGAATATATGAACTGTATCATTACTTTAATTAATTTGATATATTTTATATGATGTTAAATCGAAGATGTTGCAACCCGTAGATTCTAGAATCTATGTTTGGTTATTCATCTGTTAAAATAGTGCAATAATAATATCTATGAAAGTAATACCATTACAAGACGTAATGTAATGAAACCTAAGATCTAAATCATATTTTAAATATTAAATCGACATGAATATTCTTAACAATCTAACCACTAAACATAGTCTGTACGATATTATTTAAGATGTACGTTATTGTTTAAGACTGAAAATGTTTTAGATATTAAATGTAAAACTAGAACTTAAATCTACACTTAGCTGTTCTTTATGTAATCTTGTTTCAAACAGTAACAGCATGAGGTGGGCTCGCATCTCTGTACTCGGCCATCCAATTCAACAATAGGAGCCAGAATGAGGACACCAAGAATTGATACAGCCGTAACTACTAACTAAGTTATAGATGGGAACGAAGCAGCATGGGGCTCAAGCTACATCCACGCTGGGGCACTTTATATGTAAGAAAAATCATTAATCAACAATCATCAAACCCTAATGGGGACACTCGTCCACAGGACATCCTTACATAGGATAATGGCACAAGGGAACACTACCTGTACCTTGGACCATAACCTAGGACTATAACCTTGGACACAGTCCGTCCATAAGACCCTAAAAATACGAAACTCTTCTTTAAAACCAAAAAAGGTCTAATAAACAAAATAAACCTACCTCGAAACACTTCCGAGGGCTCAATAATAAACAAAAGAACTGTCCTTTCTTCCATTTAACATTCTGGAGGACAACAGCAAAAGTATACCAACGTGTCACCAAAATACAAATACGAGTTAAGGTGGGTCAATCCAAAACTCTACCCTAAAAATATTCAATAATAATATCGAGTCTATAAAAGATAATAACTCATCTTTACCTGTATCTTCGAAATGGCAGCTGATTCAGATTTTGCAGCAAGATTTAAATTGCCATTTCTAAAAGCAGGATTTCCAAACCGGCCAAAAACAAAGTGAGGTTAAAACGCAGAGAGGGGCCTTAACATATAACAAGGATCTTGACAGCGCGCGCCTCCACAGAACAGTGAAACGATAGCAGGGTTGGCGACTAGGGAACGTAAAAACTACGCCAAGCGTGCCAAATAAATTATCAGGCCTGAACGATACGGAATCCGGTGATGATAGGCCTGACATCATATATTATATATAAAAAAGACATGTAACGAACTAAAAACGTTACAAGAGCATGCAAGGTGGAAAATGTAAATGAATGGGTACTCAGCAGAAAGTAAGAATATAACGAGCATATCAGCAGAATGGGCAACAGAAGGATAGTTAGAGTTGCACGCACAAATTGCCGCTAGATCGCAGAAGCTTAGGACGTCCACGAAAACGATGGAGCGACAATTTGTCAGTCTAACCGGTAGAGATGACAAAACCAAACAGGCGATTCGCCTATTATGAAGAAGAAGATATATCATAGCAGTTAACAACTTAATGCCCTACTGAGTTTATACATATTGTAGGGACCAATTAGACCTCCAATAATATTGTAAAACCCTAAAATTAAGAATTTGGTGCTTATCGTGTTTTTCCCCTAGACCCTTCAAATAGTATTGAGTTTAATATACATGTCGTACATCCTAAATTCAAAATATATGTTTTTCTATCGAAGAATATTGCTGAAAAGCATTTGTTTGATATTGGTGGTTTATAATACGCTTCGTTTAAATTTTTCGGTTTTTATCAAAACTCTATATCAAAAAAACATAAAAAAATCTTGCCTTTCAACGCGATAGTCGTTTTGTTGTTGTTTCGTCGACATGTATCCATTACCACGTCAACGGGCGTTAATGGAAAACGTCCATTACACAGAATGATTTTATAAACATGTATCAGTACACATTTTATACTCATATTTTTAAATCAAATTCCGCACGAAAAATTGTGAAATTTTAGTTGCCATTTTTTCATATTAATTGCCGATTTTTATTTTTTGAAGTAAAACTTCTTTACGCGAGCTAGGAGTAAAAATTCAAGGACGTGACATGACACGCGAGATATGACACCCGACAAACAAATTATTTTAAAACAAATTAGATTAACAAACGTCAATAATTGATGTCGTCCCATCGCGAATTTGGTGGGTAGGCTATGTGAGCGACGGTGCACAGGGTCCCACCCTGCAAAGTTGGATACGACGTTGTGTTTACATCTTCATCAGGGTGCGACTAAGGATTTGATATTGGAGAAAACTGTGGGTCGATTTCGGCGTAATTGGGGACGGGCTACAGGATGAAGCCCTCGACGTTTTGAACCGATGCCTCTAAATAGACGAAATCATCAAGATTTATCTTAATTATGGGTCGATTGGAACCAAACTCGGCACGTAGATAGAGGTACCCGAATGAAGTCCTCGACGGACAGACTTTCATTTTAATACAAATTTTGTGAAAGTGAATTAAATTAATTATTAATTTGTGATTTATTATTTTTTCACCATTTCAAACTACGCTTTTTCAAACCCGTCCCTGAAATCCTTCAATTTAATAGAAGTTCCACTTCAAATATTCACATTTTTTATACTTTTGGTTTTGATGGGATAAATAATAATTTAAATTTAATATTTAGTGCTTCTAATAAGTTCTTGTTCCAAAAACTGCAGATTTTTAGTTACTTTTTTGGATAGTATCGATCTTCTATTAACAGACTGCCACAGATAAAAACTAAAGGTCGCCACCCTTCGATCGCTATCGTTGTTTTGTCGACACGTATCCATTACCATGGCCGGAAAATTTAATGGAGAGCCCGTACCGCCGGCCGGGATTTTTTTAAACATTGGGGTTAATCGGACCCCAGGATGCCATAAGCGGTACAAAATTCACCACGCCATTGCCAGTTGACAGTTAAATGTGCCGGTTATTAGGATACCACCACTTTTATTAGACCTAGTAATCGGCATACGAAAATAAACCAAAAATATTATATCTTGGATAATCGCCTAAAGACAGTAAGTTTAATATCACTACAGATTATTTAATATAAAACATGCATGATTAAACTTAATTTTGTATACTTCTAATCTACCTTGTAACGTTTTTTATGAAACATTACCACTGCGAACGGCAGCTTTTCGTTGGTAGAGCAGTCGTGGATAAGGTATTTCACTGGAAAGAAACTAACTAACAATAATAAATCAAAAATACAAATATTGGGCGCCAGGCATGAACAGAGAAAAGAAAACACAGTTGTTTATTACTTAAAACTAGTGACTATATTTATTCATGATGTTCTTTGCTGGTACATGACATTGTAGAGTTCTAATAAATATATAGTGGTTATATGTCAAAAGAAACTGGTGTTAAGAGTTGTACTAAATACCTATGAAAACAACTATGATAAAATACAAGACATGTAAAGTTTAAGAGAATATATGAACTGTATCATTACTTTAATTAATTTGATATATTTTATATGATGTTAAATCGAAGATGTTGCAACCGTAGATTCTAGAATCTATGTTTGGTTATTCATCTGTTAAAATAGTGCAATAATAATATCTATGAAAGTAATACCATTACAAGACGTAATGTAATGAAACCTAAGATCTAAATCATATTTTAAATATTAAATCGACATGAATATTCTTAACAATCTAACCACTAAACATAGTCTGTACGATATTATTTAAGATGTACGTTATTGTTTAAGACTGAAAATGTTTTAGATATTAAATGTAAAACTAGAACTTAAATCTACACTTAGCTGTTCTTTATGTAATCTTGTTTCAAACAGTAACAGCATGAGGTGGGCTCGCATCTCTGTACTCGGCCATCCAATTCAACAATAGGAGCCAGAATGAGGACACCAAGAATTGATACAGCCGTAACTACTAACTAAGTTATAGATGGGAACGAAGCAGCATGGGGCTCAAGCTACATCCACGCTGGGGCAGCACTTTATATGTAAGAAAAATCATTAATCAACAATCATCAAACCCTAATGGGGACACTCGTCCACAGGACATCCTTACATAGGATAATGGCACAAGGGAACACTACCTGTACCTTGGACCATAACCTAGGACTATAACCTTGGACACAGTCCAAATCCATAAGACCCTAAAAATACGAAACTCTTCTTTAAAACCAAAAAGGTCTAATAAACAAAATAAACCTACCTCGAAACACTTCCGAGGGCTCAATAATAAACAAAAGAACTGTCCTTTCTTCCATTTAACATTCTGGAGGACAACAGCAAAAGTATACCAACGTGTCAGCAAAATACAAATACGAGTTAAGGTGGGTCAATCCAAAACTCTACCCTAAAAATATTCAATAATAATATCGAATCTATAAAAGATAATAACTCATCTTTACCTGTAGCTTCGAAATGGCAGCTGATTCAGATTTTGCAGCAAGATTTAAATTGCCATTTCTAAAAGCAGGATTTGCAACCGTGCCGCAAACCGGCCAAAAACAAAGTGAGGTTAAAACGCAGAGAGGCGCCTTGAAAGGATATTGACAGCGCGCGCCTACACAGAACAGTGAAACGATAGCAGGGTTGCTGACTAGAGGACGTAAAAATTACGCCAAGCGCGTCAAATAAACTATCCGGCCTGAACGAGAGGAAATCGGGTGATGATAGGCCAGACATCATATATTATATATAAAAAAGACATGTAACGAACTAAAAACGTTACAATCTTACATGTTTGGATGTCTTAACATACACGTTAAAGAACTAATGTAAGTAAAAGTAATGCAGAAACGAATTATGACAGCTTTTATAAAATGCACATGTTGTGAAATCGATCAAATAATATCATATCTCTGAAATACATTTTGATTTATAATTGTGCTATATAAAAATTCCTTAATATTGGACAAAAACTGTGATGTGACAAAGAAAGTGACGAATACTGGTATACAGTGCCGATTACTGGTACACTTACCTAAGACGGATTTTTTCCAGTCTAAAATAAAGTAAAATATGAGAAATAACCGGTTTATCCTATAAAGCACAATATTATGTTAAAAGGATATCTAAAATAAATACAACAAAAAAGAGACGTATGTAATCCTTGTTTCATATTCCCTCTTTATAGTCACATCGAAAACCGGAGATTTTATAATAGCTGCTGGCCGATGTTTATGAAAAAAACATGAGGATATAAAGACAGGTATTCTCGGCTTAGGCTGGAAGGTCAGTGCATATATTATAAGGCTTTGCATTTTAAAGCTTTTTGAAGAGGATGATCATAAAAGAAAACATTTTTCTTAAATTATAATAAAACTGGACTTTATTTGCTATGTTACTTTCATGGAGATAAACATAATAATAATATGTCTCTAAAGGTACTTTCAGACGGTCAGTTAAGTTTCCCGTTCAGTTTCAGTTTCAGTTCAGCTGTGATTAATCGTATGTCTAAATACAAAAACAAAAATAACAGAGAAACTGAAACTGATACGGAGTTTTAGATCCGTACCAGTTAGAAAGTTCAAAATAACCGAGTTATTTTTCTTTGAAAATTAAATTAAAAATTATTTTTACATTCTGTGTTTTCGCTCTTCTAAATTTAATCTACTACCTATGTTATCAATTCAATTATTAAGATATTATATCAGTGAAACGTGATAACCTGCTAACTCCATTTTTTATGTGAATAAGTTGAAAGGGAAAAAATACTCTATAAATATGGAAAGCAGCTAAATTCGTTACAATTAAAAAAAATGTTGTTTTAACTCAAAAATATCTAACTCTCAGTGATCTGAAATAGCCGCCGAAATGCTGCTATCTCCATAATTTCCGTTACGATCACGCTGAAGCTAATACGCGAATGTTTCTGTAGTACAGTATGGCGATCCTGGGTCGGCCTAGGACAGAGTGGCATTGTGAGGAGGGGCCCGGGTGGAGTTTTTGGCGTAATTTTTTGCTTTACGTTTTGGTCAGTTTTTCTCTATTATATATAGGAAACTATCCGTAATGCAAAATAAACCAAAATGCAATGCACCCAAATTGTAATGCAAATATTGTTAATTAAAAAAAAACGTTTTGGGGGTAACCTCAGAATATTACCGTCACTTTTTTCTGTTTCATTTCTATTTAAGAATGACTAATGAACTACTAGGGAAGCCTGCGAAGGTTGGGGCTCGACTGGCAATCGCCAACCTGACTATATGGCCAGTCCGACACTGCGTCGATCCATTCTGTAAATATAGGGTATCCGTAAAGGACAAGGGGAGAAACAAAGTTATCTCTACACGAGAAATTCATTGGCGTGCTATAAATATTTTAAATAATATTGTTTATTTTAATATTGTTAGTAATAATATTACTTGTACAAAAATTTAAAAAGTACCTAATCAATTTTTTTTTCAACGTTTTTCCCCGTAAATGATACATAATCTTTATAAAAATTAAAAAAATTAAGGAGAAAAACTCGGAGAAAAATAAAATCACGCAACTATTCGACAAATTCGTCAAATTTGCAAGTCGCCAATGAAATATCATTTTAATAGATTTCTTCCAGAATATAGAGCTATATCCAGAAAAAAATCTACCATATATTCTAAAATGGCGCTATTTTAGTTCGTTTAAAATGCATTAAAAATTTGTTCGTTTTTGGACTTGTGTATTTTGCTTCCAGACCGACGATATTATATATATTAATATGGTTATGAATATCATATTTTATTTAATTTGCTTCTTTCTAAATCTGTTTGTGTAATATTCAATTCCATTTTCAAAATTTTTCAAACAATAAAGGTTGCTATCTCCAGGAATATATTTTTATTTCTTATTTCTACAAGACGAATATTTGCTATCTTCCTATTGTGTCTGAAAAAAATGAAGTAACACGAAACATTGAGTTGTATTGTTCCCCAGCAAATAAAAGTCTTATATCTTTATCATATTAACGCAGGAATATACTTCCTACATGTGTACATATTTTTTTTACGGTTTTTTTGCTCTCCTGTAAAATTAGGAATAATGGAGTTAGCAGTTAATCACATTTCACCGACGATATGTTTTAACTTTCCAAAAAATTCAAAAATTTTAAAAACGTTTATTTCCCTAAAAAACACAGACTTGTTCCTGGGATAGAAATATCATCATCATCATTATTTTCGGCATATTCAACCATTTCTAGTTATGGTGTAGCCTCCCTCATATACTTTCTTTGTAGTTGAGCCCATTGTTGTTTATTGTTGGCTATGCGGGCCCAAGTTATCTCTGCTAATTTCCTAATATCATGGTCCCATTTCAGGTTGGTCTTCCTCTAGGTCTCTTAATACCTGGTCTGTACCATGCTGTAATTTTTGTGGTCCATATATTGTCCGTTCTTCTCGCCAGGTGTCCTGCCTATATACAAATCTCAGGTTTGGTCTCGGGTTTGGTTTTCTAGGTCTCTTAATTCCTCGTGGGTACCATGCTGTAATTTTTGTGATCCATCTGTTGTCTGTTCTTCTTGCCAGGTGTCTTGCTCATCGCCATTTGAGGGATTTTACTTTCTGGATGACATCTATTACCTGTTTTTTATTTTCCTTGCGCGTTGTGCGACCTACAGTTTCCTTATGATTTCCATTTTAAGTCTCCAGGTTTCGCATGCATAGGTTATGACTGGTAGTACACATTGATCGAATGTTTTCTTCTTTAGATAGTGTGGCATTCTAAATTTGAATATGATTGAGTTTCTTCCATAATTACTCCATGCTAACTTAAATCTTCTTTTAATTTCTGGTAGAAGAGATGCCGAGCTGTATATTAGTTGTCCCAAATGTATGTATTCTTCTACTTTTTCCAGTGTTGTGTTATTTATTAGAATCTCTTTCCTTTCCTCTAGTTCGTTGTACATTACTTTAGTTTTTGCTAAATTCATTTTGAGACCAACTTTATTGCTGACTGTATTTAGTTCATTAATTTGTGCTTGTAGTTCTTCAGGACTATTGGCAATTAGGACTATGCCATAAGCGAATCTTACATGGTTAAGATATTCTCCATCTATTTTTAATCCTTTTTTGGTCCAATCCAGTTGACGGAAGATTTATTCTAATGTTGCTGTCAACAGCTTTGAAGATATCGCGTTTCACTCTCGAAAAAAATAATATACAGAGTATTACATTTAAATAAACAAAGAAAAAATATTTTATATTTAGAAAGTTTGGCGTAGAATATTGAACATCCTGTATGATTTACGATTACCATATTTATAGCAAAGTAAGAACAGATCATCTAAAGTAAATACCTAATATAGTTTTGATTTCAGAACAGTTCTTGTATTTTTAATATTTTTTTTAAGAAGGGCTGTAAAATATATAGTTTTGATTTAATTACTTACTACATACTTAGGATTATATAAAGTGATTTGCAAAAAAGCCAAAAATGCAATAATATACAGAATTTTCCATTTAAACATTTTTTTTAAATGGAATTTTGTTCCGACCACCGCGTCTTCACGTGTGGTTCGAAAGATATTCCGGAAACTTCGGTGGCATATTCTGCAGATAAAAATATAAGTAAAAAAGTTCGTATAAATGTATGTCCTAAAATGCTTAGTTTCATTTTTATTTCGATTTTTTCCAAATAATTTCTGAAGTAACGTTAATATTTGGATGAAAATTGGTGTCTGGGAGCTTTTGGCTGGGGGACAAGAGAAATTTGACTTTTGTGTCAATATGACTCCTATTTGTAGGGGACGTCACCTATATGTATTTTAACTGTTTTGAAGAGTAATAACTTTTTGTCCATACCTGTATAAAACTGACATGTATAAAACTGACGATGGACGACGATGATTGATCGCCTCAGCAATAACCAACCTGATGTCCGAACCGTAGCTGGATTCGAGGTTGTGAGCCAGTTCAACTATTTAGGCTCCATGATAGCAAACTCCAGAGGATGCGAGGCTGAAATCAGACGCAGAGTGGCAATGGCGAGGAATGCAACAACAAAGCTGACTAAGATATGGAAGACTTCAGCAATCACACGAAGAACTAAACTGCGCATTGCGAACTCCCTCACATTCCCCATAGCTATGTATGGCTCCGAAACATGGACACTAAAGGAAAGTGATAAGCAAAGGAGATATGTGGATATCGACGGCTGCTGCGAATACCATGGATGGCTCATCGAACAAACATTTCCATTATAGAGGAACTACAAATTGAGACACGGCTGCTTACCAGATTAAATCAGTCAATCCTCCGATATTTTGGCCATATTGCCAGGAGCGGCACCTCAATTGAGAGACTGATGGTGGAGGGGAAGGTAGTGGGAAGACGATCACGTGGAAGGTCACCTAAGAGGTGGGTAGACCAAGTCAAAACCCTAGTGGGCAGCCTCCCCAAATCTTCACATATGGCGCAGTGTCGAACAACTTGGTCCGAGGAAGTGAGGGGAATCAACACATGATGTCACCATACTCTCACGTAGAGTGAAGGACTGAAGAGAGAGAAAGAGAGAGTATAAAACTATTAAGTGAAAAAATATACATTTCCATGATTTTCTACGTAAAAAATGTCTCTTGGTAGAAATCGCTACGAGCAACCGTTCTTAAGATATTTAGAATAGAAACAGTCAATACATGTCATTATTGACAAAAATAAACATGTTGAGTAGATAGTTATTTGACTAAAAAAGTAAAATTAGGAATATTTTTTTTTAATTAATCATAAATTTTTCTAGGAAAAAATGATGATAAGAGAGTTCTGTTGAACTTTTGGCACAAAAACATTTCCAATTTATGATTTCAGTCTAATAATTATTTAGTTAGTATTTAGTCAACATGTTTAATTGTTGACAGGTATTGATAATTTCGATTCCAAATTTATCGAGAACCATTACCTGTAGCGGAAAACGTCGTAAATCTATATTTTTTTACTTAGTTGTTTTATACAGGTACGGACCGAAAATGTATTACTCTTCATACCAGTTAAAAGAAATGTAGGTGGCGCTCTCTGCAAGTAGGAGCCTTATTGACATTAAAATCAAATTTCTCATGTCCAAAAACTCCCAGGCACCAATTTTCATAATCAATTAATTCAATTCAAAATCGAAATAAAAATGAAACTTCAACACCCTCTATCTCCGAAACTAAGCATTTTAGGACATACATTTATACAAACTTTTTCTTCTTATTTTTATCTGCAGAATCTTCTGCCGAAGCTTCCGGAATACAGTTCAGACTACCCTGTATATCATTACCTTGTTGGGATAGAAATATACCACCCCTAAAAATATTTTCCTTTTTTAAAACTTACTCTGTATAGTTTTTATTGTAAAATATTACAAAATATATGCGGATGAGATTTCCAAGTCGAATAGGAATAGTCGAGGAAATAGTTGTGAGTGCGGAAGTTGTATCGGCTATTGCATTGTTTTAATTGAACATGATAGAAATCACCTTCTGGACTTAAAACCAATTCTGCTAGAATAACTTCCAACAAACAATAATAATATGTATTATTTTCAATAACAGCGATATTATAAAAACTAACTACTATTTCATACGTGTGTTGATGAGGACCAAAAGCAAGAGAACGGTTTTAGTTCTAAAATTGCAATTCTAACAAAAATAAGGCTATTGTGAATCGAAAAATATATTTCGGAGAAATGATACAAAATTACTTATTTTATTAAACCATTACACAGCCAAAGGTCTAAGATCTTATAGCACTTATATTATAGACTATTAGGATTTTTTTCATTTTAGATGAGGCTAAAATGTCAAATAATTTAACTACACACTGTTTTAAAAAGTCATATTTGATTCTCGTATCATAATACACAAATTTTAAGGTGAACGTTTTTCTTGTCGGCCAGTTTAAATAATGAATGTGTATATAATTAATTGACACTGGCCGACAAGCAAAGCGGAACTATTACAAATTAATAAAAATATTTTTAGTTAAGTAAACATAATAGTGTATACTTGAAGTACATGCTGCAATTATTTTATGAATTTTCAGTATTTTATTCCAAGACAAGATTAAAAAAATCATAACATATTACCAATACCGTTAATAAAATAAAACAAATTAAAAAGAAAACATTCTAAGCTACATCTAGGCGCGTAAATGGTAATTAAGTTTCCTTTCAATCTGTAACAGCTTGCAATCTTGTTACTTTTTCCAAGTTTAATGTAAAAATCAAATTGTAACATAACACTTTCTATTTCAAGTGTCATGCTTTCTAAATATTATTATTAATTGCTACGTTATTGTTAAACTTGACAATCATTTTTACCACAGTGAGAGAAATTAAAGATGTAATTATAATATATTAAATCCTATATTAATAAATAAAAGAATAATTATATTTAATAGTTATTTATTCTTACTTATTAATTTATATAAATAATGGTAAGCTACGATTATAATATTACGACTATACCGGGTGGTGCATCGTCGTTGGAATGCAAATTTTGAACTGTTCAAATATTGGCTCCCCTATTTATTTTACAGGGAAGTCGTAAATATATTTCTTAGAGGTTTATGTATGGTAAATACATATTATTCCAGTCATCTTAGGGGTTTCACCTCGGAATTCGAGATAACCGGCTGTAAACGCGTATAAACCTTTATTTTAACATCCTAAAATATGTCTCAAAACCTACATATGATGTAGATAACTGAGGTCAAAGGTCAAAAAATCGATTTTTTGCGCATTTTTTTGCAAATATCTGGTTCCCTTTCACATTTACGCGATTTGTATTTATTATAAATATTGTAGAGGATAAAATTCTCTACAACTTTTGTTTCAACATTTTTTTTGTACCTCAAACCGTTTTTGAGATAGAGAGCGGTGAGCGCGCTGTCTTTTATTATGTACGGTATCATTCAAGTTCAACCTGTAGTCTCAGTCAAAAACACGTCGTATAAAGTCCGTTAATTATTGAAAAATATGTAATAATTATAAATAATTTACATTTTTTCATAAAAGATCATATTGAATATACTATTTTTTTTTTCATAAATTAAGTATATATCTTCATTTAATAACACTTTGTACCTCTTAGTACAATAATTAGAAAATTATTAACAGAAATACTTTAATTACATTTTAATTATAGCATCGATCATCTTCGTTATACACAATTCATCAAATCAACCAAACTGAATAAACCTGTGCAATTATCAAATCTTCCACCAACAAGTGCAGCAGCTCACTAACATTTCAATCGTGTTTACTACCAAGTTCAGGCTTGGTTAGGGCATGATTTAGAACCCCAGGACTGGGATTGGATAATGCGTAATGGATTCCTGGAACCTACCACTACTATTCAACTCCAGCTCCAGAAAATTTGCTGAACACAATATCCTGCAACTGCAAGAATGGTTGTGGTTCGCGATGTGGATGCAGGAAGTCAGGGTTGCCGTGCTCTTTAGCTTGTGGCCAGTGTAATGGGCAAGCTTGTCTCAATGCTTCACCCTATCAGAGTGATGTCAATGAAGATGGTACATTTAACCCCGATATCCTAGAAGACTTGGAGACAAATGTCGTTGAAGATGAAAATGAAGAAGAATTTGAAATTCCACAACGACCAGACGACGATGATGATGAAGAAGAAGAAGAAGAAAACTAAAAATAAGAACATGGGGGAGTTCTTTTTATTTTTATTCAATTTTTTTAATTTCAACCATGAGAAATGTATGAAATCGTATTTTTTAATAGACATATAAATTAAAAATGTGTTTCTTGTCTTTTTATTTACTTAAAATGTAATTAGTATAAATCTAACTATAATTAAAATGTAATTAAAGTATTTCTGTAAATAATTTTCTAATTGTACAAAGAGGTAAGTGTTATTAAATGAAGATATACTTAATTTATGAAAAAAATATTATATTCAATATGATCTTTTATGAAAAAATGTAAATTATTTATAATTATTATATATTTTTCAATAATTAACGGACTTTATACGGCGTGTTTTTGACCGAGACTACAGGTTGAACTTGAATGATACCGTGTATAATGAAAGACTGCGCGCTCACCGCTCTCTATCTCAAAAACGGTTTGAGGTGCAAAAAAAAATTTTGAAACAAAAGTTGTATAGAATTTTACCCTCTACAATATTTATAGTAAATACAAATAGCGTAAATGTGGAAGGAAACGAGATAGTTGCAAAAAATGCGCAAAAAATCGATTTTTTTGACCTTTGACCTCAGTTATCGACAAGTCGCGCACACGCTATCATATGTAGGTTTTGAGACATGTTTTAGGATGCTAAAATAAAGGTTTATACGAGTTTCCAGCCAGTTATCTTGAATTCCGAGATTCCTACTCTATTTTGACTAAGATGACTGGACTATATGCCATATTTGAACAATTTTGGACCAGCCGATTTTGTGTAGCTTAAGAAAGATTACATCTATTTTGTATATTAAAACCGAAAACTCTAACAATCAAACACCAGTCAAAAAGTGACATACCTTAGGTTTACAAATTATGATTTTGTCATTGTCAAAAGTAATTTAATTTTAATAAAATTTTAATATTTCAGAGGGAATTAACAGAAACATGTCAGATGTAAAGTCTAAGCTATTTCCCGCGTAGTACCATTTACGTATGCTCACTTTTATTTGAATGTGTATAACAATAAATTATTACTAAATTTTAAATTTTGTTAAAATGAAGTTACAGTTTCAAAACACGTCGTCAACTTAAAGTATGTCGAATTTTGAATGGTGTTTGATTGTTACCTGTTCAGTTTTAATTTAAAAATAGATACAGTTTTTCTCAAATTACTCAAATTCGGCTTTTTCAATATTGTTCAAATTTGGCATGTGTGTTTATAAACGTAGACCTTTAAAAAATCTATTTACGACTTCATTATAAAATCAATAGGGGAGCCAATATTCGAATAGTTCAAAATTTGCATGGGATTTCCTATGTTTCCAACCACGATGCACCACCCGGTATATATTATAGTCGAAAGTTCCTATAAAAACTTACATTTTACTAAATTAAATAATATACAAAAAAAATCTCAGTCGAAATACCAAACGAGTGAAAGTTTATATTGAAAATAAAACGCGAGATATAATAATTTGAATAAATAAATAATAAAAAAATGAGAATGTGGTTTTAGTCCTGTTAAAATTCCAATTATTGGATACTTTTAACGGGTAAATTTTTAAGTCTTTCAATCATCTTTGCGATCAGCGCCAATTATCTTTAATGATATTTCGGTTTCTTCCATGCTTCAAATTTTTGCTTGTTTCGATTTTCAGATTCATAATTGTGATTTTCACGCTGGACAAGCTCCGGTTGAGCAGCACGACTACTCTCTTTTTGTAGAGCTGCTTGAATAGGACTTAAATCAAAATGAACCGGAAGAATATTCGAGTCTTTTGAAGCTTCCTTAAAATCTGTCGTTAATACGGTGTCCTTGAGCAAACTGGTGCCAAGAGGAAAAGGCTTAACACCTCTCAAATGTGAAGATATGTGTGATTGAACATCGATATTTTCTGGGATGTTTGGATGGTTCATTCTGTTACCATTTAAGTCGGAATATTGACTGTATTGTTCTGATCCTGCGTGGAAATTATCAAAAGAACTTCTCCGGGCTAACGTTGCTCCCGTCAAAAGGTTGAATATACCTAATCGCTTTCTCGTGATTAAACGGGTGCAGTTGTGTTTGAGTTACTGATTTTTGAGGGAACGACGGTCGAAAAAAGGTTTTTTGAATTTGTAGACCTTCGATACTTCGACCTTCGACCGGATATTCGACCTCTTACTCATTTCGATGTTCGTACCGATGCTTTTCCAAAGACTTGCCTGAAACGATGCGTCGAGGACTCTGATACAATCCGGAATTTTTCCACAATCACTCGCCGGACGTGCTGGTTTATTATACTTGCTAAAAAGCGGATTTGTTATACAGTTTACTGAACTAGGAAGTAATTGAGGTTCTTGAGTTAAGGTAATTACGGGTCTACGAGGAGCGAATCGGATCGGCGCCCTCACTTGCTCATTTCCTTTAAGTTTTCCCGTTATAATCTCGGCTTTGTCAAAGTTTTTGTTTTTCTGGTAGGCGACAAATATAAATATTTGACTGTTACTACTCTGACCGAACTGGATATTGTATCCCACGTTGAACGATTTCAGATTTGGATGCGGTTCAGAATTTGAGAAAACTCTGTTATTTTGACGGTATAAAAGATGTGAGTAAGATTAAAGATGTATTCAATCTTATTTTAATAAATGAAACAATTATATTTAACAGTAATTTATTCTTACGGATAAATACGAAAATATCGAAATAAGTCGAAATACCGCACGAGTAAAAGTTTATATCGAAAATGAATGTGTAATATAATATTTTCAATAAATAAATAATGATAAAATGAAAATATGGGTTCAGTTCTGCTAAAATTCCAATTTTTGGATATTATTAACTGGTAAAAACATGTTTAAGTCTTTCAAATTTCTTTGCGATCACTGCCAATTAGTTTTAATGATGTCTTGGATTCTGTCTTGCTCCAAATTCTTGTTTATTTCGATTTTGAGATTCATAATTGTGATTTTCATGCTGGACATGCTCCGGTTGAACAGCGCGACTACTCTCTTTTTGTATAGCTGCTTGAATAGGGCTTAAATCAAAATTAATCGGAAGAATATTCGAATCTTTCGAAGATTCCTTAAAATCTGTCGTTAATACAGCGTATTTGAGCAAACTGGTGTCAAGAGGAAGCGGCTTATCACACCTCTCAAATGTGAGGGTATGTGTGAGTTGACGTCGATATTTTCAGGAATGTTTTGATGATTCTTCCTGTTACCATTTAAGTCGGAATTGAGACTGTATTGTTCTGATCCTACTTGGAAATTATCAAAAAACTTCTCCGGGCTGACGTTGCTCACGTCAAAAGGTTGACTTTACCTAATCGCTTTCTCGTGATTGAAGGACCGCAATGGCGTTTGAGTTACTGGTTTTTGAAACGACGGCCTAAAAGGGTTTTTTGAAGTTGCGGACCTTCAATGCTCTTACTCATCTCGATGTTCGTACCGATGCTTTTCCAAGGACTTGCCTGAAACGATGCGTCCAGGTCTCTGATAAAATCCGGGAAGTCGCCGGACGTGCTGGTTTATTATACTTGCTAAAAAGCGGATTTGTTATATAGTTTACTGAACTAGGAAGTAGTTGAGGTTCTTGAGTTAAGGTAATTACGGGTCTACGAGGAGCTGGAGTTCCCAAACGAATAGGCGCTCTCACTTGCTCATTTCCTTTAAGTTTTCCCGTTATAATCTCGGCATTATCAAAGTTTTTGTTTTTCTGGCCGGCGGTGAATATAAATTTTTGACTGTTGCTATTTTAGCCGAACTGGATATTGTTCCGAAGTTGAACGAGTCCAGATTTGGATGTGGTCCAGAATTTGAGAAAACTTTGTTATTTTGCCGGTATAAAAGATTGTCGTGATTGAGAGGATAAGATTAAAGATGTTTTAAATCTTATTTTAATAAATGAAACAATTATATTTAATAGTAATTTATTCTTACGGATTAATTGATATAAATAACCGGTAACCCACGACTATAATATTAAAGATATTATAGTCGAAAGCTCTTATAAAAACCTACTTTACTCTAAATTAAATAATATAAATAATATAAAGAGAGACATATCTTTTTCTCAGTCGAAATACCACACGAGTGAAAGTTTATATTGAAAATGAAAGTGAAATATTATAGTTTCAATAAATAAATAATGATAAAATGAAAATGTGGGTTCAGTTCTGCTAAAATTCCAATTTTTGGATATTATTAACTGGTAAATACATGTTTAAGTCTTTCAAATTTTTTTGCGATCACTGCCAATTAGCTTTAATGATGTTTTGGTTTCTGTCGTGCTCCAAATTCTTGTTTATTTCGATTTTGAGATTCATAATTGTGATTTTCATGCTGGACATGCTCCGGTTGAACAGCGCGACTACTCTCCTTTTGCACAGCTGCTTGAATAGGGCTTAAATCAAAATGAATCGGAAGAATATTCGAGTCTTTCGCAGCTTCCTTAAAATCTGTCGTTAATACTGGGTCTTTGAGCAAACTGGTGTCAAGAGGAAGCGGCTTAACACCTCTCAAATGTGAGGGTATGTGTGAGTTAACGTCAATGTTTTCTGGGATGTTTGGATGATTCTTTCTGTTACCATTTAAGTCGGAATATTGACTGTATTGTTCTGATCCTGCTTGGAAATTATCAAAAAACTTCTCAGGGCTGACGTTGCTCACGTCAAAAGGTTGACTATACCTAATCGCTTTCTCGTGATTGAAGGACCGCAATGGCGTTTGAGTTACTGCTTTTTGAGGAAACGAGGGTCTAAAAAAAGTTTTTTGAATTTGCGGACCTTCAATGCTCTTACTCATCTCGATGTTCGTACCGATGCTTTTCCAAGGACTTGCCTGAAACGATGCGTCGAGGTCTCTGATAAAATCCGGGATTTTTCCATAACCAGTTGCCGGACGTGCTGGTTTATTATATTTACTGAAAAGTGGATTTGTTATATAGTTTACTGAACTAGGAAGTAGTTGAGGTTCTTGAGTTAAGGTAATTACGGGTCTACGCGGAGCTGGAGTTCCGAACCGAATAGGCGCTCTCACTTGCTCATTTCCTTTAAGTTTTCCCGTTATAATCTCGGCGTTATCAAAGTTTTTGTTTTTCTGGCCGGCGGCAAATATATATTTTTGACTGCTACCTCCATTCTGGCCGAACTGGATATTATATCCTACGTTGAACGAGTTCAGATTTGGATGCGGTCCAGAATTTGAGAAAACTTTGTTATTTTGCCCGTATAAAAGATTGCCGGGAGTATCACGATAAATTGGAGCAAATTTGCTTCTCGGCTTGTTCGGAATAAGCTGGTTATTTGCAGCCGGCTCCTGGTTATACGGATTAATAGAAGTTTGAGCCCAATTATCTAAGTTTCCGGGGAACGTATGTACTACGTTAGTGGAATAACCGACTCTCGGTCTTGCCTCGATAGATTTTGAAAATCGTGGGTCCAAAGCTAACGAGGAATATACGGCGCCGAGCAGTAATAGGATCTGAAACAAGAAGAAAAATGTAAATATCGAAAATTTAATTATATTTTACTATACACATTTAGGGAGTAAAAATGATGGAAGAGGATTATTATTATAATTAATTTTGATTGAGAGGTTTAAATAAAGTTGTTTAATAAAGTTAGTAGGTACATACCGGGTGGTGCATCGTCGTTGAAAACAGAGTAAACTTTGAATTGTCTAAATATTGTCTCCTCTGTTTATTTTAGAACGAAGTCGTATAAAAGGGTTTTAAAGGCCTGAATATGCTAAATAGACATGCCAAATTTGAACAATTCTAAACAGGCTGATTTTAACTAATTTGAGAAAAACTACATCTATTTTTAAATTAAAACAGAATAGCTAACAATGCAAAACCAGGTAAATATCAACATACCTTAAGTTTTCAACCTATGATTTTATCATTGTCAAATAAAACACTAATCAGCAGATGATTAAAACAATGATTTTGAATTATAATCATCTCCTTATAATGTTAACATGGTTAGCGAAAAACTCGTTCAGTGCAAAAGTAAAATGCTTTCGTGTATTGTGGTGAATTAGTGTTTTATTTTGCTGTCATAATAACAAAAGCTCCAACCCTCAACTGTAATTGTTAAATGTAATTTGTTGTGTTGTCTACACTACTGCTTAATAGTACCTACGGTCGACGTTCCCGAAATGCATTTTTGTAATTTAAAACTTGTTTAAATAAGGATTAATTCTAACGTATAAAAAATACAATTTGACAATCACAATATCATACTTTGACAACTGAAGGTATTTTGAATGTGGTAGACAATGATTCAGTATTGAAACTAAAAGAATGTCGGACTTCCATTGTCTTTATTTATTTTTGATTAACACAACTAGGAGGATCACTGTCAGTGTCAGTGATCCTTCTGACCGAAACGTTGTGTTAATAAAAAATAAATAAATACAATGGAAGTCCGAAATTCTTTTAATTTCAACTAAAGGTATGTTGGCATTTTCCTGGTTTTGTATTATTACCTGATCAGTTTTAATTTAACAATAGATTCAGATTTTCTGAAATTAATTGTACAAAATTGTTCAAATTTTACTTAACTGTCAGAGCTGAGTTTTAAACAGGGCAGCCAAAAAGTTTGAACAGTTAACAAAATTTGCCTGCGATTTCCAATACTTCCAACCACGATGCGCCACCCGGCATATACAAGGTGGTCCGAACTGTATTCCGGAAACTTCGGCAGCATATTCTGCAGATAAAAATAAGTAAAACAAGTTTAAATAGAAGTTTCATTTTATTTCGATTTTTTTAAAATAATTTTTGAAGTAAGGTCAATATTTGGATGAAAACTGGTGTCTGGAGTTTTTTGACATGAGAAATTTGATTTCGATGTCAACCTACATATTTTTTAACTGGTTTGAAGAATAATAACTTTTGGTCCGTACCTGTATAAAACTACTGAGTGAAAAATATACATGTCCGTCGACTTTTTACGTAAAAAAATGTCTCTTGGAAAAAATCGCTACGAGCAACCGTTCTCAAAATATTTATTATGGACGTAGTTAATATATGTCATTATTGACAAAAAATAAGCACGGGCGTTTTGGGTGAGTTATTTGACTGAAATAATAAATTTTGGAAATATTTAATTTTTAAATTAATCATACATTTTTCTGCGGAAAATTGATAATAAAACAGTTTCTGTAGAACTTTTGGCACAAAAACATTTCAAATTTTTTATGATTTCAGTCTAATAACTATTTAATCAACATTATATATATCAATGATGACAGGTATTGAGAATTTCGATTCCAAATATCTCGAAAACCACTACTCGTAGCGAATTTTATCAAGAGACATTTTTACGTAAAAAGTCACGGACATGTATATTTTTTCACTCAGTAGTTTTATAGAGATACGGATAAAAAGTGATTACTTTTCAAACCAGTTAAAAATGTGTAGGTGGCGCCCTCTACAAGTTGGAGTCATACCGAAATCCAAATTTATCATGTCAAAAAACTCCCAGACACCAATTTTTATCCAAATATTGACGATACTTCTACACCCTGTATCTCCGAAACTAAGCATTTTAGGACATACACTTATAGGAACTTTTTTTACTTATTTTTATCTGCAGAATCTGCTTCCGTTTCCGAAATACAGTTCGGACCACCCTATATAGAAAATATCAGTATTCAAATTGTCAGATATTTTGAAAAGAATAGGTATAGATAATGTAACCTAGAAATCAGAAGAAGACCACAAAAGATCTAAAATTATCGCAGTGGAATAGGCCCATAGCCACCTCCAGAATTGAATCTAACACTGCATTACCAAACTAAATATACCTAAAATGTATGTTTGTTAATCACACTTGAGTTTAAAAAAATTATAGCAAGTGTTTAAAAGGTACATTTGAAATTTACACAAATAAGGAAAAAAACTAAATATTTAACCTTAATATTTTACTATGTCAAGTCTTAAAAATCATATATCTTAATTTTTAATGAAAACATACTAATCTAAATAATTCTCTCATTTAAGATAGGGAATGGAACACAGAAGTGTAATACATCCTACTTTTATGTTGGTGATTTGAGATATTATAATGACTTAAAATAATTAGATTCTTGTTAAATTTATTAATGAAAGCGTGACGAAGCACATATGGTGATAAGTATATTATAATTTTGAAGGTCAATTAATTATCATAATCATTTTGAAAGTGATCTCTTATTATGCGAAATTTTGAGTAGACTTTTTCACAATTTCTGTTTTATACTATTATAATTGGAACACCTTAAATATAAAAATCTTGGAAACAACATCTTTGCATTAGTTAATTATTTTCCTTAACATGAAAAACATATAATTATTTTTGTACATCATATGTATAAAAAAATTAAACAAAAATTATACAGGGTTAGCCTTAATACGTTTATGAGGAAAATTTTGTATTTAAAAACATAGATTTTTTAGTATACTGCTATCTCTCCCTTGTTTTATTTTGGGAGCTAAACCAAACTGTTACTTTTGGGTCGGTATTTACATGTGTGTGGAAGTAAATCGCATAGAGATCTTATTAAGCCGGAGTGAAAGAAACTTGACGGTGTGCTGTTGCGGCGTTGCCGGTACGCCTTTCCTTATTAGGTAAAGTCAAATCACAACCTAATAAAGTCAAATCGCAAACCGCTTATATTTAAAATCCTTTTTTTCGAAAGATAACTAGATAAAATCATTAGATATGTTTCTGAGTGAATTCAAAGTTGTAATAGCGCGACCACTGTCGAACACCAACTCAATTCCACTTATTTTTACCAAAGTTACCAAATTAGAAACACTTGCATTTAAAAATTTTCAAGATGTAGGGAAAATTACAACGACTCGTTAATAAATAATAAAACAAATCAAGTATCACGAAACGTTATTAAATCGTGAAGCTGAACGCATGATGTACACTTTTCCCTAGAACTTTAAGTACTAACAGAGGTACTGATTGGGTCGACCGGTCAACTGCGACAAATCTCCTTCCATGTCTCTTAGCAATATGCACAGTTTCTCGGTTTATGTCATACGCTTGGCAGCGTTTTTACTGTACAGGTTTGTTCAAACCGAATCCTTCTATCTTAACTAACAGTGAAGATACCGTATGATTTAAACCAAAATTGGACACATATTTGTACTGTGCATATATTTACCGTTTTTCCGCTCTTCTCTAAAATGGAGTTAGCAGTTTTACACATTTCACAGACGATATTCATAAATTTAAAACCCGTAAGAGTCAAAATAATTAATCACAGCAGGGTATATTCAAAGATTCTCCTTCCAACAATTACAATATTGCTGGAACCAAAAATTAATTAAACAAAACATTTTCGGTTTCGCCAAATTGCCCTGGGCTTCTTTTTTCACCTCATTCGAGCGTCCAACCGACAAAAACAGATTTACAAAAAAAAAGGATCCGACTTTTTTATACCTGCGTAATTTTTTTCACGCAGAGGATTACAGCCGATGCTGTCCGATATTTAATTTTTTAAATTGCCAACATGAGGGTAGGAAGAAAAGGTAGGAATCATTTTTCCGTTGTCAATTTATTCGGCATTAGGGTGGAAATGTTTGCTGTGTAATTCATTTTTCGAAATAGATTTGTTTTCGGACTACAGCGGTGTGGAAGAGGGGGAGTGGGAAGTGGGGAGCGTACAATGTCCGAACTTCGGTTTTGTAATGGCACCATTGAGTTTTGTACTAAATTGATATATAAATATAGGGAGCAAAAAAGAAATTACTCAGAATGGTGGATATGAACGTGTACTTTGTTTTACGGGTCCGAAAAATAAAAGAATAATTGATTGCCGTTTGAATATTTATTAGATAAATATGAGGTTGATGTTTGAAGTGAAACTTCTTTACGCGACACGTCAGGTGAGAAGAAAAGGGTAAGGAGAGCCCAGGGCAATGACATGTTTTGACCGTGTACGAAACGTGTCATTGTCAAAAGTTGATGTCGTCCGATCGCGACCAAATTTGGTAAATAGGCTATGTTAGCGACAGTGCACCCGGTTACACCCTGCAGAGTTGGATACGAAGTTTCGTTTACCTCTTCATCATGGTGGGACTAAGGATTTTTTCTTCCCCTAGGAGATGCAAGACCTTGTCGTTGGTGGAGAAGCTCCTGGTCAGGTTCTGGGGGGAATCCCCCTAGCGCTTGGCTTGGTCTAACAAGCATCTCATTCATCGTCTTGTCTATGGCTGTAGTGTCGTGGCCAGGGAATTGCACCAGGACATATAACGATGTCTGACGGGGCTAGCCCTGTCCGTCATACCAGGCACCCTCTACTAACTGTGGCCATGTCTCGCGGCTAGAGGGTGTTTGGGGGGGGATCTTGGTTTAACCGCCTGGACCAAGAGAAGACAACCTCACCAAAAACCTAAATCCTACGATCGCGGGACCAGGTCAAAGGGATGCAACTGGCCTCAACATTGGGGCATCAGGGGGGCACCTTATTGTATTTACCCCTTACTTCTACATACGGAGCTCTGTAGAAGTGGACCAACTACTAGCTACTCGTGGGAATACTATGAGATCAAACAATCATAAAAAGACCACCGGTGAAGCTGTGGGGAAACCCCCTAGTAACACTGGGAACATTATGAACGAAAGTTTCTAAGGACCAATCCCAAAGGGAACTACAGGAGAGGCGGCTGACACTTGTGCGAGGCCAGCTTCCACAAGTGGCACACAAGCTACCTCCTCCTCTAGTAAGGATCGGGAGTCTACCTCTAGATCCAATAAGCGACACAAGCTGCCGTTTCGTCAACCCGGTCTCTTTCGTCAACTCGAGAGAGGAGGGTCATGGTCAGGTCCCCACAACAGGAATTGACCTCAAATCCAAGGAGGCAATAGAGAAAGAGGGGCATATCCTATTTTACAGATACGGGATAACACCGGTATCAGGACTAAGGAGAGACCAAGTTAAAGAGGTGGAGAAAATCGAGACAGATCCTCGAGCCTCCATCTCACGGGTACCTCAGCCGGAGGCAAGCTCCTCGCTGTGAAGGGCACGGAGGGCCAAACTCCAACCGTGGAAGGGTGTGTGCCCTCGGAGAAAGAACATCTGTTGACAGAGGAGGATGGGAAATACCCTGTCCCCTCTACAACGGAGATATGATGGGTTATAGACTGTGTAATCTAAGGAAGTAACTCAAGGAAGGAGGCACAATAGATCTTTAACGTGGCAGTGATTAACTCCCTCTCACGCAATCTACATTCTACAAGGATTTTATATTGAAGAAAAATGGGATCGATTTTGACACAATTCGGGATGAGTCGGCAGGCTGTTATATCAAATCCTTTCAAATTAGCCCTAATAAAAAATACGAAACGGAAACTCAAAATATTTAATTTTTTGATATCATGCAATTTTTTATGGCTATCAATCAAGAACGGCTGGACCAATTTTAATAGTCTCTGAATTCTTGAATTGGTCTCATCCTCGAATAGCAGAATTTACTATTTTAAACTATCAGAAAAATTGTCGGAAAAAAAATTATACACAGAAAATGAATTTTAAATATATTTGATTTGGAACTTCGCCATGTCGACAATTCACTGCCGACAACTCACATTAAAAAAAGCAAAATAAAAACACTAAATCACCACAATACACCAAAACACTTTTACTTTTACACTGGACGCGCGTTTCGCTAACCATGTTAGCATCATCAGCAGATGATTATAAACTAAAATACAATCTACAAGTTGAGCGTTTATATACTCGGCCAGTGGGCACCGAGTGGGCGTGGCAAAATCTAGCTAACCGAGTCAGAACCCAATGAGCGTAACAGTTAGATTTCCGCCACTAGAGTAGTAGGAACAAAGAACTTGAAGGAATTGGACCGTTGTCTCTGTTCATACTATCTTTACATTTATTAATTCGCGATTTTAGCGATTCGAATAAATTTTTGAGTGTAAAAGTTACTAAAAGTCCTACATATTTTTATGCTAAAAAAAGGTTGATAAATTCATCAGGGATATGGCTTATCACTGGAATATTTTTCAAAAAAAAAATCTGCGCCACTGACTTTTTTTCTTTTGACATCAAAATTGTTTAGGCCGTTTAATGCCAATTAAAAGTTATCTCTTGATATTAAACGTAATTTTATTTATCGCAATTTATAAAATAATAAATTATATATTTTACCTAATTTATTATTAAATATTATTATTATTAGTTATTATTACTATTAGTCCAACCTACAGCCATTTCAAATAAAAAAATAATGGTATATAAGATAATTACAAAAAACCTAATTTTGAAAAGTTTAAACATCCTGTTTTATCTAGAAAACTATGCATTTCCATTACCCATTACAACCCGTGTTTATAGAAAAAAAAATTATATTTTTTAATGAGGATTCAATGAGTACTTAGTTAAAACTTTCGCAAGTTAATGATATTAAAACTTTTAAAGGTTGCTATTGCTTATTGTATCTTTTACCCTCAAAATTTCATTCGAAACGCTAAAAGTACTTGGAATAAAATTATAATAAATCAAAAAAATATTAAGACTTTTACACCCTGTAATTACGAAACAAAGCAGAATCGGACTAATGTTGATATGAAAAATAAATCTTATTTTTACGTGCCATCTCTCCCCACGAGAGATAGCACGTTTTTTGAAACACCCTGAATAACCACTAATAGAATTTTGAAGATTACGAACGAAGAAATAGAAGACCGCATAGAAGACCACTTTAGAAAGTCAAATGCCCATTTTAAAAAAGAAACTGACTAAACGTACAAAAAAGTGAAAGAATACCTGCAAAACATGTAAAAAGGAAAAGGCTTAAGGATTTTAGCCGGGAATACCACCTACCATGGAATACCTTTAGGTTCCTATTCTTTGTAAAATACAGATACTTGTTAAAAATATTATCTCCGGTATGTTAATACCTATTCCTTAAGAAATATGTTACTAATATAATTAGGCCAAGTTGGAAGAAAATGCTTGACATTAAAGACGCCGGAATACGTAAGATAAAGCCAAAGTACTTTAATTAGCTTACATAAAAGGTCATTACGAACGTGTAATCCATTCTTTGCCGCATAACATTAAAGTATAACTGCCGTAGAACAGTGATTACCAGAGATATGTACAAGTTTCCTCTATATCCAACGATTTCCTTATTTGTACATACAACGACAACAGAGTTTAAGCTATTAAGCTGAAAGTCTAGGAGCTTTTGAAAGTTTCAGTTAGTGTTATAGACTACTTCCAATAATATTGTCATATTTATGGCTTTCTTGAGTTACCGGGTGTGTCTCAAAAGTGGCTGACCCCTATAACTTTTTTATTTTTTTCAGATAAAAAACGAAATTACCTCTATGTTAGTATATGACATAAATTTGCATTGATTGACGTAGAAGAAGAAAAAATTTACAATCTAGAGCATATACATATAACTAAAATATACTCAGGGTTCCCTATTTAACCCCGTGTGCAGTTTCTATGCCGTAAGAGAAAGACAACATAACCTAGCTCCATATTAATACAGCTGCTTATGCACCCTTATTACACTTATTTCACCCGGATATCGATTGAACTGCGATTGTGCCAAACTCCGATTGATTATTGTTTTAGTTCTGTTTGGATTATTTTTTATTTGTGCGCGTAAAAGAGTGATTTTGTTTAGTTTATTGTTTCCAACTATTTTTTGATATTTTTCCAACTCCATGATAATGTGTTATAAATAATAAAAATATAAATAAAATTGAAGGTTAGGTGAAATGTCAGTCAACCACTTCCCTTTAAAAACACCGACCAATGAAAACTTGTTCAGGTAAGGCATAAGTTACAGTTGAGGGTTGGAACCTTTGGTGTTACACAGCAAAATAAAAACACTAAATCACCACAATACACCGAAACACTTTTACTTTTACACTGGACGCGCGTTTCGCTAACCATGTTAGCATCATCAGCAGATGATTATAAACTAAAGTACAATCTACAAGTTGAGCGTTTATATACTCGCCCAGTGGGCACCGAGTGGGCGTGGCAAAATCTAGCCAACCGAGTCAGAGCCAACTGAGCGTAACAGTTAGATTTCCGCCACTAGAGTAGTAGGAACAAAGAACTTGAAGGAATTGGACCGTTGACTCTGTTCATACTATCTTTACATTTATTAATTCTGATGCTTTCATATGCATCTAATTGCCTGTAATTTGAGACTTGTTTAATTAATTTTAAATTATTAAGATCTATACAATGTTCATTCTCAACAATATGTTCGGCAACGCAAGATTTATCCGGTCTACCATATCTTATCTGAGCTAAATGTTCTTTAAATCTAGTTAATATTGATCTTCTAGTTTGCCCAACATATTTCTGATTACAATCTTTACAAGAAATTTCATAAATACCCGACCTTTCCAGTGGAGGTGTGTTTTATCTTTTGGATTACCTAATAATTGTTGTAATTTATTATTAGCACTATACACAAGTTTATAATTGACATTCTTAAAAATTCCTTTTAGACCACGGGATAACTCTCTATCAAACGGTATCGAAAAATATTTAGACGTATCTTTCTCCACTTGAAAAGTCGAATTTTCAGAAATCATTAACCTATACCTACGTTTTCTAATTAATTTATCAACTAGTAAAGGAGAATATCCATTACACTCAGCTACATTCCTAATGTAATCTCTTTCTATTTCATATCTTTCGTTGGAAAGTGGGAAACTAAGTAACCTATGAACTAAGAAATTTAAACTAGCCATTTTATGTTCAACACTATGATGTGATTCATTAGGAATATATCTGCGTGTGGTCGTATTTTTCCTATAGATATCAAATTCCAGGCAATTATTAGTATTTCTAATAACTAATACATCTAGAAATGGTAATCTGTCGTTGTTCTCAGTTTCATGCGTAAATTTAATGGAAGGAAAACGATTATTTAACTTAGAAATAAAATTATCTATAGTGTCTGAATGTGTGCCAAAAACAGCAAAAATATCATCCACATACCTAAACCATACTCTTGGAAAATACTCAAACTGATTCTTAGCCTCCACTTCAAACCTGCTCATGAATAAATTAGCCAAAAATGGAGACAATGGATTACCCATTGCTGTACCTTCTCGCTGTTCAAAAAAGTTGTTATTAAATTGAAAACAATTTTGTTTCATACATAACGACAATGGTAATGAGGGATTGGATACTTGCAATTTCCTCTTTAAAGAAAGATCAACAAGGGTGTTACATTCTTTTAGAGTTTTGGTTTGGTCTGCTACCATCTTAGACTGTGAGTGAATATATTGAGCTTACATCATTATGTATGAAACAAAATTGTTTTCAATTTAATAACAACTTTTTTGAACAGCGAGAAGGTACGGCAGTGGGTAATCCATTGTCTCCATTTTTGGCTAATTTATTCATGAGCAGGTTTGAAGTGGAGGCTAAGAATCAGTTTGAGTATTTTCCAAGAGTATGGTTTAGGTATGTGGATGATATTTTTGCTGTTTTTAACACACATTCAGACACCATAGATAATTTTATTTCTAAGTTAAATAATCGTTTTCCTTCCATTAAATTTACGCATGAAATTGAGAACAACGACAGATTACCATTTCTAGATGTATTAGTTATTAGAAATACTAATAATTGCCTGGAATTTGATATCTATAGGAAAAATACGACCACACGCAGATACATTCCTAATGAATCACATCATAGTGTTGAACATAAAATGGCTAGTTTAAATTTCTTAGTTCATAGATTACTTAGTTTCCCACTTTTCAACGAAAGATATGAAATAGAAAGAGATTACATTAGGAATGTAGCTGAATGTAATGGATATTCTCCTTCACTAGTTGATAAATTAATTAGAAAACGTAGGTATAGGTTAATTATTTCTGAAAATTCGACTTTTCAAGTGGAGAAAGATACGTCTAAATATTTTTCGATACCGTTTGATAGAGAGTTAGCCCGTGGTCTAAACGGAATTTTTAAGAATATCAATTATAAACTTGTGTATAGTGCTAATAATAAATTACAACAATTATTAGGTAATCCAAAAGATAAAACACCTCCACTGGAAAGGTCGGGTATTTATGAAATTTCTTGTAAAGATTGTAATCAGAAATATGTTGGGCAAACTAGAAGATCAATATTAACTAGATTTAAAGAACATTTAGCTCAGATAAGATATGGTAGACCGGATAAATCTTGCGTTGCCGAACATATTGTTGATAATGAACATTGTATAGATCTTAATAATTTAAAATTAATTAAACAAGTCTCAAATTACAGGCAATTAGATGCATATGAAAGCATCAGAATTAATAAATGTAAAGATAGTATGAACAGAGTCAACGGTCCAATTCCTTCAAGTTCTTTGTTCCTACTACTCTAGTGGCGGAAATCTAACTGTTACGCTCAGTTGGCTCTGACTCGGTTGGCTAGATTTTGCCACGCCCACTCGGTGCCCACTGGGCGAGTATATAAACCCTCAACTTGTAGATTGTACTTTAGTTTATAATCATCTGCTGATGATGCTAACATGGTTAGCGAAACGCGCGTCCAGTGTAAAAGTAAAAGTGTTTTGGTGTATTGTGGTGATTTAGTGTTTTTATTTTGCAAGGCATAAGTTAAATGAATATCGGGGTGAAATAGACTTATGCAGAATTCCATATTTCTCTTTCACTGTTTGGGCTTCATTTTTTGGAGATTAGGAGTATATTTTATTTATATGTATATGATCGAGAGTGCCATGGCTGTATTAAAAACACTAATTTTTAATCAAGGAGTTTTGGAAAAATACACAAAAATGTTTTAATCATATCTCAATTTTTTCAAATGGAATGAGGGTGGCTCATTAGCATATTTAGAAAAAGAATTTTTTTACAAATAATTTGGTACCAAACCAAACCAAATCAAATGAAGTAAAAAAACACAAACGTTGTGATTTACAAATCAAAAATTGTAGTCATTTCCGGTGGAACAGAAAGTGACCCAAAATAATTGAATACGCCAATCAATCATAATTTATATCATATACTAACACACCAAATGTAGTTTTTTTATTTGAAAAAATAAAAAAGTTATAGGGGTCAGCCACTTTTGAGACGCACCTGCTATAGCTAGTGTTATAAACTACTCCCAATAATATTGACATATCTCTGTTAATTTTTGTCATATTTTGATAAAAATATATCTCTTACAACACACAAGCACACCTTTTTCACCAAAAAAATACACCTAAGTGTAATAAACAAAAAAGAAATGTAATCAAAGGAAAAATTCTATGGCCTTAACTTAGTGATGTAAAATCGAATTTTGAAAGCCCCCGGAGCCTGACATATATGATTTTTCAATTCAAAAATACGTTACTATTAATTAATTATTCCAAAAAAATAATATAGATATAAATAATAAATAAAAATGTTTAAATAAAAAAAAATCAATATAATTGAATTAAACACTATAATAATTATGCAGGGTCCGGCAATAGTGCGTCGGGCATCTGTAGCTCCTAGAATAAAATACTTGAAAATTTTGTTTAACTGCAGACCTGAAGTACGTACTAGGATGTATTTTCGGGAAAATATTTTAACCTCTACAGGTTGGCCCAAAAAAGTGTGAGTGTATCGGGATGATTTTTTTTAAATGGAACACACTGTATATTATTGCATTTTTGGCTTCCTTTCTGATCCCTTTTTATATAATTCTAGGATATTTTAAAATATGTTTTGATAGTTTCAGAGATAATAATAAATAAATAAAAAAATATATATTTTTCAGCCTTTTAAAAAAAATATTAAAAATACAAGAACAGTCCTGAAATCAAAACTATTATAGGCATTTACTTTAGATGGTCCCTACTTACTTTGCAATAAATATCATAATCTTAAATTATACAGGGTGTTTAAAATTCTACGCCAAACTTTCTAAAATATAAATGATTTTTTCTTCGTTTTTTTTTTAATGGAGCAGATAGAGCAAATTGAGTTTTTTAACAGATGTAGAATTAAAAGATGAACTTTTTTTTGTATTTAGAGTATATCAAAATTGTTAACAGTTTCACGGATATTTGCGGTTTTATATTTCATATGGCAATTTCCACACTAAAATTTAATCAAAGCCACACAATGATTTTTCTCTCGTATTTTACCCTTGAAAACGCCATATTAAATAATACTGCGTGTATCTCCGAGACCATTAAAAATTTTGATATACTCTAATTACATAAAATGTTCTTCTTTTAAATGTACATATGTTAAAAAACTCCATTTGCTCTATCTGGTCCATTTAAAAAAAAAACGAAGAAAAAATAATTTATATTTTAGAAAGTTTGGCGTAGAATTTTAAACACCCTGTATGATTTAAGATTATGATATTTAGAGCAAAGTAAGTACAGATTATCTACAGTAAATGCCTAATATAGTGTTGATTTCAAGACAGTTCTTGTATTTTTGATATTTTTTTTTAAGAAAAACTAAAAACATTTTTTTTTATTTATTTATTATTATCTCTGAAACTATCAAAACATATTTAAAAATATTTTAGGATTATGTAAACTGATCTGAAAGGAAGCCAACAATGCAATAATATACAGGGTGTCCTATTTAAAAAATATCATCCCGATCCACTCACACTTTTTTGAGCCACCCTGTAGAGGTTAAAATATTTTCCTTAAATACATCTATATACTAAATATACTTTAGATTAAACAAAATTTACAATTTTTTTACTCTAGGAGCTATCGAGGGAGCTATAGAAGCCCGACGCACTATTGCCGGATCCTGTATATTAAATAAGTAGGTCTACATAGGGTATCTAAAAATATGTGTATCTAACTTACACATATAAATAAAAATAATACAAAAAGTAACATAAGTATGCCCTAAAATACTTCCCGAAGAAGTTACAGCCCTCGAAAGTGTAAATAAAAATAATATATTTTGTTTATTTTTAATAACATTGGTAAAGCGTTTTTCATGAAATTTGGTAATCTAACACATTTTGATTTAAAAAAGTTACAGGGCTACACAAAGTTACATATCTAATATAATAAATTAAACTTAATATATTTTTTTTTGAAAAAATAAGTGACAACTTACCAATTTTCTGTTTATATCTGGTATATTTATGATGGGTACCTTCGTTTTGCACATTTTTGTTTGTCAATTTATATTATTTGCCTGAACTGAAAATGGTAACTGGTAAAGAAGTGACTCAGATTAACTCTTGTACACTAATGTTTATAAAAGTCAGTCTCGTATAGATATAACCTTCACTACATCAGATTGCAATGCACGGTTGCTTAATAAAATTATTACTCCCGTGTGAAATTTATAGCGGCCAGTTCGCTTCATATGCAACCGACATGTATTTAAATTCAAGAAAAAAAGGTACTGTACCTTAGGCTACATTCTTTCAAAATAAACTTGAGTAATAATGATTAAATATACAGGGTTCGCATGCAAAGGCTTAAAATGGACATTTTTGGTGTCAGTGGATGGCCAAATAATGGTCAAGATGGCCAAATAATGGTCCAGTCAAATTCCTACACAGTGTACTATTCAGACAATGATCACCTACAACACAGAAATGGAGTTGCCATCATCTTATCACAAAGTATCGATAAATCGGTAATTGCATTTATCCCACACTCTGATAGGGCAATGCTTATTAAATTAAAATCGTAACCTCTAGATATTAACATAATACAGATATATGTCCCAACAGCTGACAAGCCTGACATAGAAATCAGAAACCTCTACAGTGAAATTAACGAACTTTTAAAATATACTAAACCATTTGAAGTAACTATAATTATGGGCGATTTTAATGCCAAGATAGGGGAGGGAGAGGTAGATAACGTTGTCGGAAAATACGGCCTCGGAGATCGTAATCAACGAGGAGATACTTTAGTACAATAATTCTGTCAAGAAGAAAATTTTGTAGTTACAAATACTTGGTTTCAACTACCCCCTCGTCGACTATACACCTGGCAATCACCTAAACACAATGAAAACAATATTGTCCGGAACCAGATAGACTTCATTTCGATAAATCGTAGATACAGAAATGGCACACAGGGAGTAAAAGCATATCCCGGGGCTGACATAAACAGTGATCATAATCCGTTAATTGGTAATTTACATGTAAAACTAAAAAATCTTCAAATTCCCTCCATCATTTCTGTTGATATTCAGAATCTAAAGAATCCTGCCACACTTGAAAGACTCAGACAACGTGTAAACGAAGAATTCTCTCAAAGATCTAACAACTCCACGAGTAATGTACAAGAACAATGGAATGAAATTCACAATAGACTGAGTAAGATAGAGAAAGAAGAAATTGGAACCAAGGACAGAAGAAAGAGAAGGGTTTTGATGACAGACGAAATACTGCAAATTATGGAAGAGAGAAGAAAACACAAAAAGAAAAACTCACAGAAGTACAGAGAAATTAACAAGAACATTCAGAGGAAAGTAAGAAGGGCCAAAGAACAGTGGTTAAATGAAAGATGTGAAAAAATCGAGCTGCTGGAAAAAAAGAACAATCATTTCGCTGTGCACAAGAAAATAAAGGAAGTGACAGGGAGAAACAAAAAATCTGTAACGTGTGCCTTACGTGGCGATAATAACACAGAAATCATAGATATCGATGACCTCAAGAGACACTGGAAAGTCTACATAGAGCAGTTGTTCAAAAGCTTAGAACCACGCCGGTTCGAATTAACCAGAGATCTGGAGAGCGCTCCTAAAATACTGAAACAGGAAGTTTTAAAAGCAATAAAGAACAGCAAAATCGGAAAATCCCCTTGACCAGATCAAGTTCATATAGAAATCATAAAACTTTTAGAAGAAGAGCACGTAGATACGCTGGTGCGGCTTTTTAATTAAATTTATTCCACCGGTGTGATTCCCCGGGAGGGGCTAATGTCAGAAGATGCGATGAATTTAGACTTATAAGCTTGATGAGTCACTTCCTCAAATTGTTCCTTAAAATAATTCACTCATGGATATTCAGAAAGTGCGAACAGGATATTAGCCAGACACAGTTCGGATTTCGTGAAGGAATGGGAACTCGAGAAGCATTGTTTGGCTTGAACGTTCTATTTCAAAAGTATAGAGACCAGCAAAGGAACGTATATACGTGCTTCATAGATTATGAGAAGGCGTTCGACCGAGTAGATCACGTGGAACTGTTAAAAATACTAGAGTCAAGAGGTCTAGATAAAAACGATATTGCAATCATCAAAAGCTTGTATTGGGATCAGACCGCTCGCTGTAGTAAAATATAACAATATAACAACTGAACCAGCAAACATACAAAGAGGTGTCCGACAGGTTTGCATTTTATCACCAATATTATTTAATTTATACTCCGAACGTATTTTTGAAGAGGCAATAAAAGACACGAGTGATGGAATTAAGATCAACGGTGTAACACTTTACAACCTATGATATGCTGATGATACCGCGGTACTAGCAGATAGTCCACAAGCCTTGCAACGCTTGATAAATCAACTCGCTGCAGTCGGAGATCGTTACGGCTTTAAAATAAATACCACTAAAACAAAAATACTTATAATATCAAAAACCCCAGAGCCGCCCATAGATATTAGTATATATGGGAAACAAATATTTGGGGACCTGGATTTGCAACAACCTAGATCCAGAAATAAAAATTAGATCCAGAATCGAGCAAGCAAGAGCCACTTTTAACCTGATGCGGCCATTACTGTGTAATGCCACCCTAAGTCTGAGTCTTAGATACCGGTTTGTGAAGTGCTATGTACACCCGGTTTTGTTGTATGGCTGTGAATCATGGACTAAAGGTTAACACCATTAACAGAATAGAAGCCCTTGAGATGTGGATTCTTCGTAGATTTCTCAAAATACCTTGGACGGCACATGTCACAAACGAAGAGGTGCTGATGCGAGACCAGTGCACATAGCCAAGAAACGTAAGACAGTCTATCTGGGTCCTATAATGCGTGGAAATAGATATGATCTGTTAACATTGATAATGGAGGGAAAAATTGAGGACAAGCGGGGTATGGGTAGAAAGAAACATTCATGGTTGAAAAACATCAGATATTGGACGGGTATGGATGCACACTCGTTATTTCGAGCTGCCCAAGATCGTCAGAAGTTCGCCGAGATTGTTGTTACCGTTGAAAGAACCATATGAAATAATACTCCGTGTATCTGCGAAACCATTAAAAAATTTGAAATATTTTAGATACAAAAAAATTCTTTCCATCTAATAAAAAAAATAAAAGAAAAAATGTAAAAGTGGGCAAAGCTGTGCCGGTCAAGCTTAATCACGCGACTAAAAGTTTATTTGTTATGAACTATAGTTTAGAATTTAAATGACAGACAACAACTGTCAGTGTCAGGTATTCTTCTTTTAGACAGACTTTTGTTTTGGACAAAAAAAAGTTTTGGAAAAAATTAATTATGATGTATTTATCTACCCATTTACAATGGTTTATTTTTTACTGTGTTGTGGTTGCCGTTGCTAATTAATTTTAAAATATATCTACTATTTTATCCAACACAAATTATATAATATGTGTATTTGCTGGTAAAACGATCATTTTCTTAATTATTATCATGGATTAATCATTATGCAACTTTTATGTGGTAAATTTAGATAATAATCGAATTTCTTCGAAACTTGTTTCTTATGCCTAGTGCATGTTTTCTAGGCCTATATAAACTGGTTAAAAATTCAAATAAAATATAAACCAGGGTATTGATATTACGATATCTTAATCTCAGCTCTATACTTCGATAAAGTTGCTAAATTTTTATGTTTTTACATGATTAGCGTTCAATATAATTAAATAAGTTTATTTAGCAATATACTGGTACCGGTAACGGCTTTACAATTATTTTGTTTTACGTTACAAATTAAGAAAAAGTGTGAAATTGGAAGGAAACAAAAAGATTTGAAATACCAAATTTACAAAATAATTTCAGGAAAATAAAATGCACCAATAAAGAGCATATCACTTGGCAACAATAAAATATATACCAAGTGAACCAAGAAAAACTATTTTTTGGTTGATATTTACTATTTGGTAATATAGATACTCAACTTTGTAAGAGTATATACTGTGCCTGTTTATACCGGGTGCGTCTCAAAAGTGGCTCACCCCCTATAACTTTTTTATTTTTTCAGATAAAGAAACGAGATTTGGTATGTTGGTATATCACATAAATTAGGATTGACTAGCGTATTCAATTGTTTTCTGTCACTTCCTGTTTCGCCGGAAATTACTACAACTTTTGATTTTTAAATGGCACTCTCGGTATTTTTTTACTTCATTCGATAGAAAAAGACATTCTGAATAGAATGACATATCATATTATGTCAACTTTTGACATTTTTGCTTAAAACAAACTTTTGACATTTTTGCCTTGAAAAAATAGATTTAATCGTCCAATGTTATTCGTGTCTTGTCCTGGCAGGTTAAAAGATGCCCAAATTGTATTTTTAATCATATCTCAATTTTTCCAAATGGAACGAGGGTGGCTCATTAGCATATTTAGAAAAAGCATTTTTTACGAATAATTTGGTACCACACACTTGGTATTTCAAATCAAATTGTCGTTATGAATCGCATATTGCAATTTCTAATAAACCATATTCGAAAATATCAAAGTTGACATATGTCATTCTATTCAAAGTACCATTTTCTATCGAATAAAGCAAGAAAAAACCGAGGGTACCAATCAAATCGAGGGTAATCAATCCTAATTTATGTCACATATTAACATACCAAATCTCAATTTTATATCTGAAAAAATAAAAAAGTTATAGGGGTGAGCCACTTTTGAGACGCACCCGGTATAGTTAAAAGGTTTTTGGAAATAAAAATACTAGGAACTTTGACATTTTCGTCACTGGAATTTAACAATTATTGACATTTGATAATAACTCCTATATTTTGGGTAGTAGTATATTGTTATAAGAAAACTAAACCAAATCAATCCAATTGACTACCAAAAATTATTAGTTGTATATTTAATAATAAAATAGCTTCTGTCAAATTTAATTTGAAATATAAAAATTAACTATATATACTTATATTTATGGAGGACAGTGTTGGTTAACAAATACGTTGGTTACAGTTAGTCTAGGATAGTTTAGTAGCAATAACTCTTCTTAGTATACATATATCTTGGATATAATAGCTCATAAATATGCAAGATAGTTGTACAAAGTATAAACGTATAATATTTCACATCACACGTGAATCACGTGAATGCAAAATAATATCATTCAATTCTCAACATTTTTTAAAATAGAATATAAATTTAAATATTTATATTTTTCCGTACTTATGAAAATACGTTTCATTCTAAATAGTTACTAAATAATTAGTGGAGGGCTTGGACTAAATCAACTGGATGCTGCCATTATAAATATACCTACATACAGTTCATACCGAACAAACTTTTAGTCACGATATTAAGCTTGACCGGCACAGTGTTGTCCAATTTTATTTATTTTCTTTTAATCAAAATATTTTAGGAAACAAAAATAAATTAATTATAAATTTATAAACAGTTATTATTTAGTTTTTGATGGGATCTTATTTCTTTTTGTAGGTTATCCTTCTATTTTTTTTTTCGGCTCATACAAAATAATATTAAAGAAGTTTGACTATAATTTATGAACTTTGAATTATCGTATAATTAATTAAGTCAGATAATACCAATTGAATTAATTCTAGTCTTCTAACGACTTATACGTTAGAAGTTCGTTATAACTCAAATATCAACTTTAAAAATGTTCAATTCATGATTTTACCAATGCTTATTCAAAATAATTTTTTTGTCAATTTTACACATATTTTATTTTTTATCTGAAAAACTATAAGAGATAAATGCTTGAATTATTGTTAAGATTATTTTATTTACCATATACCACATTCAATAAAAACTTTGATATGTTTTTAATAATCATTAATATCATTATATCAAAAATTATTGAAATGCAGTTTGCAGTAAGGTAATATACAGTTAAAAAAATGCAATGTAAAACTTAAATTTGAAAGAACGAGAAAACAGGAAAAACAGTTCTTCTAAATAAAGCATCTCCCAATTTACATAAATTACATAAATTTCTAAAGTTCTGAGATAAGATAATACCAAAGTTTGACTTACTTGAGTCTTCATTTTGCACACTTTATTATCCTATTTGGTTTACACTCAAAATTGCTTGAACCCCTGATAGACCGAGAAGCGGTTACAAAGAGATGATATAAACGCACCGAAGACGCTCTCTACATATCTATATCGGAACTAATTATGTGAACAATGTCAAGGTAAAATAAGCGAGCGTGAGTTTAATAACTTAACTTATAAGTTCGTTCCCCCTTAAGCTCTGCCGTGCTCGACACACACGCGTTTTGCGTTGCTTTCTGCACTTTCACCGCGCCAACAGCAACAGCAGCAGCAGCAACAGCAAATGCTGCACGGCGGAAAAATTAGAATAGACAGAGAGGAATTGATGGCTTTTCTCGGCTGAGAAACCGTTCGATAGCCGACAGAGAACGTTAGCTGAAATTCCTAACATTATTATTTATAAAAGAATAACGAATGACTGGCATTTTGCAGCCATTAAAACCCGTTGAAAAAAATAAACAACATTCTTGTAGCTTTATATATACAGGGTGGCGCCTCTCATACGCCGCGGAGGCTCCAAGGAGAACAACAGTTTGTATTGAAATGAAATTTTGTGAGCATATGTAGGTTAATTCAGAGCACTTTTAAAAAATATAGAGAGTTCTACAGGGTGTTCCCCAAAAAAGTTACATATCAAAGTTGTGTTTTTTGTAATGGAACACTCTATATATTAATTGATTTCCGGATTTTGGGAGAAAAATAAAGGTGAGTTTTATAAGAGAAGTATATGACTAAAATGTAAGGTTTTTGACATATTCAACATTTTCTAGAAATAAAGAACAATTTTTAAATTACAATAAAAGCTACCTAAATTGGAATTTACCCGGTATAACCTAATATGTAGTTAAATTAACTATTGTACTTTAAATTAAATTAAAATTTAATTCAAAAAGTTACACAGGGTGAGACAAAATTAATATAAAACATTGGTCACCTTCAAAAGTATGTTACTCTTTTATTTTAAATGAAACACCCAGTATATTATTCCGATATTCAATGGAGAATTCATGTCTTCTCCAAATACTATTAAGGTTGCCTACCCCTCAAACAAAGATTTTTTTAGATATTTTCGTTTACATGATTATTTGATCTGAGTAGATCTTTATTATTTGATAAAATCTAGGTGGCTGTGATATGTCTGACTTTACTTCAACATAGCTGCCTAATTTGTCCAACTTTAACAACTAGTTATCATTTTGTGTCAGTTAAAACAAAAAAAAAATACAGCCACAAAGAACAAGCAATTACCAGAATTGCAGATTGTTCGACGCCCAGTGTTGACACATCGACTAGAAAGATTTAAAAAACTTCTGGGAAAATTCAGATTAAAACTCTTCTTCTCTTCTTTTACTTATTTGAGATCTTTCGATCTGTTAATTTTAAAGTTGCCTCTGTAGGAGTTCTTGGGAATGAATTGCCAACTGTCTTTCCATCTTTTTTGGGGTCTTCCCGACTGACTGTCTCTTACCCATGGGTTTCCCTTCAAGAGCTATGCGCGGTAGCCTGTTTTCTTCCATGCGTTTTACGTGTCCGAACCATTGTCTTTTTCTTTGCCCCATCTCACTACATCCTGTATTCCACATTGTTGTCTGATATTTGTGTTTCTAATTCTATCTCTTCTAGTCTTTCTCATTATGGTTCTTAGGTTCTTCATTTCAGCGAATCTTAACATGCTTTTGGTCTTGTTTGTTTCCCCTCGGATTTCTAATAAATCGGATAAATTTTAATTTTGCTTTCAGTTCGCATGAAGGGGTTTATTCACACTATTTGTCTCAGCATTTGTTTATTTGTCTTCTCAGATCTTTCTCTGGATCATCGTTTTATCGCTTTACCTAAAACCGCAACTCTACACTTTATTCTCATTTCACTGCGATTCTTGACAGCAATACACTTCCTCGTGTATTTGGCACAAAATACGTATTCATATACCATCTGAATTATTTAATATTATTTTTTGAGAATTTAAAATCTTGTGTTTTCTATGTTACACACTTGTTTTAGTAAATAAACACCAAAATAATTGAGGTTCCTATTTGAATAATAAAAGTATTTTTACAGGTCAACCTTATATTTGCCTATTTTTTATTCTGTCAGAAGTTTACTGTTTTGAGTAAAATTTCAAATGAATTGGATAACCTAAAAATTCCATCAACTGATCTGTTTAAATGTAGGTCAAACGTTGACTATTTACATATCAAATAGGGTGCACTGATTCTGAACTATTGAAAAGCTTCTATAATAATTGATCATTATTTCAGTAATTTTTTATCTATTATTTTTACTAAACTGTAAAAATGGGATTTAAGATATAGTAGACGTTGCACTATACTTTAAAGTAATCTATAATTATTAAAAAATCTACAGTCAATACAATTAATTCAAGTATTTTTTTGTAGAAATTTAAAAATGTGAACTTATCACTTAGGTATCGTATGTGAATTACGTAGGAGGTGGAACCATTACATTCTCTCGAAGCACTATAAAGAAATTTCCGGAAACTAAAAAGTCAACAACAACTCAAAATGTCAAGAAAAATATAAAATTTTGATTTTTAGTGTTTCTGGGGATGAAACATACTACCAGTTTAAATATTTGCACTTATTTCTGGAACACCCTGTATAAAAGCAAGCAGTGATACTTGAAATTCTATTTTCTCTTTATTGTTTTCATATCATTATCGCAATTTATCCCTAAATTTCATGTCATTGACTTTGATGAGTCAGTTAAGAATTGCATATTTTTATTAAGTAAATGCAAGATTTGCAAATTTATAACAGAGTTAGAATGGTATATTTCATCTATTAAAATTTGTGATAAAACAATTTGCTTTTATAGAATATTCTCAGTTAACAAATTTATCTCAATACGGATCTGTATAATATTCATTTAGCATGTTCTTATAATTGTATATGTATAGGTATTTAATTTAAATACTGCTTATTCCCGATTATATCTACTTGTATGTAATGACATATCCGTTACTTTCTTCAGAATTAAAGAATGATAATATATATTTAGCTGCATTTCTCCCTATTTCGCCAATTATGTCAATTTGATAAGTCGTATTTTTTAGTTGTACAGAAATACTAAGAAAGCAATCTTATATCTTTATAATCATACATTAGAGATCGACATAATTTGATTAAGCATTTTGCAGATATAGAGGTCAAACGCACTGACAATCAGGTCGCAGCGATCAGCATTCGGTTTAATGGTATTACTACAGGTCGTGTACATGACATCGAGGTGGCGAGTCATCAACTCGAGGGAGGAGGGTCATGGTCAGGTCCTCACAGTAGGAATTGATCTCAAATCCAAGGAGGCAATAGAGAAAGAGGGACATATCCTCTATTATAGATACGGGACAACACCGGTATCAGGTCTAAGGATAGACCAAGTTAAAGAGGTGGAGAAAATGGAGACAGATCCTCCAGCATCCATCTCAAGGGTTCCTCAACCGGAGGCAAGCTCCTCGACTGTGAAGGGCGGCACGGAGGGCGGGAAGAACTGTTGTCAGGAGGATGGGAAATACCCTGTCCCCTCTACAACAGAGGTATGATGGGTTATAGACTGTGTGATGACTCAAGGAAGGGGGGCACACACACAATAGATCTTTAAGGTCGCAGTGATTAACCTCCCCTCTTACTCATTCTACATTCTACATTACTACTGGTCGATTTCAAGAGTGCCTATAATCGGATGCATACAATTTTTTGGTCAAAGATCAGCACTTCACATATTAAGTGGCTGCAATTTCTTTTTTCATTTTAATCGATATAGTTACCTCAACAAAAAGTTAGCTAAGGCTCTCATTGTGTTTGGAACAAAAAGACTGCGTGATGAAATAAATAGTGCCAAAAGAAAATGCTGGAAAAATATTTGTGATGAAGTTGACTGTGATATATTTGGGAATGGATGTAAAATTATTATGAAAGGGATGATCTGCTTTCCACCTCAATCAATCTCTCCATGATAGCAATGGAGGAAGTGGTAAAAAATCTATTCCTTGACCACAAATCTGTAATATTTAAGTGCTGTGATATAGATAAGTTTGAATGTTTTACAAAGGATGTTTTACTTGTGTTATGTTAGAGAATAACCTTTAACCCTTAACTACTGAAGCAGTTGGTGTTATTGGTCATCCCTCCTATCCACTTATTAGCTCATGAACGAGCGGATAGATACAAGAGAGAGCTCAAACAAATAGCCAGGAAAACTGTGGTGGAGAAGTGGCAGGATCAGTGGGATAAAGGAAAATATGGAAGATGGACCCGAAGACTTATACCCAACATTGAAAAATGGATTGACAGACCATATGGTGAAGTGGACACCTGACACAAATGCTGTCTGGACACGGGTGCTTCCGAAAATACATCTATAAGATTCGCGGGCAAGCTCTGAGTCATGTTTATTTTGTAGTGAAATAGGCGATGGTGAGCATGTATTCTATTATCCCAGATGGAAGGATGAGAGAGATAATTTTAAGAAAGAGAGTGGACTGGATTTCACTGAAACGGACATGATGAGAAGCCTTGAGGGAGGTGAATTATTTAGGAAAACAGCAAACAGATGTTAAATAATTTACTAAATAGAAAAGAAGAGAAACAACGCCACATGGCGTAGGCCATTAGTAGGTCTGCCCTACTATTAATTATATTTCTTGATCGATGACAACATACTCATTTTAGAATTGTACTGAAATCAAATTCGAATTTGTGACACTTGAGAATCAAAATAGGATATACCAAATTGCTATTTAGAACAACAGAACACGTCTCCTCCGTACTTCAATATTCTACATATATTACGTATTGCGAATATTAAATTCCCATAAACATATTTAAGACAAACCCTGAGAGAAATTTCAGCATAAAAGGAAAGAACGTGTATTGCGTTTATAAAATCGACTCAAGCATTATATACTTCTACATATATTCGCATATATTTTGCGTCGTCTTAGTAAATGGAAAAGGGTTATTTGCCATAAACACGTTCAAAAACATCGAAAATTCATCGGAGCGAAAGACGATCTTGCAGCACAACTTTTCCATTCAACTATTATATGCGCGCCATTATCAATAGTGGTTTTCTTTGAGCTTCAGCGTCAAGTGTATCTCCTCTATCTCTCTTCAAGTATACTTCAATAATTTTGAACGAACGACAGGAATAGGATAAAATCTAAAATATTTGCATTTCGGGTTCAGTTTATGCACAAGCGGTGATATAAATCATTACATTACTCGCCGTTATAACTTTTTAATTTTTATAAATAAAAAAAACAAATTTTGTAAGTTGTGTAAATCATTGACGTATTTAGATAGTTTGGTCACTTCCTTTTTCATCGGAAATGAGTGCAGCTTACCCAACTTACCACTACCTACCCCAGCATCCTTCAGGCAGAAATCTACGTTATCGAAAGATGCGTAAAATTTATCTTTATCTTTTCCGATAGTCAAGCAGCACTAAACGCGATCAACTCAGAAACCATCAATTGGAAGTTGGTCAAAGAATGCATAGAGAAACTCAATAAAAAAAGCAAAGAAAATAAAGTCCTCCTACTCTGGGTGCCTGCTCGCCAAGGGATAGCAAGCAATAAAAAAGCAATATGATCCAACTAGAAAAGGAGGGAACACTCCACTAACTGAGCCAGAACCGTTCTGCTTCCCGAGTGGAAACCAACTTAAAGCAGAACTGAAGAACCTGGAAGACTCCATTCGAAACCTGGACGAAGTGTCCTCCACCGGTCTAAGACACTCGAAAAAGTTCTTCAGAACTTGCGATCGAAAAAAATAAGATTTTCTTTGATTTAAGTAAAAACAATCTTTGGATTATCATGGGGTTTCTAGCAGGACACTGCTTCCTCAACGAACACCTCAGTAGGCTGAAGCTGAGAAACAACGGCGAGTGCAGATTCTGAGGAGAAAATGGGGAAACACTAGAACACCTTATCACTGAATGCGCCGAGACGACGACGATTCGTGCTGTGAACTTCGGTACGGCTGATGTCGAAGATGGATATGATAGCTATAACTCGTTATAACTCAAGAAAGGAGAACACACAATAGATCTGTAAGCCCTTTGGCACACTGTGCGTTTTTGCGGTTGCCGCAGAAACGCAGAGATTGCGACAACACATGCTTTTATATGAGACATGGCACACTATGCGTTTTTGCTGCAACACCGGCGCTGTGTGTATTGTATATGGTTGGTGCGGCGGCAATTAAAACGGATGCGTTTCAACAGCACCGCAAAAAGGCGCAGTGTGCCACCAGGCTAAGGTAGCGGTGATTAACTCCCCTCCTAAACATTCTACATCCTACATGGTTCCCTAGGTATTTTTTTACTTTATATCATAGAAAATTACATTCTGATTGGAATGACACATCACATGTCAACTTTTGACATCTTCACTTAAAAATGGTGGTTGAAATTTAAATCTAGACTGCCATGGCTGTGTTATTTATTTAATAACTTGATTAATTTTTAATCAAGTAGTTTTGGTAAAATAGTGAACCTCTAATGTTGTTCGTGTCTTTCCTGGCTTATTAAAAGATGCTTATATCATATTTTTAATCATAACTCATTTTTTTAACAGGACGAGGGTGCCTCATTAGCATATTTGGAAATGGCATTTTTTACGAATAATTTGGTACCACATGCACAGTATTTCGAGATTTCGAGTCAAATTCTTGTTAAATTTACAGGAAAAAAATCTATATTTAAATTTATAATTGTAAATACCTAAGGGGGTAAGTGCCAAATTTTTCAATATTAAGTTATTACGTTAGAAACATAATAAATACCATGCTGCATGTCCTAACAAACGTTAAAAGTGCCAAGCGAAAGCGTCTGTTGTTTATGTATATTATATGTATTTTAAAAGATACACACACCGGAAAAGTCTAGGAATATTACAATTTTATCCAGCCATCGTCAGTAATTTTATTATTTGCATTTCTGATATAATAAAATTAAAATAAACAAATAGTTTACAGGACGTATTGGAAATAAAAATGCGAAATTTACCGAATTTTTCAAATTTACCTTCATTTTTATTGAACTCCAAAAAATACACACATTTTTTTTATTCTAAACTGTGAATTAAAAAAAAAAAGATAAAACCATTTTTACTTAATAAAGAGTATGGCCTCCTCTACTGTTCATTACAGCCCTACATCGTCTCTCCATGCTCCTGATCAGGTTGTCGATCTCTTCTTGAGGTACAGCCTGCCACGCTGCATTCACGGCCCGAACAAGATCCCTACGAGTTTCACGAGGCATACCAATTCTCAAAATTCTTCTTTGGACCGCGTCCCATACGTGCTCGATGGGGTTGAGGTCAGCAGATTGTGCCGGCCAGGGTAAGATGTTTAATTGATCAGCATTGATAAACTCACTTACCACTCTGGCTGTATGAGGCCGTGCATTGTCATGCATGAGAATGAAGTTTCTCCCAAAATCGTTGGCATATGGTAACACGACAGGCTCAAGAATTAAATCACGATATGTGATTCCTGTTAGAAACCTTTCAAGAAAAACGAGATCGGTTTTTCGGCCTAATTGGACTGCTCCCCAGACCATAACTGTTCCACCTTGATAAGGGTGCACTTCCTGAACATGATCCAACCGAATAAGATTTCCCGGTTCTCTCCATACCCTAAGCCTTCTCGAATCCGGATGTAATCCAAAGCGTGACTCATCCGTGAAGAGAACATTGGCCCAATGTTCATTCGACCACTGAACATGATCTTGAGCCCACAAATATTGTACCTCTCGATTTCCTCTCGTTAAGGGTTGAGCTCTCCAGGGGCGTCTGCTTCTTAAGTTGACCTCTCTTAATCTATTGCGAACAGTGTCAGGACTAACGGTTACATTATGTGTTTCCTGGAGAATTAAACTAAGCTCTGGTGCTGTAAGAGTCGGTCGGCGTGGAGCATTTAATTGTAAAAAATGATCTTGCTGAGGGGTAGTAATGCGATGTCGCCCTGTGTGCCTTTCAGCAACATCACCACTTTCACGGTAGCGTGCACTTAATCGCGATATTACACTTTGCGTTGTATTTAAAGCTCTAGCTACGTCGATTTGGCGCATTACAGCTTCGAGCATACCCATGGCCCTTAGCATTTCGTCTCTGTTAAGATGTCTACGATCTATAATGTCGTTTAATACTAAACAGAGTTATTTGAATGAATTCTGGTCAGTTCACAAAAACTTAGCATAGTCAAGTTATCATAAAAACATAGCCAGTACAGGTTAAATTCGAACAATTGATGCTAGGTGATATTTATACATTTGACATATAATTCACAAACACTTCTGCAAATATCCCAAATTTAGAAATAACTAGTGTGACTACTTCGTTTCAATCAAAGTAGAAAGAATCGGCCTACAAATATGTGGTTGTTTATTCAAAACATTTATTTTTAACTTTAATAAAATTATATCCCTAGATTTTTCCGGTGTGTGTATTTTAAACATTTATTAGTTTGAGTTCTACTGTGTTTTTCTCATTTATCTCGAAAAAATAATTTTGGCACTTATATACCCCCTTAAGTATTTCCACTCTTCAATTGAGGCGTCAAGTTGCAAAACCCCTCCGGTGAAATAGGAAGTGAACGAAACTAATATTTAAATATGTCAATCAACCCTCATTTATGTCATATACTACACACAATAGATCTGTAAGGACAACCAGTAAATCTGTAAACCTCGCAGTGATTAATCCTCCTCCCATGTCACATACTAATCTACCAATTCTCGTTTTTTTATATTAAAAAATATAAAAAGTTATAGGGGTGAGCTACTTTTGAAAAACACCCGGTATTTAGGAAGGTTTCTTCCTTTTGCATTTTTAGTAAAACGCCAATAACACTATATATTTTTAATTTCTTTTTTAAAGTTTTACTCTATAACGTAGTATTTTTAATGTATTTTCGTACGTATTAATAGAAAAAAAATCAATTTTTCAATTTTATCTCCGAAGGTTTCCAATTAAATATTTAGGTTACATTAAAAGTTGCCCGTTCTTCTTGCCAGGTGTCCAGATGCTAATTGCCATTTGAGGGATTTGACTCTGTGGATGACATCTATTACCTGGGTCTTTTGTCGTATCCACTCTATTCTTTTACGGTCTCTCTTAGTTATTCCCGGCATATTTCGCTCCATTGAACGTTGTGTGATCTGCAGTTTCCTTATGATGTCCGTTTTAAATGTCCAGGCTTCGCATGCCTAGGTCGTGACTGGTAGTACACATTGTTTGTATGTTTTCTTCTTTAGATATAGTGGCATTCTTGATTTGAATATGATAGAGTTCTTTCCATAAGTACTCCACGCTAACTTAATTCTTCTGTTGATTTCTGATAGTAGAGATTCTGAGCCGTGTATTAGTTATCCCAAATATATATGTATAATAATATTCTTCTAATATATATATACACATCGGGACAGGTCAACTCTGTGTATAGGATTTTAACGTGTAAGACAGTGATGTAGGCAGCTTAATGGCAAATCAAATGTATTAAAAAGAGAAAAAAGTTGGGTGGGTATGGGTGGGAACATTTCTTCTGAGCGGTATTGCCAGATTTTGCATCAAAATTTGAAACCGCATAAGTAGACGTTCAAAAAAATGTGGCATCTAGGGTTGAAAAAAACGGCGTCAGCGATGACTATGAAAAATAAAGATCGCTGTCAATTTGTGTGTAAAATTTTATGGAGAATGTCACCGACCGTTATTTTCAAGCCATTCTGGACGCCGTTTTTTTCGACCATACGGTATTTCTAGGTATGGAATTATGTCTCTAATATGTAGTTAGGTAATTTTTTCCATTTGCCTATTGTTAATTATAACGTCGTCAAACTATAAAATTTGCTATATTTTTTACTTAAATTTTTTTAGTAATATCAGAACATGTTTTGAATAGTTTAATTAGTAATAAAGCTACTAACATGTTCAGTTATTTTTTTTTCTATAAAGCTTTTTTGATAAAAAAATGAGTATACCTAGCAGGTATACTCATTTTTTTGAGACGTTAAATTGCCTGAGATTGCTTTAGACGTTAAATTGCCTGAGAAATTACGATCGATGCCATTTACCATCCACTTTTACACAATAAAATGCCATCGATCGTAATTTCAAAAGCAGAAAACTTGCCGCGGTTTTTTCCAATGCAATAGGCGGTGGGGAGAAAATTACAGATTCCTGTATTATATTAACGACTAACGACATTATTAATCGCATGTACACAAAGCATGTACACTATTAGAAATCGATCTAATTTCTAATAGTATCGAGCTTTTAAAATTCGAGAAAGTGATCGGAGGTTGTGTTTAAAATGTTGTGAAATGTTCGTTAGTGCATATTTCTGTGTCGGTAATCGGTATCGGTATAGGCAAATCGCGATGGAGTATACAAATCCGGAGAAGGTGGATATGCTAAGAGCATAGGTACTTTCTGACAGGGGAAAGCGCTGTAGAAGCTCGGAGACTTTATTCCGAAGAGTACCCGAATAGACAAATCCCTAATGCTCGAACCTTTGTAAGTATGGTTCAGCATTTGAGGGATTCGGAAAAGCAACGAAGAATTGCTGCAAAACGTTAAAAATTCCATGCTCAGAAGAAGGAGAGCATCTATTGGAAATGGAGGTCGTCATTTTGAACAATTATTATAATAGCATGCAGTCAAGAAGCGAAGGGTATACCGGGTGGTGCATCATCGTTGGAAATATAGGATATCCCATGCAAATTTTGAACTGTCGAGATATCGGATCCCCTTATGCAAATTTGTAATGTATCTTTAAAAACCATTTACGATTTAGCTCTAAAATTAATAGGGGAGCCAATATTTCCACAGTTGAAAATTTGCATAGTGTTGTTAAGTATTGTAGTGAAGTGATGTTATTAAGTGTAGTGTTATGTGCAATTTTAAGAGTGGTAAAATGGAAAAAAAAGAAAGCTCTGCAGTTGTATCTCTCTGCTATAGGGATATCTTGTTTATTTGGTAAGTTTTTTTTTCTTTTAGTTTATTTTGTGGAATGTGGAAAGTAGGGCTACTGGCGATCACCCACTTAAAAAAAGTAACGCACCTCTGCAGAACCACTTGGGTGGTGTGGGATTTTGCAAGTACTTTCTAAGTCTTTCTAGTCGATGTGGCAACAGCGGGCGGCGAACAAGCCGAGATCCGCGAGATTCCCCGGCGGCTCTCAAAATGTCGCAATTTTTTTTTAAAACTTTCAAAGTTAAATAACTCGGTTATTTTCAATTTATTTTAAAAATGGTAAAGAGAAAATATGTTTCTTTTGGCCAGATCTACCACCCCTTAAAATATCTGCACTCATTTCTGGGACACCCTGTATAATAATATTCTTCTAATATATATACATATATATATATATATATATATATATATATATATATATATATATATATATATATATATATATATATATATATATATATATATATATATATATATATATATATATATATATATATATATATATATATATATATATATATATATATAATAATATTCTTCTAATATTTCCAGTGTTGTGTTATTTATTAGAGTGTCTTTTATTTCCACTAGTTCGTTGTAAATTATTTTAGTTTTTGCTAAATTCATGTTATTATTATTTTAATCATAATAACATTCATTATCATTCATTGTTAATATGACGAAAATATTAATAATTTAATCAAATAATTTAATTATGATTTAAATGTTATAAATCAATTTCATTAAAAGTAAATATTCAAACCAACTATAATTAATACGGATTAAGGTTTGACATTTCCTGCTTGTTTAAATAAAGTTGAAAAAAGTAATTTGTTGCATATAAAATTTTTGTATGCAACAAATTAAAATAAAAATAAATATTGCGTCAAAGTATCTTCAAAACGAGGTATAATTTATTTTTATTTATAATAAAATTTTATTGCCTATTTTAATTTAAATGGCGGGTTCATTTTTGCCATAGTGCTGAATCTTTTGGCTGAACAAGATAATTAATATTTAATTTTTAATATATGTATTAAACCAGGCATATTTTTAAATTACAATAGAGCTTTATATATGTATATTTATTCGATTTTATTATATATTTGATACAAATAATTGCTATATTAATTTTTACTTTTTAATAAAGTAGGTGGATTTTGTTTTAAATATTTATATAGGCTATAAATTCGCCGGAAATTTAAAAGAAATATATTAGTTAGAAAAATACAATTAATTTAAAATTTAAATTAAAGTTTTTGCAATGAAATTTTTAATAATATTTAAAACAAATTTTTGGGAAGACCGATAATAAATTGGAGAAAATTAATTATTTTATGGATTCGATGATGATGATATCCTATCGTATCACATCACTACTTCTACCAAACTATTTAAACGCATGGCGCAATAAAATATTGCATATAATCTTCGAGTATGTCTAATGGAAAATACAATGTTAGATCAATAAAAAAATCTATTGAAATCGAATTGTTTCATTCGTTTTTAAAAACTTTTTTATACAATCAGATGCAAAAAAAACGCAACAGAGAAATATTTGTTCAATTAAAGTGTTATATTTCTGTATATTTCTAGCCCAATTTTTACGAATTTTTTAGCAAGCTGTACATAATAATTATATCAACTTTAATTCGTAAACTATGTTTTTTATAATCTTTATTATTTCGCATATTATACAGTGTTAATCGAGGAGTTGTTTTTTTGCCCTAACTTTAAAACACCCTGTGCAATAATTTCGTATTTAAATTTTCCTAAAACATAATTTTACAGTCAGAACCATAACTTCTGAGCATTTTGTTTTTTGATTCATGTCAATACATGCTTTGGTTCATTTTTAAGACCGAAATGAACTGATTACAATTATAATTATAATTTTTCAATTATAATTACTTTTTGATGTAATTTTTTGATATGACGAGATGGTTTTGGAAACTATCGTCATAACGTTATATTATGCTGCATTGGATACTGAGTACTAAATTAAAAAAAAAACGTTTAATACCAAGGATACAGTCCTGATTTTCATAAACATTAATAACGATAACAGAACTACCGATATTTAAGAAAACATCTGTAATAATCAAGTATACAAACAGAAAAAAAATGTAAAAAATACCCTAATACTTTGTATTGCCTCAATAAGCTACTATAACTGTCTGTATACGTTCTTTCATACTGACATTGAGGCTGCATATATCATATTGTTCGAAGTTCATTTAATGAAGTTGGTACCGCTTCGCGACCTCTAACAAGGTGACCAACTTTCTAAAGTATAAAATCGGGATATTTTAACGAAAATCTTGAAAAAAGATAAATAGTAGGTACTTTAATTAGTAATTTGTCTTAATACATACGAGTACATACATCTACTCTACATTCAGGTTAGGCCTTAACTTTAATTATTAACGTTCATAAACTAAAATAAAAATTCTTACATTAAATAAATACAATATACCCTGCACTTTTTACTTGAATTTGTATTTTGATTGAGAACTAAGGGAATTTAATGCCATTTCATTATCAAGTAAAACCTTCTAAACATGTTACACAGTTAACACAGTCCGCAGCAGTTGTCGACTGTTTCGGTAGACGATATTTTATTATTTTATAGTCAGAATTCAAAACCAAAAAAACTCTTGTGCGTAGGAATCTCGAAATCTTTGACACCTGTCGGCCGAGATGAATATTGCTTTCCTATTTTGTCGTAAAATGGCATGGCGGCAATTTAGTGAGGTTTTTGCAACCGAATCTTAAAATTCAGAAATCTTAGTTCCGGTCTGGTCCGCCCGAGAGCGCAAGAAACGGACAATCGGACAATTTAATTTGCAGTGTTGTCACTGTTTTTGAAAATCCTTTGAATTCGTGACAACTGGTACAAATAAGAACCCAAACAGGACATTCCGGGACGCATTTTTATTTCTGTACGACTTATCGAAAACTGGAACCTGTCCCGGCCAAATCGGGACGGTTGGTCACCTTGCCTCTAACCCTCCTGCCAAGGATTTCCCAAACGTCGAACAATTCATAGTGGTTTATAGTTCACAATAATGTCCAAAGCCGCCATGTCATATTGAAAAAAACTTCAAAAAGAACTGATAATTGAAAAAATTGCAAATTGTTGATGGCGAGTTCATTTGGCCCTTAAAAAATTAACCAAGGCATTTATTGACATAATCCAAAAAGCAAAATGCTTTTTGGATTATGTCAATAAATGCCTTGGTTAGTTTTTTAAAAAATTAGGGTAAAAAACAACCCCTCGATTAACCCTTTATAATATGCCAAATACTAAAGTTTATAAAAAAAAACTGAGTTTACAAATTAAAGTTGATTTGGTTTGATATAGCTTGCCAAAAAATTCATGAAAATAAAGCTAAAGATAACAGAAATATAACACTTTAAATTTGACCAAAAATTTCTCCGTTGCATTTTTATGCATCTAAGTGTATAATCCAAATTTTCAATTTCAATAATCCTATCACCGGTTGTGGTGCTATTCTCTTCGCCGGAAAGTGAGTTACCGTTAGCGGCTAGACAGCTAACTTTTAATCCATAAGAATATTACGAGATTTTTTCATTTTTTCCCTCCATTGTAAGTTTAATGATAACTTTTATAGTTAAAAGATAAAGTTTGTAACACTTCTAGAAGTATCTTAGAATTTTGATGTCGAAGTTAAAGAAGTTTTTGAGTAGCACTAATTCATAATCCTCGAATTATTGTTGTTACGACAAACGCCATATCCAAACTACTTCCATTTAAATCCCAAATAACTTATGAAAAGGAATACAAAAATTTTCAAAAATGGAAGCGATTAAAAAACGTGCGAGAAGAAATAAAGTTTTTAACTTATCCTCGCTGTTAAAGTATCATTTATTTTATTCTACCCTTGCGGTTAACCCTTAAATACTAACATATCAAAATAGTCGCGTCTATACTAACAGACCGTCTGAGAGACGCATTAAAAAAATACATATTTTATTTGTGTGTAACAGATTTTTTGTAAGTGGAGTGAATCATTAGCATTAAAACTACAGGAAAAAAATATCTCATGCTTATATTATGCGAACATGTTTTATATATTTGAAATAAATGTACTAATTTCGAATTTTTGACATATCTTTGTTTCTCATGGAGAAAGAAAAAAAAACGAAAGGAAAGTGAAAAAATGTAATTATTTTTATATTTAGCGTATAAAAACCTATCTATTAAGCACAAAAAAGCAAAAGAAAATATAAAGAATAAAAAAATGACAATGCCTAAAGATGGGCTTGTTCCCTACACACTTTTTTGCGTATTCCAAACAAATTGTTCTCCTCACTTTCTTCGATATTAGTCTACTGATCATTCACATCCATATTTTCATCATCTATCACAAAACATACACAGCTACATACAATTAGATATTAGTTAAAACCCGTTTTTTAGCTTCTAATTCGAATTCAGAATTATGATCGCTCTCTATGGCAAAATTTTCGCCACATTCGGATTTTATGTCACAATTTTGCTATTATCGCTGCCAGTCTCTTCAAACCACTTTAGAAGAGTATCCTTGCTCGCCATACTTCACATGTTATGAGCTACTAGTTGTTTGATTCATTCCACAAATTAAAAAAAAAACTTACGTTAACGCTAACACTCCGTCTGTCAGACGGCATCGACAGTTTGAACTAAAATATTTCGAAAACTACACACTTTCGCAAATTGCCTTGCCGGTCTTTAACTTGTTTTGATGCGTATTGAAATTACATAGTTGGATGATAATTAGAAGCGGAGAGGAGGGGAGATGTTATATGTCCAGCTAGTCCGTTGCGTCTGTGAGACGGGGTGTTAGTACTTAAGGGTTAAAGTACTATTTTATCTACTATTTTTGATAGATATCTTAACAGTTGCTATGGAAAAAAATAAACTTTTTCAATGGCATTGTCTATTATTTTATTACGTTCACAGCTTTGATTTTTTACCTAAATTTAGTCCTTTTTTTAATTTTAATTTATTTTTGTAACTTAAAAATTAAAGACTTTACTAAAAAAAAGAAAAACACTTTATTGTGTTGGAGAAATGTTAATTGTAGTTACTTATTACATATCCTTCTATTGACGCCACGCTACGCCGCTGGTACTGTGAAATAAGGCCAGATTAGCAAAATACATAATATGGAGCACGTATATTTTATTGAAAAATAGGTATCAAATTTACAAGTCAATTTCATACAACACAGCAATGAATCGCATCTGTATAGAGAAAAGTACACATTGTCGAAATATTTCCAAGAAATATTTCGACGAATCCGAGTGAAAACGTATATACCTCCTTTTGTTTCTTTGTTTCCGATATTTATGTGAGCGCAAAGGTTTTCGCTTTAGATTCATACATGGTGAGTTACAAACTTGGAATTAAATTCAATAAATTAAGATATTTAATTCATAATTTTAAATTCATATATTTTTTTTTGATGCAAGAAAAGTTTACGTATATGTTTGCTTTACGTCTCTAATTCCAGCAAACTCTTACTTACAGATGTATAAAGTTACTCATGCACGCCAAATTTCAAATGTTTATTTCCTGGCAATTAAAAGATATTTAGCAAAATATTAGCATTATCTAAAACAGCGTACACACTATCCCAGAAACAATTCGAAACATGTCAAGGTCGCATTTCGTCGCCCAACTTTGAACGCATTTCGATTTATTTCCAGTTGTCTTGACCTACTTCGGTTTGCCTCGACCTACTTTCGATCCTTAAAAGCGCCTGAAAACTACTCGTGAGGAGGGCGAGGGGGGATTTTTTTAGCGTTTTTTGTTGCCTCGTTCAATTTTGTTTTGTTTTGAGCTATTTCCAAAACGTGGCGGTATCTGTACCGGAGGCAAAGGATTTTTTTTCATAAATCTCAGTGAAATAAGTAAATCTACACGTTTCTAAAATAGCTATTGTTACGATGATATGTTAATTGCGTCTCGTTTTATGTTATATTGATATATATTCCACAGAATTAATATTTGAACACGCGTTTATTATATGTATGGTAGATATTTAGGAACAAAACTTTTCACTTAAACTGCAGGAATATGATTACAATATTTCTATGATTTAATTTTATTATAATTAATTAGTATATAAAATTGTATATATGTTTGTTTACGGCCTTAATTGACTAATATAACAGTAGTATTGCTTCATGAGTAATACTGGTAATATTATCAATATATCCTCTTGTGAAAATTATTAATTGAACCGATGTCAATAAAAGTATGGTCCTCGCACATTATTTAAAAGCAATGTTCTTTTATTGTTCTTAATAAAAATCTGCAAACAATATTTTTATTAGCACTCAGGATGGTTTGATATAAATCCATTCAACTAATATTTATTATGCAGGAGATTTAAACAATTAAAACTAGAAAAACAAAACCAAATTTGTACACTAAACTTTGCTAGAGACAACAGTATAAATGTTACTTTACCATAACCAGAAATAATAAACAATTAGACGATTTTTTAAATAATTTTGAGTATATTTTGTCCATGAGGCACAATACCGTGGATTATAAGCCGATAAATTGTAGACCACTAGTCAGTCACTGTTTTATATGTTTTTTACTATATTGTAATTAATAATATTAGACAATGATTAAAACTAAATATTCTTGTGTAGCCTTTGAGTAACAGTTTTTCATTGTTTACTTATTTTTCTGATGCCAGAACAACGTTTGACCTTGATTGCCTCGTGCTATTTCACAAAATAGCACGATAAATATAAGCCCTTATTATACAAATTAGTTCCAACGTTTCCTGAAATTGATCCAGACGCGTCGTGATTGGTTTGTTTGATTTTTATTGTTAATCTGGGTTAACAATAAAAAACAATCAACCAATCACGGCGTGTCTCGATCAATAACCCAGATTAACAATAAAAATCAAACAACCAATCACGGCGCGTCTCGATCAATTTCAGGAAACGTGGAAACTAATTTTTATCACACGGGCTTATATTAAATTTATCGTATTATTTTCAGAAATGTTTTGCGAAATGTTTCACGAAATATTTCCAGAATTATTTCGTAAAACATTTCGGGGATAGTGTAGCAGCTGTTTCATACTAAAGTGTAAAGTAAAGTAAAGTAAAGTAAAGTAAAGATTTCAGTTAACGTCTCCTTTATGCTGCCAGGGCTAATCTGGACGGGGCCTACTTTGTTTACGTGGAATCCGAACCATGGTCCTCGGCCATATCATGGTCAATGGCCTACCGACTTGGCAAGTGTCTAAATCAACTCTTACTCACGATATATCCGATCTCATCCGGCCTCGAACCTGCGTGAATGAGCAATGTGTGTCAATAGATTTTACACTTTTGCCTTTTTTGGACAACAGCACGATACAGAGTTTCGAACCGGTCACCCGTCCATCTATTAGTATCGCCTTACGTCCCTTAACTTCGATGTTCTAATGGGAACCGGTGTTTCGACGTAGCTGGACCGTTGCCTTATACTAAAGTGTGGAATTGTGTGTATGTGTGGATCTAAATATATTGAAAAATATATCACTACACGTAGATATATTCCTAATGAGTCATATCAGAGTTGGTAATATGGCTAGTTTAAATTTCTTATTTCATAGATTACTTAGTTTTCCACCTACCAACGAAATATATAAAATAAAAATAAATTTTATTAGGAACGTAGCTGTCTCTAATGGATATTTTCCTTCATTAGTCGATAAAATAATTTGAAAACGTATGTATAAGTTTGCGATTTCAGCAAATTCCACCTGTACTTAAAAAGTCGGGTATTTATGAAATTTCATGTAAAGATTGTAATCAGAAATATGTAGGGTAAACTAGAAGTTCAATATTAACTAGATTTAAAGATCATAATATGGCTCAGATAATAATGGTAGACCTGATAAATCTTGCGTTGCTCAACATATTGTTGATAAAGAATATTGTACAGATATTATTAATTTAAAATTTATGAAACAAGTCTCAAATTACACGACATTAGATGCATATGAGTTTGTCAAAACTAATAAATGTAAAGATAGTATCAACAGAGATATTACCCTAGTTTTTGTAATTAATTGTCACGGTCGGTTAGTTTGACTCGCTTGGCTAGTTTGCCACACCTACTCGGTGCCAACTGAGCGCCTATATAAACGCTCAACTTTGTTGTAGATATTAGTTTAGTTTTAATCATCTACTAATGATACTAATCTGGTTAGAAAAAGACGCGACCAGTGTCAAAATAAATTATTTAGTTTATTAATGAATCAGTGTTTTATTTTGATAAGCCGTATAATAAAATATTACAGTAAAAGAGCTCAATTTAAAGCACTAATCAACGTTTAAGAACAATATATATAAATCAAATATCTTTGACATACTCCGTTTATTTTAAGTTAGAGAATCACCCTATATAGGTACACACGTATGGAAACGAAATTATGCGCAAAAATAAATTCTTCTTGTCATTCCGAAGCGGATATTACAATATAAATTTTGCTTTATGTCCATGTCGAACCTACCCTGCCTAATGGCTTGTTTGTAGGAAAGGGAATAAAAGCTGTAAAAAACGGGTCGGCCTCAGCGATTTTTAAACGTTCTCTATGCTGTACTATATTATGATAGTAGAATTGATCTTTTAATAAATGGCAGTCCTTTGCAATAAATTACACCTTTTTGTTTGTTAAATCTAGATGTTCGAAATATATAAAAGGTAACGAAAATACAGGTCTTATTTTAAATACAGCCTCTTTCAGAATCAGCCTACCGGCTTACTATTATTTTCGTTGAGCTCTGCGAGCGTACAGAAAATTCAACATAAATTCAAATTAAAAAAAAAATAAAATATTTCACGAATGCACATCGTAATATTTAGTACGCGAGCTAGCAATGTCGAGAAAACAAGTATTTTAAGAAATCTGGTTCTTTGATATATCTTTTACTATGCTCTGCCGGTAAACCTTGCGTTCACTACTGCACATTGAAAGAAGATCCTATATTTTTTATTAGTCCTTTAAATTCTAGTATTCTAAATAAACCGAACGAGTCTCCATCCCATTCAGCACATCAAATCACATTTACGATGTGTCTACATTATTAGATGTAGACACAGGGTGATACAATTCCCCCGATGCAAATATACTATGTTTAAACATTGTAGGTCAACACGTATGCACAAAGGTTAAAAGTCCGCCTCACACAAAATGTATCCACAGTATAGCATTTACGTATACACAAAGTAAGGGATACACAGTGTGCCATAGAATACACAGTGCTTGTGTATTACGTTTAAAATATGTTTACACATTGCAGTTGTGACTACCGCGTGTATACGTATGTATTTTGCTTCGTATATACATCTTGTGCTAGATAAAACTACTTCTTATGAACGAATTTAAAAAATAATACAAGTTTTGATGCCTAACTTTTCGTTCTTTTTAAGAAATACTTATTCAATGATACCAATTATATCTTTTTAGACCGAAAATTAGGAATGCAAAACTTTACATTTTCCAAAAGTATCTCGATCGTAACTTCAAGAGAAGTAGCCTTAAAATTGTTCCATTTTTGTTTTGTATTAAATGTACCATTTTTCTTCCATAAAATGGATTAAGTGGTTAAAAAATAAAATTCTTATATTTCTTTATATCATGGAACGCAATAGCGCAAATAACACAATAATAATAATTATTTACACTGCAGAGACCAGAAGTAAGAAAACACTGTAAAAGAACAGAATTTGTATCAAAATATATTAAAAATATAAGTACCTAGTATAACAACATACTAAAATAGTAAACACTGGTATATCGCCACGATTTGGTGGACCTCGTTTAGTCATTTTTTTCTCCTCTTTTCCCTCCAAGCAGTTCGTTTATTAGCATACTCATTCATCGAGCACTCTGTTGGACTTTGTTGCATTTTATTTCCAGATTAACAATCTCACCCTTAAATTTTATATGAAACTGATTATTGAATATTAAACATATCTGTGTATATTGATCCATCAATAACTTACCGAAAATCAGTGTAAGAAGTTCTTTGAAGTGTTTAAATCTTTCTTTCTCTAGTCCATTTAGATTTTTATTATTTCCAAATTAAAAAAAATTATATTGCAGAGCTAACTTAGCTAACCTCTTTATCATTATATGAGAATATTTGGAGTTTTATAGGAGTCATTCATTGGAGTCAAAATTTGGTAAATTGGGTATCGAGTAAGGGAAGAGTCGCTGCTATAATATTAATAATACTCTTAGGAAGGTGTATCAAAGTAATTAAAAACTTGTACTTACCTTAAAATCTCTTTTAAACTACACACAAACAGAACATTTATATAGAGCTTCCGATTGATAAAACAATAATGGCTGCTAACACATACCACTCCTAGAAAGGAGAAAGGAAAGAGGACACATAGGATACACTTGGTCGGGGTGTCTACGCTGAGGCTATTCGCGCGTGCGCACACCTTCATTTTATGCTAGAATGTAGACACAACAGTACACTATTACAAAGTGTCTATATAGATATTTATATTATGTGTATTCGTCACATTTTTACAAGGTGTGTACTATAGGCACAATTATGACACGAAGTATCACACATACATATGACTTATACATTGTATGTCTCATATACCGACGTCAGATTTCATCATTTTAATAATTATTTGTTACGTTACAAAAAACTCTTTAGAATCTTGAGTGCATACGGTATACAACTAGTAAACACTGTATCGCACAATTCTATCAATATAAACCTGCGTGTATCTCATATGTATATGTTAGAACTAGATGATCACTTAGGTTCACTTTAACATATGTTGTTTCTCATGTGTCTTCCTTGTAGAAACGTAATTTCATGTGGACGTGCTATATGGTATAGCGCAACGCAACAAAAAGTTTCGCCCACGAAGCTAGGAGTCCGAGTATTAATATAATAATGTGTGTAGTAATGTTATAATGGGTGATTAAAAAAAATATATATTTAATACTTTACTATAGAATATGAACGAAAATAAAATAAAAAAGCTTTATACCCCGCGTCGGTCTAGAACGGACTCCACCCTTCTTAGGCGAAACATCTGCGCGCTGCGCTATGGAGACTTCTTCGATTTATATTCAATACTAAAATTAACGTATTAAATAAAAAAAATATATAACATCTTCTTCCGATGCGCAGTAGTGAACGCAACGTGTATTGGCAACCAGACGGCCTCATGCTGTTCCAGAGAGCATAGCAAAAGATCCAGCTTTCTTACGCAAAGCAAAGAGCCACCTTTCTAAAATTACTTTCTCGAAAACGTTGCCAGTTCTTAGGATAATTGCTACATTTTTTACTTTGACTTTTAACAAGTGTTAAAATTCGTAATTCTTACAGAATCAAAAATATAAAATTTTCACTTCAAATACATAATAAATATACAAGTATATTTTATATCCACATTATTGAAGTAAAACTTGTTTACGCGCGCTGGGAGTAAAAATTCAAGGCCGTGACACACCAGCTAGTGGTAACGAGAAGAGGTAACGATGGAAAAACTGGTAAGCCAACGAGGAAGTTCAGATGGGTCTAAGGAGCATCGTAACTTGGGCCCTATGTGAGCTAGGCGGCTGAAATTCTAAAAGGCCGAAACTCCTGGGCTGAGCCCTATTTTTTCATGATATTTTGACGACATTTCGTGCACAATGACATCCCATCATCCTGTAAAGTTGGATACGAAGTTTCGTTTACATCTTTATCAGGGTAGAACTAAGGATTAGATATTGAAGAAAAATGTGGGTCGATTTCGGCATAATTGAGGACGGGCTACATGATGACGCTCTCGATGTTTTGAACCGATGCTTCTGAAGAAAGAAATCATCAGGATTTTCCTTAATTGTGGATAGAGGAACCCAGTGGAGTTCTCAGACGGACACACGGATACACGGACAGACGAGACGGAAAGACGATGATTTTAATATAAATTTTGTGAAAGTTAATCAAATTATTTATTCATATTTAATTTATTTCTTTTCAACATTTCAAACTACACTTTTTCAAACATATCCTTCAATTCAATAGCTGTTAGTAAGAAGTTTCACTTCAAATATGGGTACATCGCTGACATTCCACATATAATTTTACATATAAAATGACAGCGATCTTCACTTTATAGCCATTGCTGAGCCGTTTTTTTTTCGATCATGTTGTATTTTTAATAAAAGTAGCAAAACTTTAGCATGAATATCAATTGTTACGCCTCTGACGCAGTTTAATGGGGCTCACCAAGATTCCCGTCCTGTTCAAAACGATAGAGATAAGACAAGTTAAAGAATTTTATTGCAGAAATATGTGATTTCAAATTGGGCAAAGAAAGCTTAGAGCAAAATTTAAAATGACAAACCACAGATTAGAACAAAATCTTAAAATCGAAATTGAAAAATATTATATTTGCAAAGAAAAATCTCACGTGAGCCGGCAACATATGCCATGATTACAAACAAAAATAATTTTTAGGAGATTTCTTTTATATTCTAATTTACAGATAAACATTGACAGATCCCTAAAACAAAGCTAAGTATGGATAAAAATGAAGGAAAAAATATAATAAAGACATAAAATTGATAGGATTTTATATATAATATTGGCGAATCGGCTATTTTGTATTGCATGATTTTTTATGTATAGATTCCGAGTAAAGTTTTTCTGTTGATATATATTAAAGGCAATAAATAAAATTTTCCGCCCCATATACAAATCCATTGAGAAAAATAATACATAAATATCAAACTTATTGGATATACAAGTATAGCTTTTATCGAGAATTTATTAAATTAAATTATAATACAACAAATTAAAGTGGACATAATAATATGTCTTTTTGTATACCGAAACTATCCAAAAATATTAAAAAAAAAACACTTAAACCATTATACTGATAATAACAGTCTAGTTTGCTAATACTGTTTTGAATACATAAATTTTTACATTCATAATTCCAGATCGAAATCCAACATAATTGGAGAAGTATTTGTAAATACACGTAGTTGGAGGGGGGGGGGAGTTCAACAAACGCAATGAAGCGTTTGAAACAGCTATAAATCATAACAAGTAAATTTAATTGACAGTAGTATTTGGTTTTGGTATTGACGGTATTCGGGAAGCTTTCTCTTCAACAGATTGCGGTATTAAAGTCAACGGCGAAGTCATTAACAACATTAGATTTGCCGATGACACAGTTCTTATTGCCGATTCTGATACTGGTCTCCAGAGTTTAGTGGAACGGCTTGAAGGCTCCTGTAAGAAATACGGGATGAAGATCAATTCTTCTAAAACTAAAGTCATGGTATTTGGAAAGAACCAAAATGTACCAATTCCTATTAAATAGAGGGCAATACCTTAGAACAGGTCTACAATTTCAAATATTTGGGGTCTTAGTTAATACTAAGTTAAGTTAGTAATAGTTAACACCTTGAACAAGGACGTGGAAATAAAAACCAGAATAGAACAAGCGAGAAATGCATTTTTAAAAATGAAGAACGTCTTCTAGAACTCCAGATTGAACCTTGAGTTGAGAACTAGGCTCGTTAAGTGTTATGTTTGGTCAATCCTATTATACGGAGCGGAAACATTGACACTGAAGGTTCAAGAGATGAATCGCCTCGAATCGTTCGAAACATGGATATATCGAAGAATGCTTAAAATTCCATGGACAGCCCACATCACAAATACCGAAGTCTACAACAGAATAGGCGGAGAAAGAGAATTGCCCAATATAATAAAAATAAGAAAAACATTATACTTAGAGCGTATATTGAGAAATGAAAAATACCACGTCTTACAATTGATAGTTAAGGGTAAGATTGAAGGAAAGAGAGGTCTCGGTAGGAAAAAACTATCTTGGTTGAGAAACATCAGAAACTGGACTCACCTAACTTTTGAAGAACTCATAAGAAAAGCCGAGAATCGTGAAGATTTTGCCAATGTGATCGCCAACCTCCACGAAAGAGACGAGGAAGAAAGTAAAGAAGAAGAAGATTGACGGTATTACCTATTAAATATAGGGATTATATAATAATAATAGCTCCCGTATATAGCGTTTAACGCCTTGGGAGTAGCAAGGTACAGCTTGCCATACTAGAGCCGTTCGGTATACAAGGAAGGTAATGTGGCTAGCAAGTACTCATTTAAGGCTGAGTCGACCTAGGTACCCAAACTATTTTTATTTTAATAAAAATAGTCGGCTGAACAAATGGTGGCGGTGTGGAATTCGAACCCACTACCTTGAGATTGGTAGACGAGAGCCTGTACCTCTATGCCACAGGGCACCATAAATATAGGGAAATTAGCTATCTAGCTATATTAGCTTTAACTATCTATCTATTTTACAAATAAAACGAATACCAAGGTTTATTTTTTTATCAAATGATAAATATATATTCCACCCAAGTAAATTTAAAATTAGGATTAGTCGTTAACAAATAATAATAATAATAATAGATTATAAAGACGCGTACACACCAAACGCGCAAAAAATGATATTGCCAAATAATAATAATAATAATATCATGTCATGGACTCGTCTTCTATACCGACACTGAATGAGTATATTTCATATCAATTAAACTTTTATTTACGTAGTCGAGAGCGCGATTTTTAAATTCATTGATGCCAATCATGAAATCATATTCGGCGATGGGCTGACTAATTGAAATTTAAATTTCCAGCTGGGATTCAGGCGGTACCTCTGCTGTAAAAAATGTCAAGTTGCCATATTTATTGGCTGACATTTTCATTCGTTTTTACACTTTAGTTTTGTATAACGAGTTTTTGGTTAAAATAAATAGTGTTGCGATACTTTACCTTAAAAATGTTTACTAGCAGGCCTTGCAGTCGAACATTGTTCTTTTAGAACCTCTTTTATTGCGAAGTGTAAGATTCTTGTACACTTTCCGGCTACTGTAATACTAATAGAATAAAACAATTTCAAATTAAACGTCCCGAAAATAACTAAAGGATAGGAAAAATTAAACTCCTAACACTTTACGCACCTATCCTATGGGAACATTTTGCTTAAAAGTTAATTAAAACCAGAGCTAAATTAAAATAACTTGAGTTTTGCTTAGGTGAGCTGAGACCTCCATAATTTTGGAGGAATTACATTCCCCCTTTGGCATTTATGTGTCGGTATCGCTACCGAGCAGAAGGAGATTTTGAAAACACTAATGCAATTAAGAGCGTCTTATTACAATAACCTTTGCCTGCCTAAATTAAAGCTGGCAATGGTAGCAAATCCTTTTCTTTGATAATTGGAAGATTTCCTCTTCGTGTTTCAGTCGTGATATAAATCCAATCAATTTACAATGAGAAGATATTGTTTATTTCATTAAACTCGTTACGATTGAAAAGTTTTTTTTGAGTGACTTGAAAAAAACTAAGTAACAAAAATTTTATATGAATTTTGATCATATATAGTCCGTCCAACGACAATATCCTTGACAGTGATAGATGTGTCTGTCATTTTAATTTCAAAGTAGTTTATTTTATTTTACAAAGAAATAAATTAAAAGAACTATTTTATTAATAATAACAATTACCAAATTTTATACCTTAAAGGTTGATTAATTAACTTTAATCTTAATTTTTTTCAACCAGTACCTTTTGATATTATTTTTCTGCATTACTAAAATCTATTATTTACCTATCGTGTGATGTCGATATTTTACAGCCACTCCAGTTTTTAGTATATGTTTGTACGATCCTTGTACCATATACGAGATGCACTTATCTATGACGAGATGGTATAAAAACTTTATTGATGGTAACTTTATTGATGTATAAGACTTTCTGCTTGGGCACCGAATATTAACTATAAGCTGTGCTCTGGGTCTACAGTTAATTTTCCCTCGATTTTTCCTCCACTTGACTTCAAAAGACACAAAACACACGTATTTGACATAAGTTGACACAAAGACTCAAGACTTTGACAAGCCTCAAAAATCCAAAGGCGAGTTCATACACATCCGCGTCCGTTTGTCGTTCATCGTTCCGTCAAACCAATAAAACTGAAATATGATCTGTCATTTTTGAAATAAACAAGAGACGACGCATGACGGATTTATATTTAAATTTAAACCCATCCATAGTTAACTTGAAATATAATAGAAACTTTTTTTAGTAAAATAAATAGATTGGTACGGACCTCATCTGCTTTTCTTCTGTCATCGTCTGTCGAAATCTTACCTGAGAAAAAAAAAACAGATAGAGTAATAAGAGTATACACTCACCGGCACGAAAAACGGACACTTTAAAATTTTGATATATTTTAAAGTTTTACATGTATATTGTGTTCTAGTAGACCGATTTTGATAATTTTTAAGCAATTTGTAGGGAAATTCTTTGAATGTTTACTATTTCTAAATTATAAATGAAAGTTACCATATATACTATGTGTATATACTCTGTATACATATAGTATATATACCAACTATACTAAGGTAAAAAAAAATGTTGTTATTTTTGTCAAAGTTTGAAACACCTTGAAATATAATAGATAACTTTTTTAGTAAATTAAATAGATTATCAACTTGGACCTCATCTGCTTTTCTTCTATTTCGTCTTTCGAAATCATACCTCAATAAAAAAAAATTTTGATAGAGATAATAAGAGTGACTAACATTTTTCGTAAGTTTTATACTATAGCCCTGCCTTTGATTTTAGTCCTAGTCAACAGAATGTGAAATAGTGTTTATGATTTATGTAATATCACTGTCTCTAGTAATACCACTAGAGGTCAAATTATTTCCGGAAATTTTTTCGACGTCAGGAATATTTTGAAAATTATCCCGAGTCGAAGATAATTTTCTAAAAATATTCATGAGCGAGAAAAAATGTCCGGATTTAATTTGATCTCTTGTGTGGTATTCGGTAAGAAAATTCCACACCAAATTGTGTTTGAAAATCAAATAATTAAAATAATGTATTTTTCGATTTTTGGCCGAATTGATTATTTAGTTACTATGACAACTAAGTGACACCCAATCTCTATTACAGGTGTGGAATTTTCATTGAAAGATAATATTATTATTGTCTGTTTCGCAGCTGCTTTCTCAGAGAGGGGTTTTATAAAGTCCAGGAGTTTTATTCTCTATAGTTGCTTTAACCCTTAAGTACACGCGTATGTTTTACAGACGTGGCGCCGTAAATAATTAGTAAAATTTATTTAAATTGTGCATTTTTATTTACTAAAATAAATGAAATAGAAATATTTAGGCATTGAATGAATATGTAAAATATTTATCTCAAAAAAAGTTGCTTACATAAATGGTTTATATGAAGTTTTATTTCTAAATGCATAATCGCAAGATGCAATGCCTAATCTTAACTTAGTGCCGCTAGAACAAAATTAATCATTTATTTTGAAAACGTTCATTACACACATTTTAGGAATGGTCTGAACATAATATATTTTGAACATGTGGCCTGAACAGTTAAAATATATTTGTTGTAGTGTCTATTTATTGATCTAGGGCATATAGCTCAGGCCGTAGATGCATTGTTTATAATATACCTGAAGCGTATTAATATTATATTGAATTATCAAGTATAGGGTATTCTTAAATATTGCTTCCAGTAATACACAAAGGCCCATTGGAGTAGGCATAAAGCAATAATATATATTTAAGTTTATTTTCCTGCCTGTCAGGCGCCACGCGAGTTCTTAAGGGTTAAGTGAAGATGGTGGAAATCAAAATTAATCAGATTTACCATCACATAGCCCAGATCTAAATCCTATCGAGCAAGTCTGGGATATGCTCGGTAGGAAATTTAGAAGTTTAGTAAATGCCTATTTTTTACTTTAAAGATTAAAACCGAAACATCGGATTGGAAAATTAACTTTGCCATTTTGTCAAAAAAGGGAAAGATATTGGTATAAACTTTTTTTTTTAATGAGACTCCCTGTATACCGGGTGCGTCTCAAAAGTGGCTCACCCCTAAAACTTTTTTATTTTTTCAGATACAAAAACGAGATTTGGTATGTTAGTATTCCAAGTGGCAAATTTTATTTTATAAAGGCTGTATAAACAGCTATGTGATAATTTTTATAGGATACCTCAATTCATATAACGTGCTATATGACCGTAATATGATAGCTTTACAACCAAAAAAGGCTCATTTTTATACAACCGTTTAGTAGTATAGAAGTTCTATAAAAAGGGTATACAACTCTTATGCAACTATTTTTACACAGCGTTATATGACTATTATAAAACTAGTTTTATTGTGTATTACGTGGTCACATCTAAGAAACAGAACAATAAAACATTTGATCATTTAGCGAGGTACAAGAGTATTTTATTTTTTACCGAAGAATATTAGGAGCAAATTATATTTTAAGCGTGTCGTAAAATGAATCTAGAAGATGTGCATTGTTAAAAAGGAGACTTTACTCGACAATGAAAATGGCGGGTAGAGCCAGAAGATACAACAAATATGTAATATAAAAAATCATTAATAGGGTTTGAAAAGTAGGGACAATTTTTGTTGCGCCGAAAATTTTACTGGTAGATTAGTTTGTGTATGTATTTGGCAAAAAATTAAAGCGCTTTAATTGCGATTAAGGTTTACATATAAATTTAAACAATAAAATAAAATAAAATTTTCAAAAATTCTTGTTTTTAATTTAATTAAACACTTTATTGCTGTATGTGGGAATCTTATCACAAAATAATTTTCAAAAATAACATTTTACAATTTATTTTGATGTTTTTAGTTTTGCTTCATATAATGGCGGCCATAGGGCATACAAAAATTCTGCCCTAAACATGGCGAATTATAATGCAACCATTTTATTATAATTGAATCCCTTAAATAAGTCTTTGTTGTAAATCAAAACGGTATAGGATAAATATCTATTATTACGCAGAATTTCAAGGCACTATAGAACTATTTTGGACATATTGAGATTTGTGACAAATAGATGTTGCCAAATCTCATTTGATTAGTATTTAAACTAACAAACGTGATCAGATTTTCATGGATTCATGCACGCAATGCATTTCATGCGTGCCCGACGAGTGAGCGGTAACCTAAGGACTTGGAAAAACAACAATAAAACAATACAAACATTACTACAGTAAAACTTTTACATCAAATTGGCAACCATGCTTTGAACAAGCCTGACAACCCGAGAGATTTTGGCTTTTGAGAACCCAGGGAATTCTCGGGATTATTTGCCGTAATTTCGAGGAGCTTTTTCTTACATGCTCTTTATAACTACCACTGCGTTTGTTAACTTTTTCCAACTTTGTCCAGAATTCATAATAGCTGTGATTGATTATACTCGTACGTAGATTTTACTTTTGCAACAACAACAATAACAAAATAAATAACTAGGTATATCATTTAAATTAAAATGAGGTTATATTATACATTACCAGTTTTATAATGCAGATATTACAGCGAATTTATTGTGTTAATCACAATTTTATCATATATAGCTATATAACTGTGTTGTTTGTATATAGCTATATAACGGTGTTGTATACAGCACCGTAGTTTAACACAAAAAACATTCTATCATACAACGTAATACAACTTTAATAAGACACGTTTAAGTAATTATTATATGATCTTGTGACTACTAGTTATATGAATATTATAGAACTCTTACATGGTGGGTATAAGAGTCTAATAAAATAATATGTTTGTATCATATAGCATTGTCTTATTAAGTGTTATATCATACTAAAAGAAATTATCGTTTAATGCGTTATAGGATACGTTGTAAAAACCACTACAAAATAGTTTAATATGACAACTTTTATTAAAAAACAGAATGATCGAAACCAAACGCTTAATAAAATGAAGCAGTCCTTAAGACAACGCTATTCGACTGTTATAAAATAATTCAATCCTTTTAGAATTTCTTTTTGCTACTTGGGATATGACATAAATTAGGATTGATTGACGTATTCAATTGTTTTCGGTCATTTCCTGTTTTACCGGAAATGACTACAACTTTTGATTTTTAAATTTTACCCTCCGTATTTTTTTACTTTAGTCGATAGAATAAGTCATTCTGAATAGAATGACATATCATATGTCAATCTTTGACATTCTCACATAATAAAAAACCGTACTTTAAATTTCAATCTAGAGTGCTATGACTTTATTAAAAACATTAATTCTTAATCAAGGAGCCTTGGAAAAATAGACTTGATCGTCTAATGTTATTAGTGTTTTATTCTGGACGGTTAAAAGATGCCCAAATCGTATTTTTAATCATATCTCAATTTTTTCAAATGGAATGAGGGTGGCTCATTAGCATATTTGGAAAAAGCATTTTTTACCAATAATTTTTTTGTTTATATTTTAATACCACACACTTGGTATTTCGAGTCAAATTTTCATTTTCATTCATGTTATAATTTAAAATAAACCATATGCGAAAATGTCAAAAGTTGAAATATGATATGTCATTCTATTCAGAGTGTTATTTTCTATCGAATGAATTAAAAAAATACCGAGGTTGCCCTTTAAAAATCAAAAGCTGTAGTAATTTCCGGTGAAAGAGGAAGTGACCGAAAACAATTGAATACGTCAATCAATCCTAATTTATGTCTTATACTAACATATTAAATATCGTTTTTTAACTGAAAAAATAAAAAAGTTATAGTGGTGAGCCACTTTTGAGACGCACCCGGTATTAGAGGTGTCTCCGCTTCTTAAGTAATTCTAAAACCTATTAATTATCTCCTGAAGACTTATTAACATTGGTCTAATTTTCTAGAGAATAGTTAATATATAATAATATAAATTTTTTAAATTAAATTTACTTAATTTTTTAAAGTATTCACAGAGTATTCTTTCAAGTGTTAAAATCCGGAAATATCCAAAGAGAAGAAAAAAAAACGCCCAACACTTTACGCATCTTTCCAGCAGAGGCACTCCTCCTAAAACTTAATTAGAAGCAAAGCTAAATTAAAATATCTCTGCAAAGCAGTTACAACATCGCAGTCCTGGAGATATTTAAGCGACTCGAAAAATTTCAACTCCCTTCTAAAACTTCACGCACCTATCCAGTAAGGACACTTAAAACTTAATTAAAAGTATCTAAAACCTAAATTGAAACAACTTGGCTCGTTTAAATTAGCTGAAACTCCCATATTCTATATATAGGAAGCATTTTTTAAAGAGGTAAATTGTGCCCAATGAACTTATTTAGATTCATGATTTTGATGAAATTTTATATGTATAATCAGTAGGTCTGAAAATAGATTGTTAGCAATTTTTTATACCCCTAAGTGATAAGGGTGGCCCACCCTATTTTTTGTTTTTTTGGGCAAAATTTTAGTTTATTAATTTTTAAATTTTAAGTTTAATTTTTTTATGATTTGGCATTAAAAAATACCTATAACCTTAAATTTTCACCCTTCTATCATCAATCCATATTTTCTAATAGCGATATTAGTAATTCAATAACTTATAAATATTATAAAAAGTGTTATGATACCTTAAATTAAGAACGTGGCTATGACTGGGTATAATGGTATTTAAAAAAAAAATATTAAAAATACAAGAACTGCCTTGCAATTAAAACTATATTAGATATTTACGTTAGATGGACTGCTCTTTGCTATAAATATGGTAAATCATACAAGTAAGTAAATATAGTAAATCATACAAGATGTTCAAATTTCTACGCCAGACATTCTAAAATATAAAATATTTCTTTTTAAAGGAACATCCTGTATAATATTTATTCAATAGGTGGAAAATTAAAAATTGAACATTTTTTGTATTTAGAGTATTTCAAAATTATTTTTAACGGTTTTGCAGATATTCGCGGTTTTTTTTATATTTTATAAAAATTTTCAAAAATTTCTAAAAATTTTGAAATACTTTAAATACAAAAAATGTTCATTTTTTAACTCTCCATCTAATCAAAAATAATATACAGGGTGTTCCATTTAAAAAAAAAAACCAAGAAAATATATTTTATATTTTAGAAAGTTTGGCGTAGAATTTTGAGCACCCTGTATGATTTAAGATTAGGATATTTATAGCAAAGTAAGTATAGTCCAGCTAAAGTAAATATCTAATATAGTTTTGATTTCGGACAGTTCTTGTATTTGCAATATTTTTTTAAGAAAGGTTGAAAAATATAAATATATTTTTTTTATTTATTTATTAATATCTCTAAAATTACTGAAATATATTTATTCTTATCTTATTGATTATGTGAAGTGATCTGAAAGAAAGCCAAAGATGCAATAATATATAGGGTGTTCCATTTAAAAAAAAATCATTCCGATCCACTCACACTTTTTTGAGCAACCCTATGGAAGTTAAATCAACAAAGCTTCTTCGTCTAGCAATATCTCTACCTCACCTGAGAACCTAAACGATTACTTACTGTAAATGTAGCGAAAAACTTAACTAATACCATATGTCCTTCTCATGATCCACTTTCTTATCTCTGTAATGATAATGTAAACTTACACAGTTTCTTTTTTTCGCCCGTAGTTTTAGAAGAGCTTCGCAGTAAAATTAATACCATCAAAAATAAATCCTCTTCTGGGACCGACGGGCTAACATTAAAAATGTTTTGAAATCTGTCAGATAGCACTCTGAATCACCTAACAACTTTAATAAACATGTCGTTCCAAAATGGCATTTTTCAAGAATGTCTTAAGACGGCAATAATCATTCCTCTGCATAAAGGAGGAGATAAAGATGAAGCTTCTAACTATCGCCCAATTGCACTCCTTCCAACGCTATCTAAAATCATAGAAAGGTTGGTTATAAGAAGGCTGGTATCTTTTCTGTTTAAGTACAAAATACTTACTGAATATCAATTTGGATTTCTAAAGAACAAGTCCACAAATGACGCTATGTTTTCCCTCCTTAATAAAGTTTACTCCAGCCTAAACAACCATCATTCTACAGCAACAATTTTCTGTGAATTTTCTAAGGCGTTTGATTGTGTAAATCATAAGATCCTAATTAATAAACTGCAGCACTATGGGTTCAGGGGATCATCTCTCGAATGGTTTAAGTCGTATCTGAGCAACAGAAGTCAACTTGTGAGGGTGGATACCACGTTGTCTTCTAGCAAGCCAATAGAATGTGGAGTACCACAAGGCTCAGTACTAGGCCCTATTTTGTTTCTTCTTTTTATTAACGACATTGCTAACATAAACATCAGTGGCAAAATATGTCTTTTTGCGGACGACACTAGCTTCACTTGGAGCAACAAGGACATCACGGCACTTCATAGGATTATATCAAATGACATAATCACCATTAAATCTTGGTGCGATTCGAAACTCCTGAGTCTCCACATTTCTATAACTAAAGCTTTGTCGTATAAAAACTCGTTGCAGCCTTTTGTACTTAACAACACCACCATTGACGTCGTAAAATCTGTAAAATTCTTAGGGCTTGTTGTGGACAATTCTCTGAAATGGGACATATCGAAGCTTTGTCGAAAAATTTGAGCTCTGCCTGTTTTGCATTCTGTTTCTAAGGAGCTTAACTTGTCAGTGGCTAGAACTGTTTATTATGCACTTTTTGAGTCGCACCTCAGGTATACCCTTCCATTCTGGGGTACGTGTTGTGCGACTCAATTTGACCGCATTTTCAAGCTCCAGAAGAGAGCTGTTCGATATTCACTGGGACTGAACAGCAGAACTCATTGCCGGGACTTTTTTAAAAAATTAAAAATATTGAATCTTGCTTCCTTATTTATATTTGAATCCGTTTGCCTAATACGTAAACATTTATCAGTTTCTCAAGAAAGGCCATCTCACAATTATCCACTCAGGAACGCGGAGCAAGATCTTTATCTACCTACCCCACGCTCAGAGTTAGTTAAAAGTTCAATATTATACAACTCGAAAAAAATGCACAATCACCTGCCATTTGAAATCAAATCCATAACATCATTTTTTTCATTTCGCAAAGCATTGAACTCTTATTTACTAGACAAGGCTTTCTACGCCGCAAATGAATTATATTTTGAAAATCGAATTTGATCTTGTTAACACTGGTCTAATGTTTGCTATTGCTATATTTACTAATGACATCGAAATAAATTATTTAGAGGTCATTGATATTTTACTATAAACTAACTAAATATTTTTGAATATTATTTTTATTTTTTTGTTCTTCGACATTGCAAACATTTATAAATGTTTATTTTAAACAATAAGACAATATTATTTGTATAATTTTTTGTATTATCTTTTGTTTGATTGTTTGTGTAGCTTGTTTTTTTACTTTGTTTGTAAGTTTACCTTTGTCTACAAATTGAAAAATTTTTTGACAATGAAGGCATTTATTTATTTATATTTATAAATAATTTTCCTGATATACATCCTAGTACATACTTTAGCTTTGGACTTGAACAAAATTCCCAAGTTTTTTATTCTAGAAGCTGCAGATGCCCGACGCACTATTGCCGATACCTTTATATTTTATGAACAGATTATGTATTTATAATTAATTTAAATTTTACTTACTTATTACTTTTATTTACTTATTTTAAACTTTTCCGCCTGATGGTGGTAACCATACGTCTATATGTATAGAATACTAAACTCGTTTATATAATGCTTATATAATATCATCAATTAATTGAAATTTATATACTTGATTCAAGTCTACGTTTTCCTTTTAAGTAAATATTTTACGTTAATATTTTATATTAATTAATTTTATATTAATATTTTACATTAAGATACTTAATTTAAGATAAGTGGCTAATTTACTATTTGATCCTAGTTTCTTACATTTTTTTGTCATGTTTTTTAAGTATATTAGTTTTAAAACCAGCTTTCTAATAGGCATTATAACATTTATTAAAAAATAAAAATAAAAAAATACAACTTTGCGAAAGTATATCAAATCGAAAAATGTATACAAGAAGATCAACTGTTTTACATAGATACAATCTGGGAAAAAATGGCGTTTTTTTATGAAGTCATGGCCAACTAAAAAAACATATGTTTGTGTCATATGTCAAAAATGACAGGCTACAGAAGAAAACGGAGGACACAGTCTCATAAAGAATGTGATTATCTACAACTTTTATCTGAAAACTTTTTGTCTAAAATAGCCTAATGGAATTAGGGACAATTTTTAAAATAGCCGAAATTTGTTTTTTTTTTCGAAATATCTAGTAAGCCATGAAGTTTTTCAAAAATTTAAAGGCGCATATTTATGACTCCACAAAACTGCAATTCTTTCCCCATTTAACCGACTCTCTATCTCCAGTAGTTTCCGAGATGCCCATAGAGAACTTCGCATCGTAGGAAACTCACCCTGTATAGAAATCTTATTTCAATGCTTACTGTGATCGGCACCTTTTTATTTAATTATACAATGTATTAAAGCATTAAAAATAAAAAATATTTATTAAAAATTTCACACGAACTAACTGGAAATAATTGCGTTTTTCAAAACGAAATTAAAAATTATTATTAAGCCTGTGTCGACTAGCGATGCGGCAGAAACAAGATTTTAATTTATAATAAAATTTGATGAAAATTGCAAAAACAAAAATTAATTTTACACTTGGTGTGGTTACGTGTGGATGAAATTATCAAAGTGCATTTCTCGGTTGGTGCGCGAATAACATTTTATAACGGATTTTGCTTGAAATTGCATTTTGTTGCCACGGGAATTACTCGTCCCGTATTGAAGAATGTTATGTCTACCGCCGATATTGTATTTCATTTCGACCATAAAACATGATTGGTTTTTTAACGATAAATGTAAACATTAACACATAGCAAATTAAATTTGCTATTAGAAATAGAGACACCTTTAAAATTAACTATAAAAATGGTGGTTAGCCTAAGATTCTTGATTTTTTTCCGATATAGGAATGTGCACTCTATGTACAGGGTTGGTCAAATTCGACGCTTTTAAATGGAAACAACCTTTTCTATAGGAGATAGACAAAAACAAATATCGGTGTCTGGAGCTAAATTTTTGTCAAAAACATGATGGTGAAAACCGCATATCGATGTCTCTTACCGTTTCGGAGTTACGGGGTGTTTTTCAAAATTATTCACTTTTAACAAATCGCTGTAAATTTTTTGCTATGGAAAATTTTGTATTTTTATGAAAACATTTCCACAGCACCTTTTTACGTAGAATTTAATGGTTTAAGTATAATTTTTTTAAAATTAATAATTTAAGAATTATCAACAGAAAATTTGATTTTTTATATGGGACACCCTGTATATTTTTAATTTATTGAAAATAATTTAAAATTATTTTTCCAAAAATATACCACACTTAATATTTTGCTCGATTCCTCTTCGAGATATAGAGTATATAAAAATTCGCCCGCTTTAAATAAGTAGGTTTTGAACGGCACCGGCTGTAATGCAAAAAAATTCTAGCTGTGAGCATTAAGCATCAATTAAAACGAAAATAATATTTGCTATGAGAGATGCAGAATTTTATAACAATTTAAAATATATTTAACCAACATCAACACATTTAAACTATGTCTAATAACAATAAAAACAAATAGCAAACCAAGACATGAGATTTTGCTACAGGTGTTCGACATATCGACCGTCTTCTGTTATGGACAGACGGGGCAGTTTTTGAACATTTCTAGCGGAATTCATTTACTCAGTGGGAGTGAAAGATACACTCTCATAACTGCTAAGTATTTCTAATTCTTGTCTAGATTATACGGAAGAATAAGGAACCTTTATTCTTCCGCAAATATATCCATAGGATTAGATCCATGGGCACTAAGTCAGGCGGCCTCGACGGCCAACGGCTGGGATCTTGGTTAGCTATTCAATGATTCCTGAAATTGGCTTCAAAAATTTGCTGATAACTTCAGCGTTCTGAGGCGGTGCGTCGTCTTGTGGAAAAATATGTTTTCGAGTTCCATTAAGGGCATATCATCAATAAGGGGTCCAAAGCCTACTAGTTAAAAGTGGGGAATTTTTCAAAATTCTGTATTTTGAAGGGGATTATAACTAAATATCAAGTGTGCTATATTTTTGGAAAGGTAATTTTAAATTCTTTTCAGTTAATTAAAAATATAGAGGGTGTCCCAAATAAAAAATCGATTTTTCTGTTGATAACTCTTAAATTATTAATTTTAAAAAAATTATACTTAAACCATTAAATTCTACGTAAAAAGGTGCTTTGGAAATGTTTTCATAGAAATACAAAATTTTCCATAACAAAAAAGTTACAGCGATTTGTTAAAAATGCACATTTTTGAATATCACCCCGTAACTCCGAAACGGTAACAGATATTGATGTGCGGTTTTCACCATCATGTTTTTGATGAAAATTGAGCTCCAGACACCGATACTAGTTTTCGTCTATCTCCTATAGAAAAGGGCGTTTCCCTTTAAAAGCGTCCAATTTGACCTACCCTGTGTCCCCGATTGTCTTTACAAAAGGTAAAACTTTTTTATTATTAATATTTTGAGAAAAATGCATTTTTCCTAAAAAATTTGCTTGTTCTAAAATGGTTAATCCTATTTATAGTACCAAATTTTCTGATAATTATTATTACCCTTTCTAGAATTTAACTGAATAAATTTTGTGCTTCTTTAACAATTTAAAACAGCGAAAAATATGACGTTAATTAAAATTATGTCAATAAAAATGTACCATAAAAATGAAAACGAAATTATATTACCATAGAAACGCCTTATCAATTTTAGGACATGTGCTTCATTCAGAATCTCGTAATTAGTGGAATAAATTAGTGTTTTCAATTACACTTTATTCTTCTTAGTTTACGATCATTCACAATGTTTAAGAAATACAATTAAAATGGAATATCCTAGCAACAGCTTGCGTTAGCTTATAAAACAATCAACTTTTGTTCAAGAACCACAATTTCTCTTGACGAAAAATAATCAAAAACCAAAGTGACATTTCTCGCAAATTTTGAAGTATAATTAATCAATTATTAATTGAAAATATCTAACACTAATTTTGACGTTCTGAATGCTTATATTGAAATTAGAGGAATATACTTCTATGCTAATTGAAACCACTAATTTATTGCGAGGTTCTAAATGAAGGTTTAGGCTTTTTAGGACTTAAGGACAAATTATTCAACTATATTTTCATGTTTTTTTTTTTGTAATTTTCTCTAGAACGGTATGGAAATTTGGAAAAGTATATATAAAACGGGTTTAACCATTTTATAATTATTTTACTTTCTTTCTTTTCATGACTGTCACTGCATTAGTGAGCAATGACCAACAAATCGGCTTTTTAAGGCATAAATTTTTCAGTTTGTGTTTTTAGCCTAAAAATTTCCGAAATAGGTTAAACATTTTATTATTATTAAGAATGCATTTTTCTCAAAATGTCAATAATAAAAAAGTTTTCCCTCTTGTAAGTCCATAAATCCATACTGTATATTTGCTAATGTATATTGCTACTGTATATTAGGCCAATATTAAAAATTCTTTAATTTATTTTTCTCTGCTCTAGTTACTTGCTTTCTCATAAAGGTAATCATGCTGGAAATTATATTCTGAACGCAATCTTCACTAACCTTTCTTGTTGTGATTTATTTGCTTATTCCTCTTGAAAATATGATTTTTCTTGCTTGTTCTGTTTTGCCAAATTTTGTACTTTCTATAAAAAGCGCCAAAATACACGGAATGACCTTTCAAAACTAACTGATCTTGTTAACATAGCTATATTTCTACAGACCAAATGCTACAACTCCAAAATTCATTTATAGCATTTGCTATGCTTACAGCTCTACTGTAAGGTTCCTCTTTCAAACCTGCTACTTTCTTAAACCGTCTTAATACAAATTGAGCAGTTTTATAGTTGTACTGTTACGGCAACATCATTAAATATAAGACAATAAATTATTTAGCGGCATTTTTAGAAGATGATGAAGTATGTGGCATATGAGGAAATATCCTCTAGTTTGAGAAAAAATACACATTTTCAATTACATTTCATCAAGCTATACAAAATCAATTATCAAGCACCCCCACCTCTTGAAAAAGACCTTTGGTATTATTGGACATCATGTTGGGCTTACTAAATATACTACAAGTTATCTCACTAATTTAATTTTGAATGGTATGAAGAAGAGCTACGGTTTAGAAGCCAATATTTCAAATACATCTTATATTCAATATAAAATAATCTGTAAGGTATGGTATTCCTAAAATCTAAATATAAAAAAATTAGACCTAAAAACACTTCAGAAAGTTATATTATTTCATGTGTATTTCCAGAATTCCCGTTATCTCGAATGGATCTGACTGTCCCCAAATCGTGGAGTTATTCAAAAAGTCGAGGAAAGAGATTATGGAAGTGACCCGAACCCCTGGACCTCGGGATATTTGCGAGATTGAGATCCGTTTCAAGTTAGGTCAGGAAAACTAGGTTCCCCTAAAGGTATAACTAAAACTTTAGTGTTATGAGCAAACTCGGAGCACAATCTTATTAATCCCAACGAGTTTCGGTATCTAGATGTGTTAATAAAGTTTTTTTTTTAACAAAGATGTCTTGTTTAAACTAATTTATTAAAAAAAATTGTGTGCACTATTTGCGCACATTTGAAATAAAATTTCTTAGTAACAGCTATTAAATTGGAGGATTTGAAGAACATGTTTGAAAAAGTGACATATTTACTGTTAGTGACTGTTTTAATATAAATGCTATTTTCAAGTTATTTCTGTAATCTGTACATTTTCTGTTTCCTCAATAGCCTGCCAATTTTATGGAATACCACCCAAAATATACACTTTTACGCAAATGTCTAATAATGTTAATGCTTGAATTTATTTAAGAAGAGAAAAAAATTTGAACCCAACCAACAATTTGTATTTATAGTGGTTTACAGTATTTTTTTTTAATTATACGAATATTCTCGTTGCTTACTGGTTTGAAATAAATACGACGATGTCCTTCAATGAAAATGCGAGTTGGTGAACTTTAAAAATTCTAAATCTGAGCTAGAAAATGAGCTGAATGCTTTACCTACACCGTTATTCAGAAGCTATTACAAACCTATCGATAAAAATATGCATGAAACTTTCCTTTCTAGCACACAACCAGAGGACATTGGTACAAAGTTTATTATAATGCTTTTCTCATTCAAATGTTTTTTGGTGTTGATCTTTACTACTTTTTTTTCTCGCTAGCTCGTGTGTCAAGACATAAGCAAGGTCATGTTGTATTAAGGCCATGGTGTGTCAAACATATTCTAGATAATTTAAACTTATTATCTATCTGACACAAATTCCTCCTAATCTGAAACTTCGGTGGATACATCTTTCTTCCTAACCTTGGTGGATTTGTAGAAGGTTGTTTGTATGCTTAGATAATTTTCTATGTTGTTATCGCCCGATGCATCATTTTTGTCTGGATCCACGTATTATATTTTAGCAATTGTTATAAGATAATTTAAATTTGATTAAATTTATATATTACTTTTTAGATATGCTGGGAAAAGACAAATGTTTATAGAAAAAATATTGAATGGTTTTTGAAGTGAAACTTCTTTACGCGCGCTGGGAGTAAAAATTCAAAAAATCATTTGTTTCCAATAATTATTAGGAACAATACCTATTTTTGTCCTTTATTCCCTATATGATATAACAATGTGCAATGCTCCACAGACCCATAATTGGAAACGTTTCGAACTGATGATGCCTCTAAAAGGACGAAATCAGCAGGATTTCTTTTAATTATAGGTCGATTAGAACCAAACTCGGCATGTGGTTAGAGGTACCCGAATGGCGAGGGGTGTCTCACTATTGGAATTACCTGTACATTTTCTTGTAGTCGCTGGTAGTCATTGGCAGTCTTATGGCAGTCGCCTATAATAATTACATGGCAGTCATAGGCAATCTTCTTTGCAGTCATTGGCAGTCGCTTGGCAGTGAAACGATATGTTGGCAGTACATGTACATTTTTTTACCCAAGTGAGACACCCCTCGCTGAATAGATACACAATTATTTTTCATCAAAAATCTTTTTAGTTTTCCAATGTACGTACTCGTATAAGCAGGTACGAAGCAAATGCAAAAAGCTAATATGAGTATTACCTAAGAATCTAGTTTGGGTATGTGAATGAAACATATTTGCCGTTTTGACATCAAATTTCGCTCAATCTATATACAGTTATATTTCAAAATGTTTTTTTTCCATCAAGTATTAATTCCTAATTTAAAATCGACGTTTTAAATGGAATAGTTTTTTTTTTCTTAGGTATCGACCACCAGGATCATTAACAAGTACAACTCGTATTGATAAAAATGTAATTTCAGGAGATCCCTCAAGGGATCACAATTACAAGGACATAAACATTTCAAATTGTGTGACAAAAAGATCAAAACCAAACACAAAGTAGAGAAAATATAAATAAAAAAATAAACAACAAGAAAAATAGGTATTTTACCACATGAACATCACAGTATCACAGATGGATTGTAGTATCAGTGATGAGTATCACAGTTGGTGGTATATATTAATATCTTTCATAAAGTTCAAAATATTTTCAATTTTTTCGTCTTCGATTAAATTTTCACAAATTTCACCACGTAAATGGAATATATTTCTTTCTACCGTATATTGAGGACATTCACATATAACTTGAGTTACTGTAAACTCATAAAAACTAATTTATATATTTTTTTATAAAACAAAAGGTCTGTTATGAGACAATAATATATAAATATAAATAAAAACAGCTTCATAAAAGTGAACATAAACTTTTATGAAGAAAATCTAAACATCGGAAATTATTGACAACGTCGTAGATTTTGTAACATATGGAGCTTCCATTAAAGACCAACCGTTTTGCTACCACTTATAACTTTGCCCAATATATCTGTTATGTTAATTCGTTTCGGAGCCTGGTCTAAAATTTCGCAACTCTATATCAAAAGTTTTCATAAAGTTTCGAGAAAACTTATATGCACCAAAATAGGTTCCTATATTTCGGGTGGAAAAATAAGAACCCATTATAATATCCTTATTTTAAAAAGGATTGATAGAATTAATTCTTTCTAAGGTTACAAAATTTAAAAAAGAAACAATGATTACAACTGATGAGATTTGATATACAGTGTGTCATCGGATCGTCTTTGCAAGAGGAAAGACTTTTTTCAAACTCTCAAAAGTAATAAGTAATAACTTTTTGCGACGTGATTGACAATGTAAAATAGTTATTTGTGTAACTAATGCAAAAAGGCATATTTGTTGCAAGACGCATGAGTTTGCAGCTCGAGACGGGATCAAGAGTTGCAATCATGCTGAGTGCAACAAATACGCTTTTTGCAAATGTTACACACAACATTTTTTCTACGATCGAATTTAAATTCTTATTTAAATAATAATAATAATAGCTCCCGTATATAGCGTTTAACGGCTTGGAAGTAGCAAGGTACAGCTTGCCATACTAGAGCCGTTCAGTATACAACGAAGGTAATGTGGCTAGCATTACGCTTCAACCGCCTATTATTACCTCAGGATTGTGAATCCCAAGTACTTATTTAAGGCTGAGTTGACCTAGGTACCCAAACTATTTTTATTTTATTAAAAATAGTCGGCTGATGAAATGCCGGCTGTGGGATTTGACCCCACAACCTTTGAATTGGTATACAAGAGCTGTACCTCTACGCCACCGAGCAACATCTTATTTAAATGTTTATTAAAAAGTTTTTACAGTAATCACAGAATAATATGGCACTATAAACAAATATTATTTTTATTTTTTCGAAACTTTCCGTTTTTTCGAACTCCTTTCGAACGAAAATGCGAAATCGGAATGATGTTACCATTTAGATTAGATTCCTAGAGGTGGCTCACGGCCTGATCCACTGCGACCTTCTGAGATATATTTTGGTCCTCTTCTGATCTTTAGATTGCATTCCCCAGTCTTATCTCTTTCACAAAATTTAGCGACTTGAAGACTGAACCCTCCATATACCACCCTGGCAATTTCATATCATTGCATTGCTTATTACTGAGAATCTCACATTTACCAGGCTGTCGCACCGACATAAAATGTGTTCTGTCGTTTCTTCTTCAGATTGGCAGAACTTACCTACACATAGCTTCGTCTGTCAGTCACATCAGCTTGAGATGCCTATTCAGCTTACAATGTTAGTAGGCCCACTACAGCTTTGACTGTCTTCCTGTCATTGCTTATCATGCCTACAGTGAATTTTGGCGAATGTTCTACAATGAACTTTTTCGCCTGTCTCTGCCCTGGTGAGATTCTCCACCATTCTAGAGATTTGTTGGACGCCCATCGTTTTGTAGCAGAAGAATTCTGGGCCTATGATTGGCATTGATGATCCTTGCTTGGTCCTTTCATCTGCCTGTTCGTTACCCTTCTGACCCTCGATGCCCTGGTGCCCAGGCCAACGTAACAACGCCACGTTCGCCTAAAATATTTAGAGCACACTAAGTACACAAGTATTTAGTCTCACACTAGTCTAGAATTGACTTCCGCAGAGCCGAGTGCCTTTAGCTCTGCTTGGCTGTCTGTGAAGATGGCCCCAGAACGATTTATTATTTATTCTTTGTTGCATTATTGTTTCTTCTACGCAATCGTGGATTGCCGTTATTTCTGCCTGGAAAATTGTGACAGGCTTAGGTGAAAGGATCTCCCTTGTTTCGGCCCTACTATCCCAGCTCCTACGCCTTTTAACGTTTGTATACCAGGTATGATATTACCACAGAATCGTCTTTTGATTTTTAGAACTTGGACTAAAATTCAACTATACTTTCATGTTTTTTTTTAATTTCTCCAAATCGGTATGAAAATTGGAAAAAGTATTAACGAGATTAACCATTTTAGAACAAGCAATTTTTTTATGAATAATGCATTTTACTGAAAATGTCATGTAATAAAAAAGTTTTTCCTCTTGTAAAGAAAATTCGGGTGCATACTGTAGATATCTTAATGAAATTTGATAAACTACAAAATTAACCAAGTAATTTTTAACTGAACAATATTACTTCTATAAAATAAATAGGAGCCTCTGTATCCTTATGGAGACGTCGTTAATAAAGATGCAAATAGTGATCAATAAATTGCAACATTATAAATGGACCAGGTTCTAAGAATTCCTTTTCTTACTTAAAATTTCACCGCACGCCACTGCTAGAAACACCTCTACCGCAGTACCTGTACCTCCAGATCTACTGGACTGACAACTATCCTTTATTCATAAATCACCTTTTCGTGTATTAATTAAGTTTAATTATATCAGACTTTATCTTTCAATCTGCGTTAGATCGGCTACGTAATAGTGTAATGTGCTTTTGGTGTTGCGGTTTTGCCGAGACCTACGGTCAGGAAGTGACAAAATGAATTAAATAAGCTCGATCAAGCAGAAGCCCTATTATTCGAACCATTAGGGAACCTTATTAAATTTCGGTTTGAATTGAACAGCTGATTGTTTTTTTTTTGTTTTTTCTTGTTTAAACCTGTTTATTCTTATTTATTGGCGGATTTTAAGTGTTTATTATTGGTTTTACTATCACCATCACTTTAACTACCTCCACCACTGACGCCGAATCATATTTGTTCTGAATAATAACAAGTTGAGACAACTACATTTTACGAACCTCATTGATTTTATGTAATTTCCATCACACCCTAAATTTTTTACCGAATTTCTAATTATCTTCAAGATAATTATTTTTCTAAAGATAACTATTTAAACGATAGTGTCAGTGACATTTATTCTCTGTCACCATCGTTGAATTTAATTCACAGGTAAAAGGTATTTCCTGTTTTTTTCACGTCGTCTGTGAAAATCATTCCGGACTCGTTGGACAGACTATGTATCCAGAATCGGCTGGCCAATATGTATGTAGAATGTAGAATGTTTAGGAGGGAAATCAATCACCGCGACCTTACAGATATATTGTGTGTTTCCCTTTCTTGAGTTATAACGAGTTATAACTCATCATCCTGTAATGAAGTTCATAAAAATTTCTGCACTTATTCCTGGGAGACTCTGTATATTTTGTTATTTACTATAAAAGGGACTTCATGTTCTTTTAATAATGACTGTCAGTGTATTTTATTGTTAATTATTAAAACATTATTGCAATGAACTTCATTAGTGTTCCGATTGTTAAATTAAATAAGTTAAATATTTAATTGCCATAAGAGTAAGAGAGATTTGATCGGTTTTGGTCGCTATAGTTTTAATGTGAGAAAACGAACTATTCGCGTCGATCGCCCTACTCTGCTAGGGCAGGCTGAGTGGAGGGGAGCGCCAGTCGACTACCTTGGCTGCAGCAGTTCAAAACGACAGTTTGTGGTCGCACGCGAAGCAGTGAAGAGTGAGTTCGAGCCCGGAGTGCCCCGCCGAGTAACCAGGTGCCAGCCGCCGATCGCCGCCGTACTGTGCAAGGTAAGCACCAACCGCCGAAGTGATCGAGGGTAGGTCGTATTCTTCTTATTGTTATTAGCGTTTACTCTACTACCTGGGCGCGTTATAGGGATAAGGGAGTTAGTCGCCGGGATTGTTAGGATATTAAAAGCGCGGGAGAGCAACAATTGCCGACCAGGCGAAAGAGGGAATACACCGTGCTAGGGCAGGTCGCCAGGAATCGTGGCCCTTAGATGTTCTGTCTGACATCTGCTCAAGTACGACGTATCCTTCGGTTGCGGAGACGAGAGTCCTTAGTTCCTTTATTGACATTAAAAACGCGGGAGAACAACCATTGCCGACTGGGCAAAAGATGGAATACGCTGTGCTAGGGCAGGTCGTCAGGAATCGTGGCCCTTAGAGGTTCTGTCTGACATCTGCTCAGGTACGACCTATCCTTCGGTTGCGGAGACCAGAGTCCTTAGTTTCTTTATTGACATTAAAATTACCAGGGTTGCCGACCAGGCAAAAGAGGGACTACGCGGCGCTAGGGCAGGTCGCCAGGAATCGTGGCCCTTAGAGGTGCTGTCTGACATCTGCTCCGGTAAAACGTACCTCTCGGGAAAAGCTAGTTAAGGGTTAATGATTAATTGTTTTATTAAGGGACAACCAGGGTAGTTCAGTAAACGCACGGGTCGCGAATATTTATGGTGCTTGAACAGGATCTCGCCCAACTCCCGAGGCTGGTTCTGTCGCACCCGCTTTGCTTTAGGTATGTCATCCGGACGGCACCCTGCAACAGTGACGCTGGACGGGACCTCGCCGAAATCCCGAGGCTGTACTGACCGGGCGGTGTGTGTGCGTGCTGCGCTAATGCGAACGGTGTACAACTCGCCGAGGCGTTGCTAACTTCGACGCGGATCCGGGACTCGCGTCCGTGTCCAACGGCGCGTCGCTAACTTCGCCGTCGATCCAGGACTCGTGTCTGTGTGCCACGGGACGCTGTTAATTTCGAGATCGATCCGGGACTCGCATCCGTATCCAACTGGACGCTTTTAACTCCGACGCCGATCCGGGGTCTGTGTTTCGCTGTAAAAGGACGCCGATCCGATAAATACGTTGCTGTGACCATCGGGACGCCTGTAACGACGTCGCCGCCGTTTAGAGAGTCACGTCGCTGTAGAGTGTGTTGCTCCGGTACCTAAGTGTAGTGTCCAATGGGACAGTGATAAGGTGTTCCGGTGTTTCCCCATTTTCCCCACAGAATCTGCATTCGCCGTTGTTTCTCAGCTTCAACGTACTGAGGTGTTCGGTGAGGAGACAGTGTCCTGTTAGACACCGCGTGACAATCTGAAGAGTGACAATCCAAGTCCCTGACTTAAACATTCTCCCAGTACTGTTTCCGTCAATGGACATTCTAATCATTGTCGCATTGGCATAACTACCGACGACAATGTGCAGTGGTTTTAGGTTTAGAATGACCTCCATTGTTGCTGTTGGACATATTTTCATGGCACCTGTGATGCAGATACATGCCAGTCTCTGTACTTTGCACAGGTTTTGCCTTGCTGTACGTTGCTCTAGTTTTGTATACCAAATGGCCATATATGTATAGATCGTACGAAATAAATTTCTTACGGTAGTAATTGTTAATTTTGAAGTTTAACTTGATATAATGTCATTTTAACGAACGTCAACGGTTTCTGTAGACGTATCTGTTTTATAAAAATTAAAGTGTTCTCCAATCACCTCCTCACAGCATTTAAATGACATAAAGGTGATCACATAAAAGTATCACTTGCTAAATATTATTTTTCACATCATAAATAGGTACAACAAAAAGTGTTAGAAAATATGCTTTAAAAAAACTAGATACTTATATTCAAACATGACTTATATTCGAGCAGATCAGCTGACAAAAATGGTAAAAAGAAAACATGTTTCTTCTGACCAGATCTACCACCCCTTAAAATACTTGCACTTATTTCCGGGACATCCGGTATATTTTCAATTTGTCTAAAATCGTTACTATATCTTGTTCCGTTTAGTCAATTTGACAAATGCGAGAGAGTAAGAAAATATTTCCAATTTACCATCTGCGTCTAACCGCGAAACCAGACATAACTCAATTTCGCCAAACAGAAATTTCGACGATGTAACTAGAAACTTCCATTTATGATTCATGTCGTTTAGTTGTCAACACAACAAGCACTGAACTCTCAGATATATCGGGCTAATGGACATACATAATAATAATAGTTCTATATATTTTAAAATAAATATTTTTACCTGTAATGCGTACAACAATTAAAAAATTCTCTCATGGGAAAGGTAACCATAAAAACCAACGGTATAAAATTGTACTAAATAGTAAAAAATAATCGAATAAGATAGTAAGCAAAAATCAGAGTGGTATTAGAATATCCTAAGATAAGGATAATGTAATCCTAAAACGAGATTTCCTTTTTTTTAAATGCTGCAAATTATTTATTCAATAATCAATGAAACTATTAAATATTATAGTATTTTAGTGTTTGATCCATCAAAAGCGTGAGTTCTAAAGATGACATTTTTAAAAAGAACATGAACAGAGAGGGAAAGTCACAAGCCTAGCCAAAATAATTCTCAAAGTATACAGGGTGGCGCACCTCATTCGCCTCGGTTGATTATACGAAAACGGAAAGACGGAGAAACAACATATTTTCTATGTAGGCAATGCAATGTGGGAAGGCAATGTGCATAATTTGAAATTATTTTGAAGTGTACAGGGTTTGTCAGAACTAAGATCCACACGAAAGTTACATTTTGTCTTCTGAAAAAACCGGTATTTATTTCACATTTGTATCCGTGGACACAAAATAACGCATTTATTATAAGGGTGAAATATGTTTACAAGCTTTGGTTTTTGATATATTTGAAGATATTTAAATATGCAGGCTATAATAAAAAAATATCAACACCCTGTACATTTCTTTTCAGAATTAATTCTAGACTTTTAAGCTAGAGAAATAAACTTTAGTGAAAAACTTGATTGCTTCGTTAAATGTATACAGGTTTATCAAAAATTGCTGGTCAATTTTAAATATTTATTTTACATAAAAACTTCTTTATTTCAAATGCAACACCCTGTATATTTTTAAATAAATCTAAGCAGATTCAAATGCTCCTATAAGGTTTCCTATACCTATCTGGCTCAGATTTTGAGTAAAGAGCAATTTTTCAATAAAATGGCAACCAAGGGAGCGTCATTGCAAGTTTCTAGTGACTAGTAACTAGTAACTATATTCAAAATCGAAATGAGTTTATGGACTTTATATAAATTTATAGCAGTTATACTACAATAGTTTAATAAATAATATTTATTAAATATATGTATTTATTATTCTATCAAGATTCAAAGGAACGTGTAGACATATTTTTTATAAAAGAGCCTTTTTTATAAACCACACTACCAGCTCTGCGAATTAGTTTTTCAAACGAACGCTTATCAGGTAGATTCCTATTTGGATATCTTTGAGCATAAGCTCTTGAGGCCAAGAATCAATTTTCCTCACAAAATAAAATCACTAGTAACATAGTATCCATTCGTTCCGGCAGAAGATACTGCCTTATTTTTCTTGATAAAATCATGAATACTTACTTATTAAATTATTGTGGATACATTTAATTAAACAATATATCGACAATATAATTGTTGATAGCAGCCCTAAAAATATGTGCACTTATTTAAAATTCATCCTGTATATTGCGTAGGTAAATCGAAAGTTAATTTAATGTATTGTTCATGTTCCACTGGAGATTACACTTAAGAATAGTGGTCTCTATCATTCTTGTAATTTCCTGGTCGGTGAAAAGGCGTCTGTGACATCGAATTTGAATTATTCTCTTAGAGGATTACAAGAGGATTAACTTTAAATTGTGGAAATTAAGCTTAATTTATTAATTTCCTGCTCACTCTCTTACCGATTTGTAATTAAGACTTAATTGTGGTGACAAATAAATCACATTTCCGTTCTTTAATTCACATCATTTTCCGGATATTAAATTCATTTACACTGTAAAACGTAGAGCAGTGTTTTTTTTGGTAAATTTTAAGAATTAATTAATTTATATTATTTTAAATTTTAAATATTTTTTGATAAATGGTGATGCAAATAACAACAAAAATTTGACTTTTTTAAATCCGTTCACAGAAAAAACAATAAGGTATTTTCAACAATAGCAACCCATTCATATAAACATAGTACAGTTAACAGAAATATTACAATTATTTTAGTTTAAATATAGACATATAACTTAAAAACTGACAACGTTAAAACTGACAATATATAACGTTAAAACTGACAATATTTTATTATTCGATTTAGAACAAAACATGTTCAGCAAGTAAAAACATTAATTTAAGGTAAATTGATCCCTCTAATTAAATGTAATCTAACTAAATAGTTAATATTACATATTTTACAGGGACATTTTAATATTATTGTTGCAATTAGAGATGTTTTTTTTTCTATCAAAGCGTTGCTTACATTACAAGGATTAGACATACATATAGTTTAGCACATTTTACCTTACAACGAATCAGTTATTTAACTGTCATGTAAAATATAACGCAGGTTTACACCGAACGCAGTAAATGTTGTTCTATGTTATGTTATTTCAGTCTAATAACTCTCTAGTAAACATGTTTAATTTATGTCAATGATGACATGTATTGATTATCTCGATTCCAAATATCTCAATAAATATTCCTTGTAAAAATGCCCCAAAAATGATTGCAAAATCTTCAACCCTCTAAGCGGGGGCATCATCCCCCAATTTTTTTTTAAATGGGAAGGGGGGCCAAGTGGTACCGCAATGAAAAGGGCTTTCTATTCTCTATACTTTCCCGCTTCGTTTGGTTTGGTTTCGATCGTCGTCGAATCGGTCGAGTCATTGAGGAAATATGAAGGATTGTAATTTGAAAAGTTTATTTAAAGATTTATCAGAGTAAATGATAAGGATAAATTCCTTCGACCAATTTGCTGCTTTTTCTTATTATTTCTAGATGTTTACGCATTTTTTCACTTACCACAAGGTTAAACGATCAGGTGCGGTAGTTGCTAGATAGCTGTTCTGTGACTTGTGCGTTGAAGTTTTTCTCAATATCGTTAAACTTTTTGACAAATATTGTGTACTCTCTTTGTTTCTTACCAGGTGCACACAAAACCCTCAGAAATTGAACTTGTGGGCTGGTATTTTTGGAAATTCTATTGTGGGTCCTTTTTTCTTCCTGGAAATCTAACAGGTGATATGTACTTGGATTTACTAGAAAATACCATCGATCCAGCCCTAACTGACATCATAGAGAACAATCCTGGATATGTTGAAACGGAACTAATATTTCAACAAAACGGTGCACCTCCACGTTACTCTCAAAATGTGCGTAATTATTTAAACAATAACTTTTCCGGTTGGTGGATAGGACGAAGGGGTGCAATTATTGAGTGGCCTCACCGGCGGTCACCCGACTTGACTCTTTTAAACTTTTTTCTATGGGGACACATAAAAAGTAAAGTGTATAGCACACCACTCGCCTTATTAGAAGACATGCGAAGACGAATTATTGATGTTTGTCGCGAAGTGACCCCGCGAATGTTCGAGAACGGTTTGAAAATAATTTATATTACTGTATGGAGATTGACGGGCAACATTTTCAGCATTTGCTTCATTAATAAGGTAAGGTTTTTTTAATTAATTCAATTTATGCGTTTTTTGCAAAAAGTACTTTTCAAATTTCAATCTTTCATATTTTCAAAATGACTCGACCGATTTCTAAAAACGAAGCGGAGAAATATAGAGAATAAAAAGCCCTTTTCACTGCGGTGCAACTTGACCCCCCTTCACATTTGAAAGTTGGAGGATGACACCCCCGCTTAGAGGGTTGAAGATTTTGCAATCAATTTTGGGGCAAAAGTTCTCCCCCCTCACAAAAAAAATTGACGGGTTTTTGGATTTTTTGAAAAAAAATACCCTGGCCCTTATGCCTTGCGGAACGTTTTCGATGGGCCACCCTTTATAGATAGCACCCCCTGTAAGTAGGAATCCTATGAAAATCAAATTTCCTATGTCAAAAATTTCCCAGACCCCAAATTTCATCTATATATCGAGGATAGTTGAGACATTTATTTGGAAAAATGCGAAATAAAAATGAAACTTCTACACCCTGTATCTCCGAAACAAAGCATTTTTTAGGGAATACATATAATTTATACGAACTTTTTTACTTATTGGCAAAGGTTCTTAAATACAATTCAGACTACCATGTATATTACATTCATTTTAGTTCAATATTGTTTAAAAGCGTAATCTTAGTCAATATTACATTGTCAGTTTCAATACAATGCTGCTACAATAAATCAGCCGAACTCCAAAAGCAAACATTTTCTTAATCATGCTAAAACAAAAGAAGAAAAAAACAGTTCCCTAATATATTGGGAAAGTTTCCTTGCTCCCACGTCTTTACTCAAAATAATCCAAGGTTCTTGAAGTTAGAATCGAAAGGTTTCCTCTTGAACGGCTGCTCATTACATTAAAGGGCGTTAATAATAATAATTATGGAAATCATTATTTTAAGTGTTAGGAAGGGAGATACTGGAGCAAACCGAGCAGCCGAATAGAGCCATTGGAGGTTTATCGCCTCCAGGATTTAATTGCGGAAGTTTTCGAGCAAATATATACACATCCTACTTTCCCGGAATCTTTGTGTGAGATTGTCGGAGGAAAGATAAACTTTGAACGATTTTAGTCGTTTTTATTTTTTGTCATCAGCTGAAATATTTAGATTGCAGCTTCTGACATAAAATGGAAACAATTTAATTTGAGATATTTTATAACCTATTGTATTCCTCTTCTGATATCTAGGCTACATTCTCCACTTCTCTTTGTCGACTACCAATCATTGACTAAATCCACGGCCACACAGAAATCGTTTTTTTTGCGTTTTTAGCGTGAAGCGTCTTGCGGGACTAAAACAAAATAACATTATTATATAGGAGTGGCCCGACCAAAAACGTGTAGCGTTCGGATGTCTCGCAAAAAGAGCAAATGAAAACAAATCAGTTTGTTTTCTATAGCGTCTTTAGCGATTTCTAAGCTGAGACCCCGTCATAGGCGGACGTAATATTTAATAATACAATAAAAATAAATTAATTAGTATGTGTGCATTTTTTTTCCTTTTAGGTTACCTATTATGTAAATATATTTTTATAATGGAAAATAAAATTCTTGAAGTTTTTAGGTGTATAATAAAATTATATACCTAATAAATTTCAATTGGAGCCAATACAGAAAATCTTATTTTGAATATGGAAATTAGGGCATGTGAAGATTACAGGTACCTGGGTTCGATATTTACAGGAGATGGAACGGACGATAGAGAAATAAACAACAGAGTAATACAGGCACGAAAAGTTATCAGATGCATAAATGGCATTCTATGGAGCACTGAAATTACAAAGAACAGGAAATATAATATATACGAGACACTAGGTGAAAGCATATTACTCTATGGATGTGGAACATGGCGACTCACTGAAAGAATAAAAGGAAATTAGAAACAACAGAAATGGACGCGATTAGAAGAGCAATGAGAATTTCACGGAGGGATAAGATCAAAAATGAAGAGATTAGACGACAGATGGGAATAGAGGGAACAATAGTAAATGATATAGAACAAAAACAATTAATATGGTACGGCGACGTTCAGAGAATGCACAATGAAAGAATTCCAAAACAAGTAATTCATTGGATACCATCTGGTAAACGAAAGAGAGGATGTCCAAAGAAAACATGGATGGAAGGAATGAGAAGGTCGATGGGCGAGAAAAATCTGACCGAAGATCAATGGGAAAATCGCACAGGGTGGAAGTTAGGCATCGGACAAGGTCGTAGGACGTTCTGACCCGAATTTGTATATATATATATATATATATATATATATATATATATATATATATATATATATATATATATATATATATATATATATATATATATATATATATATATATATATATATATATATATATATATATATATATAAAATTATATAAGAGTTTCTTGGCCTTGAACTGCTAATATAGAAATTAATTCCACACTGTGTCATAATGTGGATCAACCTGCTCTCACTACCGGTTTCGGAGCCCTACTCCATATCCATCATCAGGTGAGCTTGGGTCAATTCCACAAAATGACGAACACAGCACAGAGTATGTAAATACAACTTAAGTAAAGTAGCGGTAATATATTAATATGCTGCCTATGAAGATGGCAAATGCCTTACTATTTCCTCTACACAATAAGGGATTAATATTATTTCCACCTGAAAAATTGTGACACCCTTAGATAAGTTTACGAGAATAGCTATCCCTTGTTCCAATCCCACTGTTCCAGTTTTCTATGCCTTCCGACTTTCTAATGCATCTGTATACCTGGTTAACAAATAACACTAAGACTGTATTACGTTTCTTACCTTTATTATGGTTTTCTGTTCCGTTTATCTGTTTTGCATGTTTTTAAATTGCCACCAATTTAACCAACACAAAAGACTGCTTTTTGAAAAAAATGTTGCGAAAAATGAAACTGTTTGAGCTGTTTACAGTTTATTTAGTACACTTTTCAAAAACAAGCATGAAATGAACATTCTATTATAAGAATTGTATATTTTAAAAATCGTTAATATTTGGGAGTTTTACTATTTTATCAAACTGTTCCGTATTCTACCGATACTTTTCAGAGTTTACCTACCTAGTTAAGCTGCTTTTACAATAGAATCCAGCCTAAGTATTTTCAGTAAAACTACGTTATGTAAGCAATATAGAACTTTAGTTCTCCACAGTATATCAAAACACTTTTCCTCTTAAAACTGCCGCGTTGCGCGAACCATTGTTCCATCACCAGCCCATGGTTAAATCAAAACGATTATTTTTAAATTGGGCATTTGTATAGGCACTCGGTTGGTATCTACCAAGAGTGGAAAATCAACAAAGCGAAAGAACGAGCGTAACAACCAATTAAAAAGAATAGACCAACAGGAAAGAGAACTAAAAGAAATTAGATAAGAATATATCTGTTCAAAACATCCATATGCATTAATTAGCCGCATTAATTGAGGCATATGTTCTTTAAATCTGATTAGCACTGATCTTGTAGTTGCAAGATCTACCTATGATTATGATCCTCACTTGAAATTTTATAAATACCGACCATTGCAAGAGATATATGTTTTATCTAATTTAAAATTAATACAATTAATACCTAGTAATCCATAAATATTTTTCTGCCTTTCTCAGTTACAGGAATAAGTAGGCACTATTATTAATTTGACATTGTCAGTAGAAAAAGTGAACCATTTATTACTTTCTTCGTGTAAGTATATTAAACACACTTTCTTAATTTTCAAAATCATTAATGAACTTGGCACCGACGCTTATAACTCCACGATGTTAAATGTAGCGGAAAAGAAAAATAGCATGTATCTCCAACATAACTGTTTCATTTCTCTTGTTTTCTTTTATTATTTGTAAAAGAAACAATAAAGGAATACTATAAAAACATAATATGTTATATGTTTTCTTCAGCAAAAACTCTATAAGCCGAATAAATGACATGTTCGTGTGAAATTCCTGCAAAAATTAAAAATAAAATTGAGGCAATAAGAAACTTAAACTGGAGTAATATAAACACATACCGTATGATGAAAAAAAAAACCGGTGTCAACAATGGCTATGAAATAAAGATCGCTGTCACATTAAATGTGAAATTATATGGGTAATATCATCCATCGTCATTTCCAAGCCAAATGGATGCCGTTTTTTTCGATCGTACGGTATTTTGTAAATTTACCGGGTGCGTCCCGAAAATAGCTCATTTCTATAATTTTTTTGTTTTTTCAGATAAATAAACGGGATTTGGCATGTTAGTAATATGACATAAATTAGGATTTATTGACGTATTCAATTGTTTTTGATCAGTTCCTGTTTCACCGGAAATGACTACAACTTTTGATTATTAAATGGTACCCTCGGTATATTTCTAATTTATTTGATAGAAAATGACACTCAGAGTAGAATAACATATCGTATGTCAACTTTTTTAGTATTATGACTAGCAGTGGTGTTTTTAGTATTTAGCATTGGTGTATGTATTTAGTAGTATGACTAGCATTGGTGTTCGTTGATTTCCAGAAAGCATTTGACACAGTAGAATTAACATCAATAATAGCAGCATTGGAGCAGGGAAGAGTAGATTATAGGTATACAAGGCTTATAGAATACATATATAGTAATGCCAACACAACTGTAAAACTTCACGAAACAACAGATAAAATTGGGGTAGGCGAAGGAGTTCGACAAGGGGATACTATTTCGCCTAAACTTTTTACAGCTGTCCTTGAATACGCAATGAAATTTCTTGGGAGAATAGGGGCATAAATATCGATGGTGAAAGGTTGACACATCTCAGATTCGCAGATGACATCGTCCTTGTCTCAGATAATATCGGAGATTCAAAGCAGATGCTCGAAGAATTAGTGCAGGCCTCATTAAAAGTCGGTCTCCGGATAAATACGAGTAAAACGCAAATAATGACAAACTTAGTGCTGACACAGAACATCAGAATAGGTGACGCCGACATAAAAGTCAAAACACATATATACAAATATCTCGGGCACGAAATACAAATTGGAAAGAACAACCAAACACACGAGATACAGCGCAGAATAGGTTTGGGTTGGGCTGCTTTTGGCAAACTGCGGGAGACCTTTAAAAGTGATATACCCATATGCTTGAAGAGGAAAGTTTATGAACAATATAATTAATTGCCGGTAATTACATATGGAGCGGAAACTCTAACATTAACGAAAAAGTCAGCAGAGAATTTAAGAGTAGCCCAGAAAGCCATGGAGAGAGCCATGCTTGGAATAACTAAAAGAGACAAAATTCCTAATAACACTATCAGACAAAAAAACCAAAATTAAAGACATAGTGGAACACGTAACTCGAATGAAATGGAGATGGGCAGGTAATGTGGCGAGAACATCTAAAGACAGGTGGACTAGAAGATTGTTAGAATGGCGACCTCGAGCAGATAAACGTAGCAGAGGCAGACAACCGACACGCTGGACCGATGATGTAAAGAGGATTGCTGGAAATTGGATGATGACGGCCCAAAATCGAGAGACATGGAGAAATATGGAGGAGGCCTACGTTCAGCAGTGGACAACGATGGCTACATGATGATGATGATGTCAACTTTTAAAGTGTCTAGATTAAAAAACACTATTTTTTAATCTAGAAGCCTTGGAAAAACAGATTTGATTGTCTATGTTTTTCGGGTCTTGTCCTGACCGGTTAAAAGATGCAAAAATCATATTTTTACTAATATCTCATTTTTTTAATTGGAACAAGTGTGGCTCATTAGCATATTTGGAAAAATATTTTTTTAGGAACAATTTGGTACCACACTCTTGGTATGTCGAGTCAAATTGTCGTTACGAACCGCATGTTACAATTTAAAATAAACCATATGCGAAAACGTCAAAAGTTGACATTTGATATGTCATTCTATTCAGAGTGCCATTTTCTATCGAATAAAGTAGAAATATACCGAGGGTGCTATTTAAAAATGAGAAGTTGTAGTCACTTCCGGTGAAACGGAGTGACCAAAAATAACTGAATACAATTAATTAATCCTAATTTATGTTATATACTTACATACCAAAACTTGTTTTTATATCTAAAAAAATAAAAAAGTTATAGGGGTGGGCCAAGTGAGACGCCACCCGATATATTAAAAAAATATATTATACTAGATGAAGCCTGGCGCATCCGTCACGAGATCAGGAAAAAAATACTTTTTTTTTAATTAAATGAAAAACAAAAAATCCGGCGACGACAGTTTTTAGAAGAGCCAATTAGTTATCCTTTAGTAAAAAAAGCAACTCTCTAGAGCAAGTCGTTACTTCAGTAGAGACGACACAGATAAACATTAGCATTTTATACATATAATATGTAGATTTTTATTATAACTATTACAGTTGAGGGTTGGAACCTTTGGTGTTACACAGCAAAATAAAACACTAAATCACCACAATACACCAACAAGTAAATGTGTTTTAGCAAACACTTTTACTTTTACACTGGACGCGCGTTTCGCTAACCATGTTAGCATCATCAGCAGATGATTATAAACTTATGATTGATTATGCTGCTGATGATGCTAACATGGTTAGCGAAACGCGCGTCCAGTGTAAAAGTAAAAGTGTTTTGGTGTATTGTGGTGATTTAGTGTTTTATTTTGTTTATTATAATTGTTATCACAAATTGTCGGTAAATTCGATTTAGAGTCAACGCATTGGTGTTTATTTTATTTTTATTTTTTAGATTCACTTTCAGTGGCGAAATACCATAGTTTTTTTTTCACAAAATTAATCTTCTCTTTAAATTGAACGCGGTATCTATCATAACAAAATGTACCAATAAGCTTTTGAATAAAAATTGAACAGATCCCACGTGCTAAGACATGAAAAATACCTTTCGTACGTAGGATGTCTAATTCAAATTCTTATTGTTCTATATTTAGCATTTATATATTAAAAATATTTCAACAATGCACCTACAGGATCTGCCGCAAGAAAATATCAAAGAGTAACAACGGTCCGCCTCATTTATTCTTGAAGTATTTTTTATTGACAGTTAATTTAAAATACCAACGCGGAACACGTATTGCAAACATTGTAATACCAGCACTCCCAAAGATTTTTTTCCGTTAATATTCAGTATTGTTTTGCAAACGAGAACGAATAATCAATAATATGAACTACATATTGTACATACGTATTTTTTTCAGGTGATTAAATTGAATCATAGTTGATTTTAATTATCATTTAAGTATACTTATAACGATTATGGTTTTTATTGCAGAAGAAAAAAAAAATATCAGATGCAAAAAAAACGCAACGCAGAAATTTTTGGTCATATTTAAAGTGTAATATTTTTGTTATTTTTAGCTCTATTTTCATGAATTTTTAGCAAGCTGTATATAATTACGTCAACGTTTAAGTCGTAAACTCAGTTTTTATAAATTTTAGTTTTTGACATATTATACAGGGTTAATCGAGGGGTTGTTTTTTACCCTAACTTTAAAACACCCTGTGCAATAATTTCATGTGTAAATTTTTCTAAAACATAATTTTACGGTGAGCAATATATTTATTTTTATTAGACTGTGTTAAAAAGCGTGTTTTTTAGCTTCGTTTTCTTTCATAATATTTTTTGCGTCTAATGTAGTAGTTTAGGCTTTCGCGGCCATCGTTTGAAGAATTTTGGTTTTTCGGGTTATTAGGCCGTCGTCGGTTAGAATTGCTTCCTAACGTTTCGCTAGCACGAGTGGCTAGCATCTTCAGAGGTATGTTTGCTCCTTGTTCTTGTGTTCTGTAAGTCTCGTTCCTACTGAGCGTTTGGTAGTTTCAATATATACGCTACAGCAGGAACAAGGTATACGGTAGATCCCTGCAGAGGATAATGGATCTCTTTTGTCTTTGGCTGGTCTTAGGCAGTCCCTTATTTTCCGGGTAGGTTTGTATATGGTTTTGATGTTATGCTTCTTGAGAACTTTACCAATCCTATCGGTGACCTGGGAAACATATGGAAGGAAGGCCTTATTAATGATGTTTTCCTGTTCATTGACGGCAGGTCTCCTCTGCCTAGGTGCCAGCGCCGCCTTTATTTCTCTATCATTATAGCCACTGGCAAGATAGGCTTTATTTAAATGACTTAGTTCCTCTTGGATGTGTTCATTAGCACAGATACGTCTTGCCCTATTTGCTAATGTTCCGATAATCCCCTGTTTTTGGCTTGGATGGTCATTTGTAAGTTTTTGTAAGTACCGGTCTGTATGAGTGGGTTTTCGATACACCGTGTGATCCAAGAGGTCGCCATTTCTCTTGACAAGCACATCGAGGAAGGCCAGTTGGTTGTTTACTTCGGTTTCCATGGTAATTAATTAACTCGGAAGCTCAACCACCACGCCTTTATGGACTACCAAAAATTCATAAAGGTAGTGTCCCACTTAGACCGATAGTGAGTGCTCCAGGATGGCCTACTTATAACTTAGCTAAATACTTGACTACGATTCTACAACCGAAAGTCGGCAAACCCAAACTCTTATGTGAAGGATTCAACGAATTTCGTCCAAAAGCTAAAAGATATAAAACTGGAACCATCTGACATCATGGTAAGCTTCGATGTGGTATCTCTATTCACGAGAGTACCCCTAGGCGAGTCAATGAATCTAATCAAGGAATCATTCCCACCTGACATCGCGGAGCTCTTCCGAGTGTGTCTGACTGGTAGCTATTTCTTATGGAACGGCAATTATTACGAACAAACAGAAGGTGTCGCAATGGGTAGCCCAATCAGCCCAATAATTGCTAATTTCTTTATAAGGAGATTTAAAGAAAAAGCGCTAGAGTCATCCGTTTTGAAGCCCGCTGTATGGTTTCGTTATGTGGACGATACATTTGTGGTTTGGAAACATGGACGTGACAGCCTAGATGACTTCCTTCATCACCTTAATTCGCAGAGCCCGAGCATAAAATTTACCATGGAAACCGAAGTAAACAACCAACTGGCCTTCCTCGATGTGCTTGTCAATAGAAATGGCGACCAAATAGGGCAAGACGTATCTGTGCTAATGAACACATCCAAGAGGAACTAAGTCATTCAAATAAAGCCTTTCTTGCCAATGGCTATAATGACAGAGAAATAAATGCGGCGCTGGCACCTAGGCAGAGGAGACCTGCCGTCAATGAACAGGAAAACATCATTAATAAGGCCTTCCTTCCATATGTTTCCCAGGTCACCGATAGGATTGGTAAAGTTCTCAAGAAGCATAACATCAAAACCATATACAAACCTACCCGGAAAATAAGGGACTGCCTAAGACCAGCCAAAGACAAAAGAGAACCATTATCATCCTCTGCAGGGATCTACCGTATACCTTGTTCCTGCGGTAGCGTATATATTGGAACTGGCAAACGCCCAGTAGGAACGAGATTCATTGCCACAACATCTGGATATCATCCTCGTCTGATCAGGGAAGCTGTTGAAATTCACAAACATCCAAATAATTTCAACAGGAAGGAAGAAACTTTCTACCTTAACAGAATTTGGCATCCAGCTATATCTAGGACCAAAGTAGCAGCACAGAGAAGTAGACCAGTTCCGGAATATAACCCGAAACCATAATAACCCGAAAAACCAAAATTCTTCATTTTTTGCGTTGTTCAAATCTATTCTCTACGTCTTTAATGTCTCATGAATGCTGACAAATCTCAGATTTGTGAGAATTGCTCTTTCTTAAATAATATTTATGTTCTTTAATTCGAATATTTAACGGTCTAGATGTTTCACCAATATAAAATTTATCACATCCATATATTTATAAAATTAACATTTTAACTAAACTTGGAGACGATGGAGGACCGTCTTGAGCACTGCCGTCAGTTTTCTAGATGGTCTTCTGTAAAATAAGCAAAATTAAAAATATTAAAATCTATTACTGTAGTAATATACGACCACCTTGTATATGTACAAATTGTATTCCGGAAACTTCAGTATCATATTATGCATATAAAAATAGCAAAATAAAACACTAAATCATCAGAATACACCAACACTTAAAATTTAGTGTTTTATTTTGCTGTGTAACACCAAAGGTTCCAACCCTCAGCTGTAATATAAAAATAAGTAAAAAAGTTCGTATAAATATGTTCTAAAATGCTTAGTTTCGGAAATACAGGGTCTAGAAGTTTTCATTTCGTTTTTTTCCAAGTAATTTCGGAAGTAACGTCAATATTTGGGTGAATATTGTTGTGTGGAAGTTTTTTGACATGAGAAATTTGATTTTCATGTCAATATGATACCTGCTTGTAAAGGGCGCCACCTACATATTTTTTAACTGGTTTAAAGAGTAATAACTTTTCGTCCGCACCTGTGTAAAACTACTGAGTAAAAGAATATATATTTTCGACGTTTTTTACGTAGAAAAGGTCTCTCGGTAAAAATCGTTATGAGTAATGGTTCTCGAGATATTTGGATTCGAATTTATCAATACCTGTCATCATTGACATAAATTAAACATGGTTGACTAAATAGTTATTAGACTGAAATCATAAATTTGAAATGATTTTGTGTCAAAAGTTGAAGAGAAACTGTTTTATCATCATTTTTTTTCGCAGAAAAAATTATGATTAAAAAAATAAAAATTTCTCAAATTTATTTTTTCAGTCAAATAACTATCTACTGAACATGTTTATTTTTTTGTCAATAATGACATGTATTGACTATTTCCATTCGAAATATCTTGAGAACAATTTATTGTAGCGATTTTCACCAAGAAATATTTGTTATGTAGAATGTCATGGAAATGTATATTTTTTCACTCAGTACAGGTACGAACAAGGTTATACAGGTACGAACAAAAAGATATATACAGGTTCTTATTATACAGGTACAACAAATATTTATACTTTATATATATTATATAAATATTTATTATTATTATATATTAATTATATTATGATATTACAGGTACGAACAAAAAGATATTACCTTTAGTTAAAACACAAGTAGGTGGCGCCCCCTACAAATTAGAGTCATATTGACACCAAAAATCAAATTTCTCATGTCAAAAACTAAATCCAAAACTAAACATTTTAGGACATATATTTATACGAACTTTTTTACTTCTTTTTATCTGCAGAATATGCGGCCGAAGTTTCCGGAATACAGTTCGGACCACCCTGTATACAAAAAAATAGTTGAATCAAAAGGTTCAGAAAGGAACTCCTCTAATATGATTCATATAACCGACATTTCTCTTATAGACAGCCTCCTGACGCAAAAGTCCAACGCGGAACACGATCTTCAAGACACAATAGAAAAACACTCCCCGTCATTTTATTTACCTTTTTCCATTCTTCTGCAATGCTTCTCGTCCGTTGTTTAGCAACGGATCGAGTGAATAAACAAGGAGATTCCGATAGTACTGGAAATGTTACACAGCGTTCTCGACCATGAACTGCAAACCCAAACCGCACCTTTTGCACGAGAATCGAAACGTGTCTAGTCCGTAGCTCGTATCATCGAGCTATTAAGCGATGGAGCCATTCAATTTAAATCTCAGTTAATGCTTGAATTGGACGGCAATTGAAAACATTTTTGCAGTTTTTTCTTTTTTCATGTTTTTGTAATCCTGTAGGCCCTACACATAAGGTTTTACCTGTCAGTTTTGCATGACATGTAAAACGTAAGATTCAGTAAAAAAAGGAAATTATGAGAATTAAAAAAGTGTTTAGTACACACAACCAAACTTATAAGGAATCACTCTTTATTTGTATGTATATCCGGTTTTATAGCGTCCTTCATCGCCCTCCGGTCTCCATGTGCTCCAAGTCTGTTGTCCCAATCTCCTAGTAGTATGTTCTTTTCCGACATGGCTCTATCGATTCCTTGATTCCAAGAAAGTTTAGGTCGGCCTCGTTTCCGTCTCTCAGTAGGTGTCCACTGCAACACTTGCTTTGGTATTCTCTCGTCCGCCATTCGTTGTACATGGCCGTACCACTGCAGCTGTCTTTATTGTATTTCTTGTACAATATTACCCTCCACCTTCATTTTGTCACGTATTTTCTCGTTCCTAATTCTGTCTAAACGGGAGATTCGGAATGATCTCAGCCAGAAGTCCATTTCGGTCGACAACTTCTTTTTTTGTCTTTCTGTTAACTGCCATACCTTAGAGCCACATAACAATACTCTTTTCAGGATCGCGTTATAGATCAGTTTTTTTCTATGATCCGAGATATCCCTAGACCAAAGCACCGAGTTCAGCGCTCCTATCACCTTTCTGCCTTTACCATCGATTTCCTTTTCGCATCTCCCTTTGCTTAGAAACTTGCATAAAATAGTTCCCTTTGTTCTTTTTCTAATGAAACACTCTATATTATTTTTTATTAGTTGGAGAGTTAAAAAATGAACAATATTTTTATTTAAAGTATTTAAATTTTTTTAATGCTTTCGCAGATAGACGCAGTATTATTTCTCTTGGAAATTTCAAGTTCTTGAACCTTGTATTGAAATATTCTTATATTATTTTTCTTGGGCACCAGGTTCCGAAAATGCTGAATTATGTTTCTATTTTTTTAATCTTTATTTATTCTACGAACAAACGTTTCGGCCAACATTTCAGCCTTCATCAGTGTTATATATCACAAACTTGACAAAAATTAGAATCCAAAAACAAACAATACAATCTCTCACAGCACAAAAACATAATATTCAGTGAAGTTAGTCAAACAATATAAGTTTGTGACATCATTTACTAACATTGCTTGTCCGTTGCTCCATAGTTTTTTTTTTCGATGAGGAGAGAAAAAATCTTCCATAAGACACCCATAGCTGAGTAGTGTCGGATTCTTACCGACTAAAAAAACCCTCCTCCCCTCGTTTTGCCTTCAATGCACCGGTAACCGCTCTCGCATTTCTTCAGTACATTAGGCTGTCTAAAGTAGATGTTCTTTTTCTTTAGTCTCAATTATGTCTCTGACCGTCCTATATGCACATTCCCATGATTCTATGCCCTTTGTTAAACTTTCCATCATATTACAGCTATTAAATGTAAGTCCTGTAAGTATTTGGAATCGATATCTTTGTTGACTCCACCGGGAACAGTCGTACAGTGTATGCTCAACGTCATCTACTGTGCCGCAGTATTTGCAAAGGTCAGTATTGGACCTTTTCCGTTGAAAGAGATACTGTCTAAAACACCCGTGTCCTGAAAGTGCTTGAGTCAAAAAGTAGTCCACTTCACCCTTTGAGTTCATCCACGTCTCAATATCTGGGATCAGCCTGTGCGTCCAGTGTCCGTATTTTCCGTTGTCCCATTTTTGCTGCCAGCGTCTCATTTGGTTCTTTCGGGCTTCTTCTTTTGCAATACCCTCATAAACTTCAAGCCTTTCTGTTATTTGTAGTTCTATGGGAGGAATTTTCGATGTTACATTTACGGCTTCTCCAGATATTGAACGATACGCACATGCAACTCGGATGCATGCAGTTCTCTGAATTCTACCTAGCTTTTGTACCAGTCTTTTGCTTTCCGTCACCTTGTGCCACGCTGGAGCCGCATATAGAATTTGTGAGTGCATCACACCCATGAGAACTCGCCTTCTAGATGATCTTGGTCCTCCGATATTTGGTAAAAGTCGAGTTAATAAACGTGTGGTGTTCTCGATCTTTTCTATAGTTTTATTTATATGCTCAGCGAAGGTTCTTTTTGTGTCTAGCCACACGCCAAGGTACTTAATAGCTCGCTTAGGCATAACTATAGTGTCTGTTATCTGAAACATTATAGGAAACATTATAGGAGACTTTAGAGCTTTCTTTTTGTAGTTAAAAGAACGGCTTCAGTCTTCTGCGGGGCCAACCTCAAGTTTCTGCTAAGCAGCCATTTGCACGTTCTCAGCAGCGAGGTGTTAACAATATCCATTAATATGCATTCATTTTTGGCTACTGCTACCATAGCCACATCATCTGCAAACCCTATTAATGTAACGCCCTTCGGGCATTTCTACTTTAAGCAAGTCATCATATAAAATGTTCCACAATGTAGGACCCAAAACTGAGCCTTGCGGTACACCACTATTAATAGTTAGCGTTTTCATAGTATTCTCCGCTTCGATCTGTATTGACCGATTTGAAAGATATGATGCTATGAGCTTGATCAAATTCTTCTGTATGCCTCTTCTATCTAATGCCTCTAAAATGTGTTGCCACGAGGCGCTGTTAAATGCATTTTGCACATCAAGAGTGATGACTGCACAGATTCTTCGGTTCTGGGGAGCAAAGTTTGCCGCATCATCCGCAATTCTCAGTACCTCACGTATGGCATCAACAGTTTGTCGACCCTTCCTAAAGCCGTACTGCTTTTCGGAGAGACTTTTATCGGGCTGCGAGAGTTCTTCTTTTAGCTTTCCCTCTACGTCCAGTAAACTAATGGGTCTGTATGCTGTTGGATCATGAATTTCTTTATTTCTTTTCGGCAATAAAATAAGTTTTGCTTTCTTCCAATCAGTAGGAAACTTTAATTCATAAGCCATTTGATTGTATACAGAGAGTATATACTTAGGGTTTAATTCTGTTATAATTTTTAATACTTCAGCGGGCACTTTTCCAGGTCCAGGGGATTTGTTATTTTTAATCTTATCACAGGCTTCTTTTAGTTCTTCTTGGGTAAAACTAATAATCTTATTACTAATATCACAGCTAAATATCACAGTATCGTGTTTTGGAAATAAATTACTGACTACCTTCTCCGTAAAACTCATAGTGAGTTTCGGATTTGTTTTGAATCCATGTAATTTCTTCATTACAATTTTGTATCCATTTCCAAATATATCACAGTCAAAGGTATCACAAATTGTTTTCCAACAAACTTTTTTAGCTTTTTTAATAGAATCTCTAAGTTTTTTCTTTTGAACTTTATATTCGTCCCAAAGCTAGGTAGAAATGTGCAAAATTCGGTGAGAGTGTCTCGTGAAATTTCTTCTTCTCATTTTGATACTGCTCCATAGTAATTAGGCTTAATAATGACTTTTAATACAATTTATATATTAATTTCAACAATGTAATATATTTTTCTTTTTCTGTCTTATATTTATATTGTTTGACTAACTTTACTAAATATTATGTTTTTGTGCAGTGATAGATTGTATTGTATGCTTTTGGATACTAATTTTTGTCAAGTTTTGTGATGTATAACACTGATGAAGGCTGTAATGTTGACCGAAACGTTTGTTCATAGAATAAAAAAGGATTTTTAAACAAAATAAAAATATGATTCAGCGCTTTCGGAACCTAATGTCCCAAGAAGATTAATTTAGGAGTATTATTCCTTATGGCTCTTTCAACAGTAAAATAGGTAAGAAAGAAAAATCATTGGATGGCAAATCAGTGGGTGGCTTCGCTAAAAGTTTACTGTGGAAAATTCAATATGAAATATATAATAAAAAATAAAAAATATTTGCGAAAACGTTAACAATTTTGAAATATTCTAAATACAAAAATGTTCATTTTTATTTATTCTTATAAAAAATAAATAATGTTCGATCAATTTCTGATTATAGTAAACACTGTAACGTATACAATTTGTTTACTGAAATTTGTGTTAAAGTTCGAGGATGATATCAATCTATCAGAGATCGTCCATCGTATACATCATCTAATCGTAAGATAGCGATCCCTTTAATCAGTGTGTATTTCCTAATTCATTAACGCGATACTGTTTAGTAGATTTCGAGAGTTCGTCGATAGAGTTAAGTTCAAGTCAAAATACAAACAAATTAATTTACTTAATCGGGCGATGCTTCCACGGTTTACTCATTGTAAATGGACAAAGAGCGCCTCTGTGCACACAATGCAATCGCAGAATAACAATTCACGATAAACTATCCACCGTAGAGCTATCAAATAAAACTAGAAGGATTATTTTTCAAGTAGGAATATAATGTATGTGTGTTTTAAATAAAATAATATTATATTTATAACATAACCAATGATATGAAATTCAAACTTGTGATTCATACTTAGTGTTTTGAGCTAAGAGTAATCTTGTAAAAACGTTGTCTATAGGCTTGGAGCATTTCAGCTGTATACGGCAAAAATCAGAAATTTTGACTATGTATTTCACGCCATCCCGGTTACAGTTGATGTTCATCGCATTAAAATATTATTGAAATCGTGGCTTTGTCATAATATTTAAGTATGTTAGTTTTTGCTAGTGCAGTCATTAAAACTATAAAACACTCAGGTACGAGGTTTGTGCGATGTAACGCTGTTTGGGGGGGGGGTCAACTTTCGTTTAGATGAAATCAGTTATTAGAAAAAAAAATTGTCTTTAAAAAGCTACTGTGAACCACTGAAAACACAATTTTTTCTGTGGAAATGCGTAATTTCCAAATTTTGCACTTTAGAATAACTGAAATCTGCTATAAAAAATAGATTTTGCGTTTTATTTTTTATATTTTTCTGAACATATAAACACAAAAATTTTCCTGCTGAAATAAACTGTTTTCATTTTCTTTAAGGAACTTTATTAGACTTTAGAATAGCTGAAATCAGTTATATAAAAAATAAATATATCTTTGCCTTTTAGTAGTCTTCACGAATTGAGGAAAATAAAAATTTTCCTGCGGAAATAAAAAAAAACTGTAACCATTTTCTGAGGAAATTTAATATACTTTAGAATAGCTGAAATGAGTTATATAAAAATAAAATATATTTTTGCCTTTTAGAAGCGTTTACAAACTCAGGAAATGAAAAAATTTCCTGCGGAAATGCATGATTTTCATTTTAAATTTTTGTAAGCATAAATACATAAAAAATTATCGTTTTATCACTTTTGAACCAAAAAAATCATTTAAAAGTGTCTAATATCCTAACCAATCTAATAATAAATCTAATAATATTTTTACAAAATCACAGTTAATTATTAAAATATAAAAACCACAGCTTAACACCCTCCACAAAGAAAATCTAACCAAAGCAACCCAAATCCTAACAAATCTAATAATATTTTTGCAAAGTCACAGTTAATTATTAAAATATAAAAACCACAGCTTAACACCCTCCATAAAGAAAAGCTAACCAAAGCAACCCAAATGCTAACCAATCAGCCAATCTAATATTTTTGCAAAATCACAGTTAGTTATTAGCTTTAATAAAAAACAAGAATAAGTGCAACATTCCGAGGTACTTATAGTTTACAAGAACCTATATTATCTATTCTACAAGAATTGTTATTCCTCCGAAAGATGTTTTACCCTACCCAGCACCCCTATTCGCTCCCGGGTCCCGTATGCTTCTAAACTGAAAAATGTATGAAAAACAAAGTGCACAAAATGACATTGACACATTTCCGCACAATTTTTATTGTATTTCTTTGCTCGTAAAGGCTCGTATAAAACAAATATTAGTTCATTTTTCATGTAACTGATTTCGGCTATTCTAAAGTCAAAGCATTTTTTTATGTAAAATAAAAATAAAAAATTTCCGCAGACACTTTTTTGTGTTTTTATGTTTAGAAAAATGTCTAAAACACACCTCGAAGACTAGTTTTGATGTAACAGATTTCGGCTATACTAAAGTCCGAAAAATGAAAATGACGCATTTCCGCAAGAAATTTTTTGTATATTTGTACTCCTAACGCCTTCTAGAACGCATATATAAAGTCATTTTTTATATAACAGATTTCAGCTAAACGAAAGTTGAGCAGTTTGGGGTAGTAAAAAATGAGTGAAATAGAATCCGAACTATAGGCGTCGTGTTGTATTGTGACAATTTAAAAAAAAAACAATAAAATTGCCGAAAAATGTTAACGCGTAAAGGACAGCCTAATTAGGGCGTTATTGGGTGCAATAACATTTAGTAACTCAACTTTCCCGGATATTGAACTCTTCCGAAACAACATTTTATGGTTTCATAGTTTTCTCATACCGATTTGATCAAAAGCCAAAAATGGATTCAACCAGTTCGACGAAACAATTGAGTAAACATAGTGCGTCGTTACAAAATCAAAAAATTAAATAGACATATACCACCATATACTATGAGAGAATAAAATATGCTTTGCAATATTAATGGTATACTTTTATTAATCTAGTGATTAAATGTTTTATGAACATCTTTTAAAATTATAATTATGTACCTTTAAAAAATTTCGTTATAGCCGAAATAGCCGATGCGTAAAAACCCTTGATTATGAATAGATAATGATAAAAATATGCCCGCTACCGTAGTTGAATTCGTCTAAATAGTTTTTTAGCTGGGATAATAATTTATAATACAAGATAGAATAAATAGGTTTAATTTTCAAATATACTTCCTAACGCTTTTAGAATAATAAAATATAATTTAAACCCGTGTATTTGTATATACTAGTTGTTTACGATATTGTCCGTGGCAGCACCGGCGGACAATACACCAGGCGTATAAGCAAGTACTTTAAACGTGATTATAACCCCAGTTTACCACTTTCGTTTTAATTATGTAACAGCAATCTCAATAGAAATTTTAATTATGACAAAGCAATATTAACAATATACAGGGTTTTCCAGAAATAAGTGAAAGTATTTTAACTGCTAGCATAGTTCAACCCCAGAAACAAGCCTATGAGGTTTTTTCGCGAAAAAACAATTTTGAAAATTCGGAATTTGAAAAATTTTTTGGACATTTTTTTAGTTTTTATTTCAAAAAATAATTTCTTGACAATATGGCAACATAGGTAGTAGATTGAATTTACAAGAAAGAAAATCCAGAAAAGATCCAGTGTTCTCAAAATTTTAGCAAGAAATCATTTTTTTGAATTTTTCAAAGTAAAATAACTCCATTATTTTGGAATTATCTGAAAATAGGAAGTTTCTTTTATCGAGATCTACCACCCTTTAAAATACTTGCACTTATTTCTGGGACACCCTGTATAAAATCCTTTATTTGTCGACAGATAAGTAAAGGAGCACATAAGCTATATTTTTCAAGAAACTAATAATAAAAGAGCATGGAAATGGTCGAGGCGAGGTAACCACAGACATTTATTTCTACAATTTTTAATTACTGAACTCGATTTAAAAAGACAGTCTCCATTTATCGACAAGAACCAATGTAGCGTGTAGAATAGCTATTAGCACCTACTACAGAAAATATATTGTTTCCGATATCGTAGAATTGATAATTGTTGAGTTCTTCGAACAAAAGTGATACTTACTGACAAACTAGATTACATCACGCTTTATAATACTAGTAATTAGGTCACTTAATTAAAGATTAAAGTGCTTTGTTGTCGAAAGTGCACTGTTAAATTAGGATACTACAGTATTCGATTGATGACTTGGAATACGAAAATGCAATATTATATATTGAAACAAACACATACAGACCGGACCACCGTAGTAGTAACATAGGCAGAACCGGACGAATTAGCGTATACCCGTCCGCCGGATAAAAAGCAGGCGAAAAAATGCGATAAAATAAAAATAGGTCGATATGTGATAAGAATGTTTCAGAATTTGTATTTATTCGTCTTTTAATAGCCAAAACGAATACGTAGATTCTCGCGACAGTTCTCGTGTAAAATTTATGAAGTTCGTGAGAAAATTCAAATTATAAAATGGTATTTCCAAAATATGTCTTATCGGGATATACAAACAATTTTTCCACAAACTTATGCAAACAGGCCAATTTATCTACTATATCAAGAGTTATTAATAATTTTGAAACACATGGGTGCGTGTCCCCACAAAAACACAAAAAGCCTGATGTGTTGATTAATGAAGAACAGGAGTTAAAGCAAGTGTTCGTTTGTGCTACCGCGAATCAAAATCCCACGTTTTCAAGTAATCAAATTGCTGAGGTGGTTGCCCTGCCCACAATGCCCGTATTGTTCAAGAATATTTGAACAATACTTTTCCCAGCCGTTCAATTAGTGGATATGGAACTATTTTGTGGCCCGCTAGATCACCAGATCTTTCTCCCAATGATTTCTTTTTGTGGGGTTATGTAAAATCCAAAGTGTATGGTCATAATAGGGCTAATAATCTGGATGAGCTTCAAGTAAAAATACGAGAGGCTTTCCAAACTATTAGCCCTAATATGTTAGCCAATGTCAGACGGGGATTTTACGACCGCCTAGGCTTCTGTCTAGCACAAGAAGGTGGTCTTTTTGAACATTTGTTATAACTTTTTTCTATTTAGAGTAATATTATAGTTTTTTTTTGGGTTTAGAGAATTTATCTATTTTTAGTTTTGGCTTGTAAACACACTCAAATAATAAATATTTAAGTATTTTTATTTTAAATGTTACCTTAAGTGAAGGTAAACACTTAAAATAAAAATAATAAATACTCGGCACTCGCGTCATATTCCTAGTCTGTCACGACCGACCCGTCCAAGCACAACTGCAACTGCGTATTGCCTGACTAGCCGACTAGCCGGCAGTGACTCGGCTTTGAGTACGAACGCAAAACGGGTAAACGTAAATTCGTCCGGCAACTTGCTATGTTACTAGTGGGCTGGTCGTCTCTGTATATCTCATATCAATTAAACTTTTAGTTACGTGTTCGTGGCGTGATTTTTAAATTTCAGGGTGTTCAAAATTCTACGCCAAACTTTCTAAAATATAAAATAATTTTTATTGGTTTTACTAAATGGAACACCTTGTATATTATTTTTGTATTGTACAGAGGATTATTTTTTTTGTATTTACAGTATCTCAATTTTTTTAATGGTTTCGCACATATACGCAGTATTATTTCATATAACTGCTAGCATAGTTCAACCCCAGAAACAAGCCTATGAGGTTTTTTCGCGAAAAAACAATTTTGAAAATTCGGAATTTGAAAAATTTTTTGGACATTTTTTTAGTTTTTATTTAAAAAAATAATTTCTTGACAATATGGCAACATAGGTAGTAGATTGAATTTACAAGAAAGAAAATCCAGAAAAGATCCAGTGTTCTCAAAATTTTAGCAAATATTTGAACAATACTTTTCCCAGCCGTTCAATTAGTGGATATGGAACTATTTTGTGGCCCGCTAGATCACCAGATCTTTCTCCCAATGATTTCTTTTTGTGGGGTTATGTAAAATCCAAAGTGTATGGTTGTGGCTCTTTCTACGGTAAAATTATTGGGTGTGGAAAAAATTTGCTGTTGAAAATGCCATATGAAATATGAAATCGCGAATATCTGCGAAACCGTATTTTTTTTTAAAATACTCTAAATACAAAAAATGTTAAGTTTTTAATTCCCCATCTATTGAAAAAATAACATACAGGAGAAATGATTTTATATTTTAGAAAGTTTGACGTAGAATTTTGAACGTCCTGTATGATTTACGATTACCACATTTATAGCAAAGTAAGTACAGACCATCTAAAGTAAATACCTAAATATGGCTTTGATTTCAGGACAGTTCTTGTATAATAATTTGTTTAAGAAAGTCTCTCTGAAAAAAATATATTTTTCATTTATTTATTAATATCTCTAAAACTATCCAAATATATTTACTTATATTTTAGGATTATGTAAAGTGATCTGAAAGGAAGTAAAAAATGCAATAATATACAAGGTGTTCTATTTAAAAAAAAATCATAGCGATCCACCCATACTTTTTTGAGCCATCCTAACATCCTAGTATATATTTTAGATTTGCACTTAAACAAAACTGTATAAACACTGTTTGAACACTGTATAATAATGGTACAAATTTAATTTTGACATTGTTATATTGAAATACAATCTAGTTACACAAATCCTGTTAAATTTATGGAAAAAATCATAAATAAGAACTATCTAGGCATTTTATATTAATATATGTTATTTTGTTATACAAGATGTCCCAGAAATGAGTGCAAGCAATTTAACTGATAGTATAGTTCAACCCCAGAAAAACGCCTAAGAGGTTTCTTTCGCAAAAAAATTGGATTTTTTTAGTTAAAAACATAATTTCTTGAAAATATGGCAACATAGTTAGTAGATTAAATTTACAAGAAAGAAAATCCCGAAAAGATCCAGTGGTTCTCAAAGTTTGAGCAAAAAATTTTCTTTTTTGGAAATTTTCAAAGTAAAATAACTCTGTTATTTTGGACTTATTTGAAAAACGATAATGAGAAAGTATGTTTCTTTTATCGAAATCGAGATCGAGATCTACCACCCCTTAAAATACTTGCACTTATTTCTGGGACACCCTGTATACAGGGTGGTCCGAACTGTATTCCGGAAATATCGGCAGTATATTCTTCAGAGAAAAATAAGTAAAAAAGTTCTTATTAATGTATGTCCTAAAATGCTTAGTTTCGGAGACACAGGGTGTAGAAATTCCATTTTTATTTTGATTTTTTTCCAAATAATTTATGTGGTAACGTCAATATCTGGAGGAAAATTGGTATCTGGGAGTTTTTTGACATGAGAAGTTTGATTTTGATGTCAATATGATTCCTACATATTTTTTAACTGATTTGAAGAGTAATATATCTTTCGTCCGTACCTGTATAAAACTACTGAGTAAAAAATAAATATGTGCGACATTTTTTACATAAAAAATGTCCCATGGTGAAAATCGCTTGGTTCTCGAGATAATAGAAAAAGGTTTAAAAAATGGTTCTCGAGATAATTGGAAACGAAATTATCAATACGTGTCATTACTGACATAAATTAAACATGTTGACTACATAGTTATTAGACTGAAATCATAAATTTGAAATGTTTTTGTGCTAAAAGTTCAACAGAAACTGTTTTATCATCATTTCTTTGCAGAAAAATTTATGATTAATAAAAAAAAAATAAAAATTTATCAAATTTATTATTGCAGTCAAATAACAATCTACTCAACGTGTTTATTTTTTGTCAATAATGATATGTATTGACTATTTCCATTCTAAATATCTTGAGAACGGTTGCTTGTAGCGATTTTTACCAAGAGACATTTTTACGTAAAAAGTCACGGAAATGTATATTTTTTCACTTAGTAGTTTTATACAGGTAAGGATGAAAAGTTATTACTCTTTAAAACAGTTAAAACACATGTAGGTGGCGCCCCCTACAAATAGGAGTCATATTGACATTAAAATCAAACTTATCATGTCAAAAAAGTCCCAGACACCAATTTTCATCCAAATGTTGACGTTACTTCAGAAATTATTTTAAAAAAATCGAAATAGAAATGAAACTTCTCTCTACACCATATATCTCCTAAACTATATAAGCATTTTAGGCCTGATTTTAGGTACATATATTTATAAGAACTTTTGTAAAATCGTTATTTTTGGGGCTTACTCAACCGGGTCTCACAATGCAAATTCACCTCAAATATCCCTTTAGTTGGTCATTGGCAAGCACTCTCTCATTGTACATGAAAATAACAAAACAAACATTTACTGATCTGGATAAAATTGATAGTTAAATAGTAAGACTCACCCGGGGGTACTCCGCCCCCTAGCCACTGACATCACTGACATTCTATTCAATATATCCCATTCCATATCTTCCATCTAATTCAAATATTATTCGGATCTAATGGTTAATAATCTTCAACAACTAGCTAGTGTCACCTGAAATAGTATAGGGGCTTCCCCCGGACGCAATTCTGCCGCTAAACAGATTCGCATCCCAATCGAATAAGCTATTTGGGTGGCTCACCATCCCAACGCCGCATCGTCAATCGAGAAGACATTATGGAGACCTCAAACTCTCAAGACCAACTCGAAGGCAAGACGTCACAGAGGTTTTCTTACCGTGGTCAAACGACCCCGTTGGCTTACAGTCAAACGACTTGCAAATATATTAGTCAAAAGACTCGCAACCTCCATTTGTAAGCTCTGTGACAAAACACAACACTACACAGCCGGCCGGCCTATCAACGACTGACTGACCTGCCGCACCCGTGCAAGCTAAGCCTCCTCTTACATCACAATTTTACCTGATCACAAATATTTACATCGCTTGCCAATGAATCATACTGTTTTCTCTAATCGACTTTCAAATAGAGTGTTTTAGCATTACTAGATAAATAAATAGAGAGTTTCTGAAGGAAAGCATATTCTTTATTAGAATAGCGAATAAATAAAAACATTATCATAACAAACTTATTTTCCAAGTTTTACACTTTTTTACTTATTTTTCTCTGCAGAATATGCTGCCGAAGTTTCCGGAATAAAGTTCGGACCACCCTGTATATTTGGTAGATTTCCAAATCCCTATACAGTAGGTTTAGATTTTTACAAAAAAAAAAGTGAATTAGTGTTGTGTACATGAAGTACAAAATCAAGCTTCATGAGTGATTGAATTATTAGCTGATGGTTTACGATCGAGGATCCTTGACATATCAGATATATATCAACCTCGAACTTTAGCATAAATTTGAGTGAGCAGATACGTAGTTTGTATAAAGGTATGTTACAGTATTTACTATAATAATTAGAAATAATTGACGTTAAGCTATAAAATAAAAGAGTTAACCATTAATTATATCTAATTCTCATAATATCTCAATTCTTTGCTTGGGAAATTAGACGGGAGCTTAACCTTTGTATTGTGTTTTTTGTATAGAAAAACTAAACCGAAATGTAAACATCCGATGGGTATTGCTTGGATAATTTAGGAGCAAAAATAATTTTAGTCACGACCAAGATTCTGTGTTGGCAATTATTAAACTAAAAGTAATTGTAAAATATATCTACACTTTTTTAACGGTTCACGAATTTCGTGATAAAAAAACATGATGGTTTATATAATTGTAACATCGTATATTTACATTAAAAGCTAGTTACTTTGAAAGTATATTTGGAAATTACAAGTTGAGGTAATATTACATATTTTATATGATACTAGCGTGTACCAGCGACTTCGTTCGCGTCGAATTAATCATTTGTAATGGTGATGATAAAGCAAAGCAAGAATTTCCATTAACATACAAACTGGATAAAATTTTCTCACATTTATGTCAGCATGAAAAAAAAACAATAAGGCGATATTAAATTCACGTTTTTTAAATAACAAATATTGTAATATTTGAGGGGCGTTTTCACCCTCTTGGAATTTGAGATTCGAGAAACCCCTCCTTATCGAACCTCTACACCCCACAGTCAATCCGTTTGCCAAAAATCAGCTTTAAAGGTCAAGCAATTTAAGCAGAATCGTGATTACTCAATGGTCATATTTTATGAACCACCCTGTATAAATTTATAAAAAATCTTAAAATATGTAAAACAACAAAATAAAATATACGTGTTTAAGAGTTTTTCCGAAAAACTCACCAGTTTTTAAATAAAAAATATTTTAATATTTGGGGGATAGTTTCACTCACTTAGAATTCGAGTTTCCAAAAATCCCTTCTTATCGAACCTCTACACTCTAAAGTCAATCTGTTTTCCAAAAATCAGCTTTTTACATCAAGCGCTTTAAGCAGGATCGTGATTAATCAATGACCAGATTTTTCGAAACACCCTGTATTCATTTTTAAAAAATCTGAAAATATGTAAAAAAACAAAATAAAATATACATGTTTAAGCGTTTTTTCGGAAACTTGACCGTTTTTTAAATGAAAAGTATTGTAATATTTGAGGGGTGGTTTCACTCTCTTGGAACTGGAATTTCGAAAAATCCCTTCTTATCCAACCTCTACACCCCAGAATCAACCTGTGTGCCAAAATTGAGCTTCTTACGTTGAGTGGTTTGAGCAGGATCGTGATTAATCAGTATGTCAGTCACTTAAGGATTTTATATATTAGTATAGACTAGCTGACCCGGCAAATGTTGTTTTGCCATATAAATATATTTTTTTATTATGGAGCAACAGTAATTTTTATCCTCGGGGTTAAAAATTACTGAATTACTAATATCGCTTTTAAAAAATAAGGGTTGATGGTAGGAGGGTGAACATTTAGGGTTGTATGTACTTTTTAATGAGGACAACGGCCTAGCTACGTCGAAACACCGGTTCCCATAAGAACACCGAAGTTAAGCGACGTAAGGCGATACTAGTGGATGGACGGGTGACCGGTTCGAAACTCTATATCGTGCTGTTGTCCAATAAAGGCAAAAGTGTAAAATCTATTGACACACACTGCTCATTCACGCCGGTTTGAGGCCGGATGAGATCGGATATCTCGTGAGTAAAAGTTGGTTTAGACACTTGCCAAGTCGGTAGGCCATTGACCATGATATGGCCGAGGACCGCGGTTTGGATTCCGCGTAAACAATGTAGGCTACGTCCAGAATATTAGCCCTGGCAGCAAAAAGGAGACGTTAACTGAAATCTTTACTTTACTTTACTTTTATTTTTTAATGCAACATCATAAAAAAATTAAAAGAAGAAATATTATCCATGAAATAAAAATAAAACACAAAATTATTCTATTCAGAATAACATATATCATATGTCAACTTTTGACATTTTCTATCAAATAAAGTAAAAAAAAATACCGAGGATACCGTTTAAAAATCAAAAGTTGTATCATTTCCAGTGAAACAGGAAGTGACCAAAAACAGTTGAATATTTTTTTATCTGAAAAAATAAAGAAGTTATAGGGGTGAGCCAGTTTTGAGATGCACCCGGTATAGGTGATGTCTTAATAAGATTTTCTGAGACTATAATGTCTCGGAATTAGAACAAAAAGAATCTTGACACAAACAAAAATTTATTGTGACCGTTTTGACAATGTTCTTCTAGTTGATAAAAATTATTAGCATTGTAATATCTTAATAATGGAAACAGCCTTTGTACTGTGCTTTGTATAATATACACGAATAATTTTTTGCTAAATTGTCGGACACGTTCACCAATTCAGAATGGAATTCTTAACAAAATAATTTCTTATTAAGTAAAATTTCCTTCAGAAAGTATTCCTTGATTGTATAATTCTAAAAATAGCATTTTCAGAAGCTGTACCTTCTTGTAATGAGCGTTAGCCCTTAATTAAGGAATTTCAATTTAATTAAAAAATTTAAATTTATAAAAATATTCTGTCTATAACTGATTTGATTCTCAATTTTCTTGTTTTCTTAAGTTAAAGTTTTTGTTTTCTATCTGTAAATTGAACACCGATTTTATGTGACATTCCAAAGGCATTTATATTACCTATATAATTTAATTTCTCAAATATGCATCGATAAAATAACAATTTTGATATATAAACCTAAAAAAACAAATCATGAAAAAAATCGATGTTAGAGAAAGAGAACAACCCATCTGAAATTCTCAATTGGTTTACATTTTTTCAGAATATCTCAATTGGCTTACAATTTCAGGAAAATGTCGATTACCGCTTTTCGTGATGCGTGTCGTGACGCTAGCTCGTGTGTCACGGCCTTGGATATTTACTCCTAATATCATTGTAAATCAAAATTGTAAAACATGGGATTGTAGTACAAATCAAATGCTGTAGGAAATTCCTTCGATCAAATTAGAGCTATATTAAGCAATATATGCGTAATGCTATGCTTTATCGCTTGTACAGAATGGGTCAAATTCAACGCTTTTAAATGGAAACACCCTTTTCTATAGGAGATAGACAAAAACTAGTATTGGTGTCTGGAGCTCAATTTTTGTCAAAAATATTTGCTATGAGAGCATAGCATGCATATCAAATAATAATTGCTATGAGAGATGCAGAATTTTATAACAATTTAAAATATATTTAACCAACCATTAAACTATATCTAATAACTATAAAAATAAATAGCAAACCAAGACATGAGATTTTGCTACAGGTGTTCGACATATCGACCGTCTTCTGTTATGGACAGACGGGGCAGTTTTTGAACATTTCTCGCGGAATTCGTTAACTCAGTAGGGGTGAAAGATACCCTCTCATAACTGCTAAGTATTTCTAATTCTTGTCTAGATTATACGGAAGAATAAGGAACCTTTATTCTTCCGCAAATATATCCATAGGATTAGATCCATGGGCACTAAGTCAGGCGGCCTCGACGGCCAACGGTTGGAATCTTGGTTAGCTATTCAATTATTCTTGAAAGTTGCGGTAAAAATTTGCTGATAACTTCAGCGTTCAGAGGCGACGCGTCGTCTTGCTGGAAAATATGTTTTCGAGTTTCATTAAGGGCATATCATCAATAAGGGGTCCAAAGCCTACTAGTTAAAAGTGGCGAACTTTAAAAAATTCTGTATTTCGAAGGAAATTATAACAAAATATCAAGTGTGCTATATTTTTGGAAAGGTAATTTTAAATTCTTTTCAGTTAATTAAAAATATAGAGGGTGTACCAAATAAAAAATCAATTCTTCTGTTGATAACTCTTAAATTATTAATTTTAAAAAAATTATACCTAAACCATTAAATTCTACGTAAAAAGGTGCTTTGGAAGTGTTTTCATGGAAATGCAAAATTTTCCATAGCAAAAAAGTTACAGCGATTTGTTAAAAATGCACATTTTTGAAAAACACCCCGTAACTCCAAAACGGTAACAGATATTCATGTGCGGTTTTCACCATCATGTTTATGATAAAAATTAAGTTCCAGACACCGATATTAGTTTTCGTCTCCTATAGAAAAGGGTGTTTCCATTTAAAAGCGTCGAATTTGACCCACCCTGTACAGGTCTGGCCATTAGTAGAAATCTCGATTAAAATATTCAAATATATTCCATATATTTCCCATCGCACATTTACCGCATATTAATATTTATTTTAATTCAGATTAGAATGTGCATTTATACTCTTCGAAAATTTCAAGATTGACATAATAAGCACGAATTTAATGGAATCGAAAATGATGCAACATTTTACGATACAATGGGAATCAATAACTAAAACGACAGACTTTCAAAGGATTCTGGATATTTTTAACCGGAATGTATTCCGAAAGAGTAACAAAACGCCACCGCAAGACGTGCGGCGAATTAAAGATAAGGAGACGATTTCTGATTAAGATATTGCCAGTAACGTATGTACCAAATAAATTCAACTCGGCTGTGTGTGTTTGGAAAAACCACAATCGATAGAGCTTGGGTCGACACTAACTTCCAGTCTTGCCAGTTAAATGGATAAACTTGGACGTTTTATTGAGACAAACGGAAGAGTTCGGTTTATTTTTAATTCAGTGAGTTCTATTTGCTTAATTGCATTAAAGAATTACGTTAACAGAAACACATTAACGTTTAGATTAGTGGCGTTTATGGATTTGCAAACGAAGAATTACCTCAAAATGGAGATATGTCTATAGATACTTTGCATTAAAACCGTTTGGATGAATCAATTTAGATAATGTGTTATAGAAAGTACCGATTTTACAAGTTCTTCGCTTTTTAGAAATTGTGCTTTAATAAAATTCTGTAGGAAATAGCAGCTATCAAATTAAAGCTATATTAAGATATTTTTGAGTCATACTTGTATACTATGTATCTCTTGTCTCGCAAATTGTGGAAATCTCGATTAAAATACTTCAATATATTTAGAGGTAAAAATCTATATATTAAATTTCCCACCGCACATTCACCGCATATCAAAATTTATTTCGGCTTTGGGGTAAGATGCGCGTTACACGCTTCGAAAATTTCAAGTACAAAACACAAATACAGAAGAAGTGCGTTAACAAGCCTACTGCTACTAGCGCCCCCAATATCGCTTGTAGGAACTACGGACTATATTGTCACGTATGGCGGGTAGTGATGGGCAAAACTGTTATTTTTAGATAACAGTTGAAACTGTTATAGTTATTTATAAAAAACAGGTTAAAAGAACAGCTTAAAAATAACAGGTTTCTTTATTTTACTGCTAAATATCTGAAAGAGTATGAGACGGTCATCGCCAGGCGTATTAACGCAGTTGCAAGTTGCAACAATGACGTGCTCGGTGGTAGTATTTCCAGGGTGTCAAAACATTTCTAAATATCGATTGTTATCTAAAATACCTCTCTAAAAACGGTGGTTATTTACAAATAAGCGCTGTTTACAAATTGCGATATAAAAATTGCTTGTGATCTACCTACGCCCTGCCCCTCGATCCGCGTAGATCCTGAATTGCGTAGCAGTGTACAGGGTGCATCTCACTCGACGGGCGAGAAGCTCTTAGTTATGATTTTACCATTTGCGGTAAAAAAATAGCAATATAAGAAAATGTGTACTATATTCTTCATAACTAAACCAACTACACACTAGTTCGAATTAATTTTACACTTAAACTAGCGTGTACCCGCGACTTCGTTCTCGTCGAATTAATAATTTCTAATGGTGATGATAAAGCAAAACAAGAATTTCCATTAACATACAAACTGGATAAAATTTTCTCACATTTTCCAAAAATAAGCTTTCTAATGTCGAGCAGTTTAAGCAGAATCGTGGTTAATCAATTACTCAACTTTTTGGAACACCCTGTATGATTTTTTAAAAAATTTCAAAATATGTAAAAAAAAATAAATTATGCGTGTCCAGGCGTTTTCCCGAAAGACTAACCGTTTTTTAAATAACAAATATTGTAATATTTGAGGGGCGTTTTCACCCTGTTGGAATTTGAGATTCGAGAAACCCCTCCTTATCGAACCTCAACCCCACAGTCAATCCGTTTGCAAAAAATCAGCTTTAAACGTCCAGCAGTTTAAGCAGAATAGTGAATACTCAAGTCATATTTTATGAAATACCCTGTATATATTTTTAAAAAATGTTAAAATATGTAAAACAACATAATAAAATATACGTGTTTTAAGAGTTTTTCCGAAAAACTCACCGGTTTTTAAATAAAAAATATTCTAATATTTCAGAGTAGTTTCACCCCCTTAGAATTCGAGTTTCAAAAAATCCCTTCTTATCGAACCTCTACACACTAAAGTCAATCCGTTTTCCAAAAATCAGCTTTTTACGTCAAGGGCTTTAAGCAGGATCGTGATTAATCAATGACCAGATTTTTCAAAACACCCTGTATACATTTTTAAAAAATCTTAAAATATTATTCTGAAAATTTTTCAGAATAAATAAATTTAACCTGAACAAAAACATGATCACAAATGACTCAAAAAAAAACTGAAAGCACAATTTTTTGAATTATTACTACAACCAATAGCGGTACACAGTAAGTCAATCCGTCTCTGTGCTGAGACGCAACGCTCGAACCTCGCAGGTCGACGGACGAAACACAACTGAAACGCTCTGCAATCTACCGATATTCGACAGATTGTAAAAACTGGTAGAAAATATTTGGGAGAGTGTAACTACTCTTTTCTTATAAAAAGTACAGTCAGAAAAATAAAACACTGCCAAGACAGACAAACAAACAAATTCTGGTTATTAATACAAAACCAAATTACACATTTACATTAAATACATTAAATAATTGTTGTTGTAGAAACTCACTACAATTTTGTATTAAGGCTATTGTAGTAATTTAATTCTACGTAATTTGTTTTTGTATTCATTACCTGACATTGTTTGACCGATTTTCAGTGTTTAATTTTTAATAATATTTTAGCTTGGAACGTAATAATCCTGAAATATGTAGCTCCTTTATTTATTAAGAATTTTTAGCAAGGTATCAATCTACAATAAGATTATTTTTTAACACCTTCCAAGGTACCCTATTCAATAAAACGGTAAAGCTACACTTAAGAAGAAACAGTGTGTATCAAATTATAAGCCAAGTATTTGTATTTTAAGCCCATTTTTTAGTTGTGGTATATAGTGTGGTAGCCAGTCCATGAAGGATGTCTAAAGACGTTGAAATTCTAATTTCAGGTTAGATTCATTTTAACCCACACTAAACCAATGAACACTGGACAACAAACAAAAATTTTAATATACAAAATACCGAATGTGATAAATTTTGTATTGGTGAAACATCTATAGACAAATGTTCGAATGAAAGAATATGAAGATTATTTAAGAAAGGGCGATTTTCGCAAATATAAGATTTGTCAGCATGCATGGGACACAGAGCACAGTGTAGATTTCAACAATTCAACAATTTTTATGAAAGAAGCGATAGCCTCTAAATGACAAATAAAAGAGGCTTTAATACAGTCTCTAGAAGTTATGTATCTGTAGAAGTGATGTATGGGCTATCGCTTCTTTGACTTTAATCCTTGTTTATATATTCTTAAAGTTGGTCAACCGACTAGACAACATGTGCTGCTAACTGGAGGACAAATCGTGAACCTTTCGGGGCGGAGTCAAAAATATCGATTATTTTCGTTATTTTCCTCAGAGTAATGTAATAATATAGCCCGGGTATCTGCGCACTTTAATAGTGATCAGCTGATTAAGAAGTTTAAACGAAACTGTTATTTTACTGTAAACTGTGGATTATTTTTGCCTGTTATTTTAAGAATTCTAAACCGTATTAACAAAGAAATTATTATTTCGATATGTTGGTACATTATTTATAATTTATGATAATTTTATGCTAATTGGCTGTTAATTAATATTTAAAAAAGTTACATACCTATTTTAAGTTGATTTAATGCAGGTTTATAAAAGATTCATTTCATTCTTAGATTATTTTATTCTAAATTGAGTACTGTACGAATTTTACGATATTTTTTTTTTTGAAAACATAAAACTTTTTACATTTTTGATGCTAACTAATTGGCATGGTATTATTGTTATGGAAATTAGCCAAGAAAGAAAAGAATTGGCTATAACTTGTAATTTTTCGAAAAAAAGATATTATACCTATCGCTGAAAAGCTTAAAAAATGGCGCTTTTTATGAAGCCATGGCCAACTATGGTTTACTAAAAAAAACATATGTTTGTGTCATATGTCAAAAATGACAGACTTTAGAAAAAAAAAACAGAAAACACAAACTCATTAGGTATGTGATTATCTACAACTTTTATCTGAAAACTTTTTGTCTAAAATACCGTATGATCGAATAAAAACGGCGTCAGCGATGGCTATGAAATGACGATCAATGATATTTCCCATATAATTTTACATATAAAATGACAGCGATCTTCATTTCATAGCCATCGTTGACGCCGTTTTTATTCGATCATACGGTAGATTATAATGGAATTAGAGACAAGTTTTAAAATAGCCAAAATTTGTTTTTTTCGAAATATCTAATAAGCCTTGAACTTCTCCGAAAAATCCGAAAGGCGCATATTTATGACCCCACAAAACTGCAATTCTTTCCCCATTAGCCGACTCTCTATCTCCAGTAGTTTCCGAGATGCCCATAGAGAATATCGTAGGAAACCCACCCTGTATAATATTTTGAAACTAACTATTGTTATTATTTGACTAGTTTAATTTGATTAATAAGGCTAGATTAATTTAATTTCAAATAAATTTGATCAGATTTTTTTTTCGTATATTCTGCTACCAGAAAACCAAGATTATATGATAACGCACTTTTCAACGAAGTTGAAGGAAGATATTGTGTATCTATAACAATACTTAATAGAACTACTACAATTATTACAAGAAAAACAAAAAGAAGAAATACTCAAATACCCCTTCCCCTACTACTCAACTACAAAATAAACGAATATAATCTCTTAAAACACTAAACAACTACTTATTCTTGTATTCTACACTGAACAAATTATCAAACTTACTAATTTATCAAACAAAAAGAAAAAATAACAAAATTATCCCTTCACCTACTACTTAACTACAAAATAAACTATAAAAACACTACTAAACTATTTTTGGTAGACTACACTAACATGCTACACTAAACACTTTAATTAAACTTAATAAATTAATCTAATTTTACACTACAACTGCAAAGAAAAAAGAAATAAGAACATTTTCTAAAACTAGAAGGAACAGAACTTACGTGCGACCAGGATAACGTTCGACATTTAACGTTTTTAGTAAAACTGACTAGGTATTTTTACACAAATGAAGAAGGGAATTATAGATAAAAGATTATACTATATCCGTATTCTAGCACATTATAGATAAGTTCTTTATTTTTAAGATTTTTATTGTTGAACATCAACAAAATATTCTTTATGTTTGGACTAAATTTTCTCGAAAATAAAGACATAATTTAAAATTCCGTTAAGCAGCCCATACATTATCAAACAAATTGCGCTACAAAGCGATGCGCAACGTTACGTTGCACAACTGCATCACTTGGTAAAATGTTGATCAAACTTTTTATTAAAAGTTGTGATTTGTTGAAACAATCATGTCCTTAATTACCATTGCGTCAATTATTATCGTATATACCCTAGAAGGTGCCGATGATACCAAAAAACGAAAAAGAAAACAAAGAATTTAGATGAAAGAACTAAAATATTGCACAACGAAGTACAACACACACATACATTACACAACGCGTTACGCAAACAGTCTTGTTGCACAAAAGAATTCAAACATTCTTGAAACTTATCCAACAAATGCGCAACGCATTAAACATTTCCATACATTGGCAACTCGTTGCGCAACAACCTGTGTTGTGCAATTTGTTTGATAATGTATGGGCCGCTTTACAATACTGAAATAGATTTATTTTTTTTTATTACAGTAATATATAATTTATATGGTTTTGTAACAAATCGCGCTATTTTATAGGAAATGCTGAAGCTCTGCAAACCTTAATCAAGCCTTAATCAAAGCACGTGTGTATGGAATTTTGGGTGTGGCTTAACACGACAGGATCGGGCTAAGCCTTAGGCAGATTTCTGAAATATAATATATATTTCCTTCGGCTACACACTAACCCGACCCATGAGAGCGACCCAAAAGTACAGCGTAATAGACTTAACAGAAATCTCTTTTCAATTTCGCTTTTTTATAATTATTTTTCACGTCACTCTCTCCCTTTAATTGATTTTTTGTCTCCCAATACGGAAAATATTGGAATTTCTTTTTGTGTTCTTTTCCTGTTAATCTCTCATCCGGAGCGAAATCGGCGGCGATATAGAAATCGCCGACCTGAACGGCAGCGACTCTGCAATATTCCTCCGTCGAGTTGATTTGCTTTTAGCTGGCGGAAATGACATTTCGAGGCTTTATTGGACCATCTGAGCCTCCCCGGCCGACATTTCCATATGGGGTGTATGATTCGTTTATGTTCGATTTTTGCCAAGCATTCGAAGAATGTGTTTTGTCGACCTCAACACGTACGTCAGGGGTAAACTTATGCAAACAAAAAAAAACAGTCCTGTTTCAGATGAATCAGATTCATTTCATTCCTTTTAATATTGAACTGTTTTAAGTGTATACAAAATAGATTCATATTAGGAATGTTACAATATAGATATAAATACGGGCAGTAATGATGGTAATAATATTCACCACATAAAATGACTAAATCCTACTAATGATGAAGTAGAATGTTGTATAATGTTTAGGAGGGGTGTTAATCACCGCGATAATACAGATCTGTTGTGTGAATTGCGTATTCCCCTTTTTTTATAATACATATAACGAGTTATATCTTCATAATCCTCATACACCCTCAGGGCTTTGACAAAAACGAGTATCTGAGACGGCTTCACAGAGGCGAGCTCAACCATCGACCAAAGCATCTCCAACATCAACCGTACCAAAATTTATGCACAAACGGTTGCCGTCTCGGCGCACTCAATGGTAAGGTGTTCTGGTGTTTTTCCATTTTCTCAACAGAATCTGCATTCTTTGTTTCTCAGCATCAATTTATTGAAGGGTTCGTTGAGGAGACAGTATCCTATGAGAAACCTCGTTCTTCTGTCTTAAATTATGGAAATACTTTGATTTTTCTCGGTCGTTAGTTCTGAGACTCTTTTTCGAGTACCTTAGATCCTTTGTGGATTCCCATTCCCATTTCCCAGCGCTTTTCAATAGGGCCAAGAACGACGTTTCTTTACCCACAGCATTAACTCTCTTTTCTTAAGCTTTAAAAAATTACTTACATGTTCTTCACCTTATTATTAATTGTCGTACATCAAATCAAATTCTGTAGGAAATACCAGCGATCAAATTAGAGATATATTAAGAAAATTTTGGATTGCTTGTACAGGTCTCGCCAATCGTGGAAATCTCTATTAAAATATTTGAATACCTTCAGACGTAAACATCCATATATTTCCCACCGCACGTTCACCGCATATTAAATTCTATTTTGGCTTTCGCGTTAGGCGCGGGTTTACACGCTCCAAATTTCAAGATTGCCATATAAATACAGATTTAATGGAATCCAAAGGGACGCAGCTTTTTAAGATACAATGGGAACCCATACCTAAAACGATCGACTTTCAAAGGACTAAGGCTATTTTTAACCTTTTAATAAATGTATTCCCAAAGGGTAACATAACGCCACCGCAGGACGTGCGGCGAATTAAAGATAAGGAGACGATTCTGATTTAGATATTTTGGAAGCTACTTTGTCGCGGGTAAAATTTACCGACGAGAGCCCGAACATGCTTCCAATGTTGGACACCTGAATCTCTGCGCGCCACACGATGTAGCAAATGTACGTGTGTCCAACGTTAGAAAGTGTTCGCCACATAGTGTGGGACCGGCTTTAGGCATGCGCTTACTTGCTCCTAAAATTTCAAATTTGTCTAATTGTTTAAATGCGAATTTAATAAAATTGAAAGGACGGTAAGGCCTTTTAAGATACAATGAGTACCAATAATTAATACAATCGATTTCACGAAGGGCTAAGGATAACTTTAACCGGAATAAATATATTCCGAAAAACAAAACACCACCGCAGAACGTGGCGGCGAATTATAGATGAAGAGGCGATTTCTGATTAATATATTGCCAGTAGGTAACGTATGTAAAGGGAAATTAAAATCACTTTGGTTGCACATCATAATACGACCACCAGCAAACTCCATAAGACGACGCATGCACTGAAAAAAAGGATCTCTCAGTCGAAATGAATATGACTTTGACCCAAAAGATTGGCGCTTTTCAATAGGGCCACGAACGACCTTTATTTACCCAAAGCATTAACTCTCTTTTCTTAAGCTTTAAAAAATTACTTTAGAGAATAGAAGAATCTATCTGTCCAAAGTATTTCACTCTTGACCCAAAATTAATATTCAAAGAAGTTCTTGAACAATAGTCTCTTTGATTCATGCAAAAATTCTTGATTGAAAAGGGACCATTTCTTAATTAAAGAAACACTTTTCTTAAACCAATAGCGAATACTAAATTTTATTTTGATCTAAGAGAAGTCTAGACAGACATCATATACAGGCATATTACGAGGTATATTATTTTCTGATAAATTTAGGTTTTCCTAGTCTGTAGTAAGTAAAGTGATATTATTTTCTTCGATAGTAGGTAGTTATTTCTGCTTCTTCAATCCTTGGTATTTTTTGGGGTGGTTCATCACTCTACAAATTACAAAAAAATGTTACATCACGATTAATCAAAGTAAAGCAACAAATTATTAAAATTATAAGCTTTGGTCACATTTCGAATTTTTTAATACGACGACTTGAAATTCTAAAATTTTTATAATTGTTTGCATAAAAAAATCGATACCTATATTCTTATTCTATCTATAGTCAGGCATGCATTATCTAAACAGGTCTATTAGGTAAATGTCTCTTACCTTCAAATAAAGCAAATAAATGCTCTAATTTCCATTTTTTCAGAAACTCCTTTAAAGAATCCATATATCCCAAAATTTGTCAATAAAAATGACAAATACATGTTAATAACGATCACTAATTTGTTATATGATATGCGTTTAAAAAGCAAATTATACAAAATTCCAAGTGGAAAATTCCAAGCAACAAAAACCCATGCGTAATATGATGTGCGACCTATCAAAAGCGACGTGAGACTGATCGGACTGCCGACTGATTGTATATACCATCCTTCGTCATCGTCTTTGCGTGTCGGTATTATTTTTCATCAAAAGAGTATTTAGCTATTGGAAAAACGGCCATGTTTCTTGAATGAAGTACTTCTTAGCGTATTTTCTTATTATCTTAAAACAAAGTAACTTGCACTTGGTTGAATGAAAATAGATTCAAGAGAAATTTTCGAATTTTTCAAGAGAACCAGTTTTCTTGAGTTAAGAGAGTTTTTCTCCAGCCAAAATATTTTCTTTTACGCTCAAATAAATTCTCTTGCCACTAATTTTTTTTTTCAAGAACGATGACGCCTTTAGTTCAAGTCTATCTTTTTTATCAGTGTGGTGTCATTGATGACGTGCAACGAAAATTGTTTTAATTTCCCTTTACCAAATAAATTTCAACGACTGTTTGGAAAACCCACAAGTAATGGAGCTTGGTCGACACTAACTTCCGGTCTTGCCACTTAAATGGATAAACTTGGACCTTTTATTGAGACAAACAGAAGAGTATGTTTTATTTTTAATACACCCAGTTTTATTTAATCGCGTTAACGAAATACGTTTACAGAAACACATTAAGGTTTGGATTAGTGCTGATTGACGATTTTTCAAGTAAGAATTACTCGATGAATTACTTCAAAGTTGGGAAATTTCGATAGATATTTTGCATTAAAATGAATCGATTTAATGCAACGATTTGGATAATAATAGATAGAACTGATGTTTTTTACATGACCTTCATTGCACTTGAAATCAAATTCTGTAAAAATTACCAGCGATCAAATTAGAGCTATAATAAGAATTTCATGCTATCCTTTATCGCTTATACAACTCCCGCCATTCGTAGAAATCTCGATGAAAATATTGGAATATATTTAAACGTAAATATCCATATATATCCCAACGCACATTCCCGTATATTAAAATTTATTTCGGCTTTCGGGGTTAGGCGTGCGTTTACACGCTCCGAATATTTGAAGATAGCCACTATAAATACGGGTTTTATGGAATCGGAAGGGACGCAACCTTTTACGATACAATGGAAACCAATAATTTAAACGACCGACTTTCAAAGAACTAAAGTTATTTTTAACCGGAATAAATATATTCCGAAAGAGCAACAATACGCCACCGCAGGACGTGCGGCGAATTAAAGATAAGGACACGATTTCTGATTAAGGTATTGCCAGTCAAGTATGTAGCAAATAAATTCCACTAGAGTGCTGTTTGGAAAAACCAAACGCAATGTAGCTTGGATGACACTAACTTCCAGTCTTACCAGTTAAATGGATAAACTTGGACATTTTACTGAGACAAGCGCGGAAAAGTTCGTTTCGTTTTTAATCCGCAGAGTTTTATTTAATTGCATTAAAGAAATACGGTAACAGAAACGCATTAATTAAATTATGTCTTTATTTTCGAGAAAATTTATTCCAAACATAAGGAATATTTTGTTGATGTTCAAAAGTAAAAATCTTAAAAATAAAGAACTTATCTATAATGTGCTAGAATACGGATATAGTATAATCTTTTATCTAGAATTTCCTTCTTCATTTGTGTAAAAATACCTAGCCAGTTTTACTTAAAACGTTAAATGCCGAACGTTATCCTGGTCGCACGTATGGAAGTTCTGTTCCTTCTAGTTTTAGAAAATGTTCTTATTTCTTTTTTCTTTGCAGTTGTAGTGTAAAATTAGATTAATTTATTAAGTTTAATTAAAGTGTTTAGTGTAGCATGTTAGTGTAGTCTACCAAAAATAGTTTAGTAGTGTTTTTATAGTTTATTTAGTAGTTAAGTAGTAAGTGAAGGGATAATTTTGTTATCTTTTCTTTTTGTTTGATAAATTAGTAAGTTTATATTAATTTAAGTTAATACAAGAATAAGTAGTTGTGTAGTGTTTTAAGAGATTATATTCGTTTATTTTGTAGTTGAGTAGTAGGTGAAGGGGTATTTGGGTATTTCTTCTTTTTGTTTTTCTTATAATCATTGTAGTAGTTCTATTAAGTATTGTGATAGATACACAATATCTTCCTTCAACTTAGTTGAAAAGTTCGTTATCATATAATCTTGGTTTTCTGGTAGCAGAATATACGAAAAAAAATCTGATCAAATATATTTGAAATTAAATTAATCTAGCCTTATTAATAAAATTAAACTAGTCAAATAATAACAATAGTTAGTTTCAAAATAATATACAGGGTGAGTTTCCTACGATGTTCTCTATGGGCATCTCAGAAACTACTGGAGATAGAGAGTCGGTTAATGGGGAAAGAATTGCAGTTTTGTGGGGTCATAAATATGCGCCTTTCGGATTTTTCGGAGAAGTTCAAGGCTTATTAGATATTTCGAAAAAAACAAATTTTGGCTATTTTAAAACTTTTCTCTAATTCCATTATAATCTACCGTATGATCGAATAAAAACGGCGTCAACGATGGCTATGAAATGAAGATCGCTGTCATTTTATATGTAAAATTATATGGGAAATATCATGGATCGTCATTTCATAGCCATCGCTGACGCCGTTTTTATTCGATCATACGGTATTTTAGACAAAAAGTTTTCAGATAAAAGTTGTAGATAATCACATACCTAATGAGTTTGTGTTTTCTGTTTTTTTTTTCTAAAGTCTGTCATTTTTTACATATGGCACAAACATGTTTTTTTTAGTAAACCATAGTTGGCCATGACTTCATAAAAAGCGCCATTTTTTAAGCTTTTCAGCGATAGGTATAATATCTTTTTTTCGAAAAATTACAAGTTATAGCCAATTCTTTTCTTTCTTGGCTAATTTCCATAACAATAATACCATGCCAATTAGTTAGCATCAAAAATGTAAAAAGTTTTATGTTTTCAAAAAAAAATATCGTAAAATTCGTACAGTACTCAATTTAGAATAAAATAATCTAAGAATGAAATGATTCTTTTATAAACCTGCATTAAATCAACTTAAAATAGGTATGTAACTTTTTTTTAAATATTAATTAACAGCCAATTAGCATAAAATTATCATAAATTATAAATAATGTACCAACATATCGAAATAATAATTTCTTTGTTAATACGGTTTAGAATTTTTAAAATAACAGGCAAAAATAATCCACAGTTTACAGTAAAATAACAGTTTCGTTTAAATTTCTTAATCAGCTGATCACTATTAAAGTGCGCAGATACCCGGGCTATATTATTACATTACTCTGAGGAAAATAACGAAAATAATCGATATTTTTGACTCCGCCCCGAAAGGTTCACGATTTGTCCTCCAGTTAGCAGCACATTTTGTCTAGTCGGTTGACCAACTTTAAGAATATATAAACAAGGATTAAAGTCAAAGAAGCGATAGCCCATACATTACTTCTACAGATACATAACTTCTAGAGACTGTATTAAAGCCTCTTTTATTTGTCGTTTAGAGGCTATCGCTTCTTTCATAAAAATTGTTGAATTGTTAAAATCTACACTGTGCTCTGTGTCCCATGCATGCTGACAAATCTTATATTTGCGAAAATCGCCCTTTCTTAAATAATCTTCATATTCTCTCATTCGAACATTTGGCTATAGATGTTTCACCAATACAAAATTTATCACATTTGCATGGTATTTTGTATATTAAAATTTTTGTTTGTTGTCCAGTGTTCATTGGTTTAGTGTGGGTTAAAATGAATCTAACCTGAAATTATAATTTCAACGTCTTTAGACATCCTTCATGGACTGGCTACACACAACTAAAAAATGGGCTTAAAATACAATTACTTGGCTTATAATTTGATACACACTGTTTCTTCTTAAGTGTAGTTTTACCATTTTATTAAATAGGGTACCTTGGAAGGTGTTAAAAAATAATCTTATTATAGATTGATACCTTGCAAAAAATTCTTAATAAATAAAGGAGCTACATATTTCAGGATTATTACGTCCCAAGCTAAAATATTATAAAAAATTAAACACTGAAAATCAGTCAAACAATGTCAGGTAATGAATACAAAAACAAATTACCTAGAATTAAATTACTACAATAGCCTTAATACAAAATTGTATTGAGTTTCTACAACAACAATTATTTAATGTATTTAATGTAAATGTGTATTTTGGTATGTTAGTAAATGTGTATTTTGGTTTAATGTAAATGTGTATTTTACTTTTGATAACCATCCCTTGCTTGCTGTTTAACGAACTGTCCCATCATTGAATAAAAATTTGCTAGTACCGAAAGTACCAAAAAAAATGGAAATCCCGATTCCTTAGAGTCATGGTACCGAAATTACCGCTTCCGAAAAACAGCTCCGGTTCCGGAAACGCTATAACGTACTATAACCGTGAATCGCCCTATACAGGGTGAGTCTTAAATAAGTTCAAATATTTTTAGGGGTAGTACATTTTAGCTCCAGAAATATGAGGATTTGTTGCTCAGAAAATTTGTTAAGTTGTTAGTTTAAAAAACATAATTTCTTGATAATATGGTAATTAGGGTTCAGAACCGGAAATTCCCGGATCTTTTGAGATATCAAAGAGATTTTGGTACCTTCGGGACTCGGTAACAATACCTAAAAAAAATATTTTCTTATTACGAGAGAAAGTAATGATGCTATTTCTCATTGTTCTTTCTTCTTTTCTTTTTTGAAATTTCGGTAATGTTTATTAGCAATTATTGAAGTTTAAATATGTTATTTTTTCTGCATTTCTTCCCATCAGAAGGTTTTCAGATACAGAAGAATTGTTACTTACACGAAATGTGAAAATATGCTGTTTTCAAGAAAATTTTTACTCGATAATCAATTTATTTTATTTTATTGTGAACTCATATTTTCCTAAATACATCTCTGTGCAACTATGGCGAGTGCCACGACTGTACTTTACCTAGCTATAGACCATGACTATACAGTTACGTCATTGGTCCCGGGGCGCGAAAACAAGGTCATATAAAGTGGTAGAAAAAGAACAAAGGATTTGACAAGTAAAGCTACTAGTTTTATTTTAGGTTGAGCCTGAGGATGGAATTTAATAATCCTGAAACATGTAGCCGCTTTATTTATTAAAAATATTACACTATTTACAGGTATTGCTAACGACAAAAATGTAAATGAAAAGTAACATAAATATTTCATAAATTTTTAAAACAAAAATGCGATTTTTATTAAACACAGAGATAAAATTGTTAAAGGTGACAAAGTATATTATATCGTGTCGGTAATGATAGGATATCCAAAGGTTTGCTAGGTTAGAAACAGACAATTTGCATTATACAAAATGATCATATTGCGTGTGAACTGAGTGTTTCAGAGATTTAGAGTGCGTTTCTTATACCAATTTGAGCACATGCGATCATATTAATGGTTTACCATTAAAATGGCTTCGAACTAATATAAGCCATCCCTATGCCTAGTATATTATTTTTACAAGCATCTATTAATTAGCTTAAGAAATATACTACACCATAGCATTAAAAGAATCATTTTTATTGAAAATCTCTTTACTTTTATTAAAATATAATGTTGTACAAAAATGGATTATTTGGATATTTAATCAGACATGTTGGAGATAGTTTCTACATAAGTGTAGATCCATTAATGGATGTTTGCGATAACATTTTCCATTGCTTCTCTGTTCCGGGCGGTGTGTATTAACGACTGAACATCGTGTAGTCCTGTCCACTGTCTAATAATCCTCAGCCAAGACATTTTCTTTCTTCCGATACCCTTCCGGCCTTCGATTTTGCCTTCGATCAACAAATGCAAGAATTGGTATTTGGGGTTTCGCATTATGTGCCCCAGGTATGCGGTTTTTTTGTTTTTAATCAATTCAAACAATTCACGCTCTTTGTCAACACGTCTGAGAACTTCTTCATTTGTCATCTAGCCCTCCAAGGTATCTTCAGTATTCTACGATATAGCCACATCTCGAAAGCCTCCAATTTGTTGATGGTAGCTGCTTTCAATGTCCAACCTTCCATACCATAAAGGAGGCCTATAAAACTCTGTACCACCTACTCTAAATCCCTAGTATAAATTCATTTTTAGCATTTGTTATGCTAAAGTTTTTGGTATTGAAATTTACAAAATGCTTTTTACCTACTCTAAGAATCTATTGAAATACGAATATTTTTTAGAAAGAAATTCATAGATATCGCCGGTAATTAATTAGTTTCTCTAATTCTCCTAAAGCCAACGATAACGTCACGGCCATTTTCCAGCTAGACCAAAAAAATCTGTCTCAATAAATAAAGCAGCCAACGGGCAGCCCAACATTTTCTAGCCTTTATTTTCCTTCTGGCGAAATAAATTGGAATTGGGAATGAATTGTTTTAGAGGTAATCTCTTTCTCATTCCGGCCCGACCGACTAATGAAATTTTAAATTTACTTCGACGTTATGCATTAACTAAGATTGGATATCTAGTCTCGGGCAGTTATTTATTATTTAATCCAGACAAGTCGACGAATAGTAATTTAACAAAAAAATACAAAGTTACAGAAAAGGAGAATTTATTATACATAGTAATTTACTAAAAGCTTTCAGGCCTCTAAAATAGGAGTGCTGTAAAGTAGTTTTTCATTTGTTATTGTCAAAATTAGAAGAATTATTATCCTACTAAAACGAGGATAAAAGTTATTTTATAAAATATTTATTGTAACTCATTTTTAAACTCTAACTAAAAGTTCAGAAATAGGTTAGGAAAATTTCTACTCCAACAGATTTGCATTAATAAAGAATTAAAATAAAGAACAGATCATAAACTCAAGTAGACCATATCTCTTTTGGTTCCTCATTATGGGTCCCAAATATTATAATTTTCGTTGCCTGACAATGTCCAGTATTTCGTTCGGCTTTTGAAGTATTTCCAAAACGGTCTTGATGAATACGTAGTCTACCCAGGAGATTCTAAAAAGTCGTCTGTATAGCCACATCTCAAAGGCATCAAGTTTTTTGTGGGCGCTTCTGTCAATGACCAGGACTCGGCGCCATACAGGAGTACATACCAGACATAACACTTAAATAGTCTCAGTTTGGTCTGAAAAGTTGTAAGAGTAATTTACTAAAAACTTTTAGTCTTCTAAAATTGGAGTGCTATAGAGTAGTTTTTCATTTGTTATTGTCAAAATTAGAAGAATTATTATCCTATTACCAGGAGAATAGAGAGCAACATGTCTTTTCTTTATGTGGCAATGGCTGCGGTAATCACGGGCATATCACCAGATTTGACGTTTGGGCTATACAATTTTTTTTTGACAGGGATTACAGATTTTTTTCCTCCAAAAACTTAAAATATTTTTTTCTCAAAAACGGTTAACAGTAAGGTAAAAAAACGGGTAAGGTATAGACTGTTTGGTATCAAAATTCATAAAATTTTACAGATACTTTAAGTATGTAATAAAAAATGGGGTACTCATTTAAAATATGAAATTTATTCTCAATTTCCGGTATTTACGGAAGTGCCTTAGAGTTCTCTAAAAACTTCTAATGCACGCTCGGCCTGTGACACCCTGTATATAAGCAATATAAATACATTGGGTGGCAATGTTAAGTTTGGTTTGTTTTGGTTACCAGGGCACGATGGTCAAAAGGGTAAAGGAAATGCAGGTGAAATGAACAAACAATACCCATCAATACCATTCATAGGCAGAGAGCCCTTCTGCCGCGTTGCAAACGTAGTCACGAGGATGGCCAAAAAATGGTGGGTGACCAACAAATCTTTAAAATGGTGGAGAAATTTACCAGTTCGGAGACAGGCGAAAAAGGTCGTGGAATAACATTCGCCAAAACAGCAGATCTGATAAGCAAAGACAGAAAGACAGTCACAGTTCGCCAGCAGTTAAGAACAATGATAGGCCATTGACAAAGAGCTATATGGACGGTTCGATCTCCATGTTGCCAGACTTTTTGAAAATTATTATCTTCTTCATGCGGTGCCGTGCCTGTCTTCAGGCGTTGGCGATCTCGATGACTATTTCGTGGAAGAGTTCTCTATCTTCTGCTCCATGAAACAGACTCTCCACCCCCAGACCGGTCCAGTTCCGTATATTTCTGAGCCATGACAGTTTCTTTCGACCTACCCCGACTTTCCTTCTTTCCTTTTACCTTCGACTTTTCCTTGAATAATCAAACGAGGAATATAATATTTGGTGCCACGCATTATGTGTCCGAAGTAGCTCACCTTTCTGGCCTTGATGGTGGTTAACAGTTCGGCTGTCCAAGAACTTCCTCGTTGCTTGTATGTTCCAAGAAATTTTAAGAATTCTCCGGTAGCACCACATTTCAAAGGCTTCTATTTTATTTATATTCTCGACTTTTAGCGTCCATGTATCGCATCCGTAAAGAAGAGTGCACAATATGTAACAACGTAGTGTTCGCAATAGGGTTTGCAGTGACAGGTGACAATGATAGGCCATGATTAGTGAGTGTGGTATTCCATTTTTTGAATGTTCTACGTGCCATTTCAATTCTTGCTTTTACTTCTTTGTCACATGTATTTTCACTATTTAGCCAGCTTCCTAAATATCTAAAATTTGGTAGTTGTTCATTATTGTGTCCGCTAATTTTTATCGGGATTGGATTAATTTGTATTTTACCCACAACCATCCATTTCGTCTTCTTGATATTTATATTAATACCCCATTTGCAACTAGCTTCATGACCCCTATCTAGAAACGTTTGCAAGTATTCCATGCTTTCTGTGTACCTTACGTTATTTATGATCTCGCCTCCAATTTTTACGCCGAATATTTTATTTATTGATACAGATGCGTAAAACGAGAAAGAGCAAAGGGTAGAACATAAAAAGTTATGTAATTTGACGTATTTGACTCAAATATTCCAATTTTGGACTTAACATAATTTGTTTCTAGGGAAAGATTTCTAAAATATTTTAGTTTCTTCTTCTGATTCATTAAATTTGCAAATAGTTTCGACCGTCAATCCCAACCTATTGAGTTTGCAACGTCATGATAGTAGACTCCCTATAGTTTTGACAGGACATCCTGTCCTGATATAAAAGGCCTGCAAAAATTTGCTTGAATGTTCTACATACAAGGCAAAAAATTTGATTTAAATAAAAGTAATATTAATAATAAAAACAAATTATTCCACTTAATTTTTAAAATATTTTTTTAGTAAAAATATACTTAGATACAAAAATAGTGAAGTTTTTAAAAATAATAATCCTAGCCATATTTTATTCTGTACCTACGTTCAAAATTAGAGAATAAAATTTATTATTTTTCTTCTTATTAAAGAAATATACGTTCTATTCATTAAAATAAGATCTTTAAAAGGCATATATTAAATTTTTCTTATCTAATAAAATATTTTTTTTTTGGAAATATTAAAAATATAAAAATATTGAAAGCAAACTTGGAAAATATTGAAATTCCTCCGAAATATTTAATATTCTAAGCTGATCCGATAAATATAATAAAAACATGATTTTATGCTAAAAGCAATTTTATAAAATTTAATAAATAAGCAGAAATAAACAGAGAAAAAAAAAGATTTATGTAGAAATATCTGAGAAAATATAGCATTAACGATTTAAAATTTTATATGGGAATTTTTTAGCTTTGTTTATTGCTGATTATATTGATCATTTTTCTTTTAAGCTGTTATATTTTAACTATGAATATTGTATTCTCGTTATTTTTATCCAATGTGTCAAACATCTGGTTTCCACTTTCAGTATCTTTAATCTTTATACAATGCTCGTTATTAATATTGATACTGTTAAGTTGTATTACTTTTTTTCTACATTCTACATATTGTCCCCAAAAAAATTAAGGAATTATACTACGAAATTAAGGTCTAAAAATACAATTACTTTTCTCATAAAAAAACATAAAAACATTTGATTTAGATTAGAGATTTTCTTAAATCACTTTTTGACAAAATTATGTACTTCATTAAGGTAGGGATGTTCGGTCCTAAGATTTCAGTACCGGTATCCTTGTACCACGAAGTACCGGTCCTACAACCGGTATACCGGTTCAACAATTAGATCGGTGGGATCGATACTGAACCGGTATACCGGTTGGGCCGGCAGACCGATTGGACCGGAAGACCGGACAGACCGATATAACAGTTTTGGTTGTTGCGCCAGTGACCATATACCTCATGATACCATATTAAAAAAAGGAAATAGAAAGTTCTCGTGCCTGTAACGTTAAGTAAATACGGTAACGTTATAAATACGGTATTTTGAGGGATAAGTTCTCGGAATATGTTGTAGATCTATCCGTTACCGTTATAACGTTATTGGTGTAACTTAAGATTCTCATTGTTTATGTTCACGTTTCCGGCATATTCTTGATTTCATGACCAACATTCTCTTTACTTATGAAAAATGGAAAAAGTACTGGAAGCTGTTCTGTTTCTTTCGATCATACGGTACCTAGAATGGGAGAACACAATCTACTTTGCACAAAACCGTTACCGAAATTGCTTTATACAGGTTCTTTGATTTTCATATCATCATGAATCTATTTTTCTGTACCGATTGAAACCGGTCTTCCTATATCGATTGAAACCAGTCTTTCGGAACCGATTTAAGCCGGTCTTCCAGTACCGGTACCGAAACCGGTATACCGGTTTTGTAAAAGACGATACCGAATAATAACCAAACCTAACTGGAATATTTCAAAAGTACCGGTATACCGGAAGATCGAACATGCCTACGTAAAGGGTGTTCCAAAAAACATGTGCCATTTCACGTGAGGAGATTTTTTTTCGATTTATTATAATTTTCTTTTCTATAGCTTTGCTTTTAGCGATTCGAATCAAATTTGGAGGGTAAAAGTTACAATGAGTGTTACATATTTTAATGCAAAAAAAGTGTCGATAGATTCACTAGGGACGTGCATACATATAGGTTATCACTGGAATATTTTTCTAAAAATATTTTAGCCACTGACATTTTCCTTCTTATTCCCAAAGGGTGTAGGCCATTTTATTTTATGTCCATTAAAAATTTTTCCTTGATATTTTTTCCATTTCGATCACCTCGATGAGATAAACACAATTTTATTCATCACAATTAATAAAATTAATAATATTTATTTATTTAATGCAATTTAGTTTTAAATTTTATTAAAATTTATAACATTGGTGTACAACACACTTCAAATTCCCGAAGAAAATAGAATTTAAGAGAATTACTAAAGGCTTATTTTTTTAGTTAAGTACTCATTTAACATTTTGGCAACTTAATGACATTAAATATTTTTAAGGGTTGCTATTAGAATTGGATTAAGCCAAATTTATTAAATTGTGTTTGTTCCAACAAGGAGACCGAAATCAAATCTGTTGTGTGAGAACTAGATACCAACACAAATTAGTTTTTATATCTTAGTAATACTCTGAGTAAATAAGCATAATTCTTTGGGTCATGAATTACATTTCTTTATTGTAAAACACGCATTAAATTATCTGAGAATAACACACATATACAGAGTGTCCCATTTTTTATAATGATTTTACAAAGAAAAACAAAAACAAATAAAGATTTAATTTCATACCAACGTTACTATTATTATTAGATTTAATGTAACTGCTCTAATTAAACTCGGAATATATTATCGAAGTAGATGTAAAGTTGATTTAATCTACAAGCTCCAAAACAAAACATCAGCACGCTTCCAATTTTGAAAGCGCCTTTAATAAAGATAGCGTCTTATATTTTCTAGACCGTTATTTAGAAGCTAAGCCTTAAAGAAATACATAATTTTTAAATTAAAAACACCGATTTACGGTAAGCAAGCGCGAACAAAGAATTATGGTCCATTTCCTTTTATTTAAGCTCCAACAGAGCCAATTTTAATATACATTTAATTAACTGTTTCGACAAAAAATATTTTCTCATTTTTTATATTAATATCTGTATTTTATAAGATACCAGACATATTTCAAATTCTGGTTGAAACAGAGGGTTTCCCAAATTTTATTTTTGTTCCTACTGTAAAAACATCTATAGAAATATGCATTGTTTTCTGACTAAAGACTGAACTGATATCGAACATGGAAATACAGACAGTAATAATATTGACCTCCAATGGCGCCAAATTAAAATCAGCGGCAAAACTAAAATCTCTTTAGCATATAGGGACGAAAAAATTGTTTTTGTGTGAGAATCAATATTGGTTATTCGCTACTTAACATAACGTCCCCAATATTACGAAGTGGCTTAACTCACTTTTTTTATATTTTTGAGGAGAACGGTTTAAATTTTTTTGCGACTTTTGTTTCAACCAAACAAAACATATTGACTGTGTTTCTTTTTTGTTAAAGACACACAGTGACTGCAATATATTTTGGTTGGTACTGAGATAATAGTAGTAAGAAGCTTTTAACTGCTCTCTCGAAAAATATCAAAAAATAAGTTATGCCACTTCGTGATATTGAGGACAATAATAATTGTTGTACGCTTTTCATATTAGCTTTATACCGCGACATATCAAAGAGTTAGCATTTTGCTTTTGTGTCAAAATAATTGATTTTTGTCAAACTTTTTAAACTTAATAGCGATAATAAAAATCGTAATAAATAGGGTGTCCCAATATTCGGTGGACTACTAAGTATTTTTGGATTTTTATTTTTAATTTTTTTAATTAATTTAATATAGGTAAGTTTATTGGCACAATTTACCTCTATACAAAAGTTTGTCCGTTAGGGAACATCAAACTCCAAAAAATAAACACATTTTTTCAGATATTTTCAGTACCGTTATTCCGATTTGAATAAGATTTTGGGACTTTATGATTTGCTAAGTGATTTAACATTTGACTTTCACAAAAATCAAGAAAAAGTACGGGATGTGTGAAAACCCCTATATAAATTTTAGTATAATCAGTTTTTTTACCATCATCATTCTAGTACTTATTTACTACATCTGTTTCTGGCTCGTAGGACCAAAATGTATCCGGGTGGAGAGCCAAAATATGTATGACTCTGGAGTTGTACTGTCGAAGGACCAGTTGAAGTAACATTCAACAACGATAACTTTTACACACTTATATTGTAGACAAATATAACAGAAGTGAAACTTATTAATAATTTAAAATTTTTCGTAACAATAAAAGCCAAAGAAAAAGTCTGTAACTGTCGATATATACGGGTGGCCTCTATCGACGCGTAATGCGTACTCTATAGAACCACGTTTCAGTCTCTTAAATAATGTCTCACTTTGAAAATAGCCAGGGGCGTACAATAGAATTTTTTTATTCTTAAATCTAATATTCAGAACAATGGACGACACTGTTCTAAACTTACTGATAGATAAATAGACTCTGCGACAGCTATACAGGGTCCGGCAATAATGCGTCGGGCATATGTAGCTCCTAGAATAAAAAACTTGAGAATGTTGTTTAAGTGCAGACCTAAAGTATGTACCAGGATGTATTTCCGGATAATATTTTAACTTCTATAGGGCGGCTCAAAAATTGTTCTTACTTTGCTATAAATATGAGAATCGTAAATCATATGTTCAATATTTTACGCCAAACTTTCAAAAATATAAAATAATTTTTATTGTTTTTTTAATGGAACACTATGTATATTATTTTTTTTTGATGGAGAATTAAAAAATGAACATTTTTTGTATTTGACGTATTGTATGCAACTCCCTGTATATTTTGTAGGTCTGCTTTTGAAAAAAAAAATAGTTTAGTAGAAAATATCAAAACAGGTAAATATTTTATTCATCATTTGTATGTTATATTTTTGCTTCATAACACAAAACAAAAAAAAGGAATTGTATACAGTGTTGTTCACCACATACGACACGGAGTATTGTAGCTAAACGATTATATTTTTACAAATTTCAAATTTTGGGTTCGATAAAGGACTATTAGAGGTACAATTTAAAAATAATTTACAAGATACAGAGTGTCCCAAATAAGTAAAAAATATCAAAGTTGTATTTTTTTAAATGGAACACCCTGTATATTATTACATTTTTAGTTTCTACGATTAAAATAAAGGTAAATTTGATTAAGGTTTATTACACTTAAACCTTACCATTTTTGAAATATTTT